>NC_053159.1:172445402-173045402 GCF_016835505.1 Polypterus senegalus
GATGTTCTCTACAGCACTGCCTAATGATCCTTAGCGGGGTGATATTCTTAGCCATTAATATAAACGTCAACGTTAGTATTTTTCATTTTCTTCACTGGCATGGCTGTAGTGCAGGGGAGGGGGGACAATTAAATGGTGAAAAAAGTGATGGCGACAAATGGTGAAAGATCGTCCAAGAATCGAAGAGAAGACTGGACCTCTGTGTCCACTGGTGAGGAGAAGGCGCCTCTTTAAAAAAGTTGACCTCACTTATGTAACTGTCATGTATTTGAATGGATGAAGAAGAAATCTGGGTGACGTATGTTCCAGCATGGCTGTCTTCATTGATTTCACTGAGCCGAGAAACGTTTTTTTTTCATTTCAAGTCCGTATGATTCACATTACGTGTACCTTTTATATTATATTATATTATATTATATTGCAAGATGGCATGCTGTAATATAATATACTCGAGGCTCCTTCGTCCTATTCAGGTTACAGTGGGCCAGAGCCTTGTTGTAATGTAATATAATAAATGGCATTCAGCAAGTCTTCAGAACCCTTCACTCTCTGCAAACTTTATTGTCTAGATCTCATTTTAAATGGATGTATTTGCAATTTTTGTCCTTCAGTCCACACTCAATATCCCATAATGACAAAGTGAAGATGTCTGCAGAAAACTTTGCAAAATTATTAAAAAACAAAAACACACAAAAAAATTTTATTTCTCCTTCATGGAAGTCTTCAGACTCTTAATTCAGTGGTTTGCCATTTCCCATCTGGCAGCAATGGCAGCTTTGCGTCTTCTTGATAAGCCTCTACAAGTTTTGCACACCTGGACTTGGGCAGTTTATTCCATTCTTCCCAGCAGCTCCCATTAGATTGGATGGGAAGTGTCTATAAACTTGCAGTCTTAAGGTGTCTCCACATATGTTCTATGGGGTTTAGGTCTGGGCTTTGGTTGGGCCACTCAAAGACACTCAGGGACTTGTCCTGAAGCCACTCCAGTGTTGTCTTGACTGTATACTTCAGGTCATTGTCATGGTGCAGCGTGAATCGTAACTTCATTCTGAGGTCACATGCACTCTCGAGCAGACCTCCTTCAAGGACCTCTCTGTATTTAGCCACATTCATCCTTCCCCTAAACTTGACCACTCAAGTACATTCTGAGACTTGTCCCAAAGCCACTCCAGTGATGTTTGGGCAGTTTGCTTTGGGTCATTGCCATGCTGAAAGGTGAACCGTAACCCCATTCTGAGGTCACATGCACTCTCGAGCAGGCTCTCTTCAAGGATCTCTCTGTATTTGGCTGGGGTCTTCCTTCTCCTAATTTTGACCACTCAAGTACACTCTGAGACTTGTCCCAAAGCCACTCCAGTGTCACCTTGGTTGTATGCTTTGGGTCATTGTCCTACTGAAAGGGCAACCATCACCCCAGTCTGGGGATGTGTGCACTTTAGAACAATTAAGAACCTCTCTGAAGTTGGCAGGCTCCCCATCCCAGCAGCTGAGAATTCCCTATCCCGTTGCCTGATGTTGTCACCACCATGCTTCATGCTAGGGATGGTATTAGGCAGGTGATGACCAGTGCCTGGTCTTCAGCAGACATAGCATTTGGAAGTCTGTCCAGAGTGTTCAGTTTGTGTCTTATCAAATTGAGAGAATCTTTTTCCTCATGCTCTCAGAGTCCATTAAGCCACTTCTTTTTTATCAAGGATGTCTTCTGTCTAGCCACTCTTATCATAACCACCTAATTGATCTATTTAAATCAACCACTAGAAAATGAAGAGAGTATGGAATAGTAGGCCATCCACAAAAACTGAGTGAGGGTGGAAGAAGAAGACGAGTGAGGGAGGCCACTAAGAGACCTGGGAGAACTCAGAAGGAGTAACAAGCTACAGTGAATCAGACTGGAGAGACTGGGCAGACAATGACTGTTGTCCGGGTTTGAGGTTGGCAAAGAGACATAACACACCAGACATGATGGCTAGAGAACCTTCTTCCAGTAGGCTCTCAGCAGAGGACCTCTATAGCTCTTTTAGGCCAGGTTTATACTTCACGTGATGCGTGCTCCAGCGGACTCTACTGTTAATACTTGTATGCGCACTTTACGTAAATCAGGAAGATTCCACCAGGTGGCAGTTCGAGATGTCATCATGGTGAGAACAGGTTTGGCTTCGCTGTGTTGTGAATTACCTGAAACATCCATTAAATTCCGAGGACACTTTGCTACAATATCTCTGAATAGGATGGATGTTTAATGATTAAATCCATCATTCCAGCTACCATTGGGCACGAGACAGAAACAATCCCTGGACGGGGCATCAGCTCATCACAAGGTGAACACAAGCACACACACACACACTAGCGTCATTTCAGCATCACCAAATCACCAAACCTTCATGTCTTTGGAAGGAAACCGGAGCTCATTGTGGAAACTCACCAGGAAAACATGCAAACTCCAGGCAGGGAACAGCAGGGATGTGACACCCTGCGAGACAGCAGCCCTACCGCTCTGCCACTGTGTCACCCCCACATGTGTAATTATTAACAGTATCATTATTTAAATGATGTTAACGACATCTATAAAATGTAACATACACACTTAAGTACGTTTCATCATGAAAATTACATCATGTATAAATCTAAGGATTCCAAATGTGCAAAGAGCTGGAATATCATAAATGTAACGTGTTGCTGTCGTCAGTTCAGGAGGAAGCCCCAGCAGCGCCTAGCGATCAAAAACTGGGTCGGTTTTAAGGTGACGTTTACGACGGTCTACTTTAATGATAAAGTAAACTACGAGGTTAAAGTGGACATTTTGAGATTAAAGCCAAAATTTCTACATTAATCACAATAAAAATACACCTTTTCATCATTTCCTTAATTTTTCTCTCTGTGGCTCAAATGCACTGCCGTTCATTCTGATGCTGTTGTGAAGGTGGTATGTGAGACTTTTAAAATGTATCGTGTCATAATGTTGGAGAATATGCGACGCTTGAATATAAAAGCACCACAAATGCATTTGTATGTCTGCATTTTGCTTCACCACATCGAACCATTCATCAAACATCAAATCGTGCACATCGATCTTCAAAGCAGCTTTCTGTCACATGTAGATAGTAAACAGAGACTCTGATGTCACATTCCAGCTTTTATCACACTGCGCTCCCCGACGTTTTCTCACACATGCATTGCATTAACTTCAGAGGATGCGTCAAATGAACGCTGCAAACGCGTGGCAGCCATAATGCGTGAGCGCCCTCGCTCTGAGCGTGAAGTATAAACCTGCCCAAAGAGTAACCATTGGGTTCTGGGTCATCTCCCTGACCCTTCCCTGGTTACTGGGTTTGGCCAAACAACCCGCTGTAGGAAGACTGGTAAACTTCTGCCATTTCACAATTCTTGAGGCCACGCTGCTCCTTGCCCCGATTTATGCTTCAGCACATGTTTTTCACAGAGGTCTACAGAGAGTTTCTTGAACTCCATGGGTTTATGTCCCAGCACTGTGAATTGTGAGACCTTCTATAGACCGGTGTGTTCCTTTCTAAGCGATGTCTAGGGATGTCTTCCATCAATTCAATTAAGTTTACCACAGTTGGACTCCCATCATGTTCTAGACACATCTCAAGAACAATCCAAGCAAACGGGATGGCCTGACCACAATTTGGACTGCAATACCAAAGGGTCTGAATACTGAATGTCATTTCCAGGCAGAGGAGTAGCTTCAGTGACAGACTTTTGTCACCGTCCTGCTCCACTGACAGACTGAGGAGATCGTTCCTCCCCCACACTATACGACTCTTCAATTCCACCTGGGGGAGTAAATGCTAACATTACTCAAAGTTGTTGTCTGCTTTTTTATTTTTATTTTTTTCATTTTTATTACTATTTAATTTAATATTGTTTCTTTGTATCAGTATACTGCTGCTGGATTATGTGAATTTCCCCTTGGGATTAATAAAGTATCTATCTATCTATCTATCTACCTGCCTACCTGCCTACCTGCCTACCTACTTACTTCTGGGAATGAGAGATGTCATTGATTTTTAGTAAACCTGCAAACCTGTCTGAAAAAACTGTCTTCACTTTGTCATTATTGAGTGTAGATTGATGAACAAATTTATCTGTTTAAAATCATTGAAGAGTGCAGAAAGTGAAGGACTGCAGAATCTGCCATATACAGTGGTGTGAAAAACTATTTGCCCCCTTCCTGATTTCTTATTCTTTTGCCTGTTTGTCACACAAAATGTTTCTGATCATCAAACACATTTTACCATTAGTCAAATATAACACAAGTAAACACAAAATGCAGTTTTTAAATGATGGTTTTTATTATTTAGGGAGAAAAAAAATCCAAACCTACATGGCCCTGTGTGAAAAAGTAATTGTCCCCTGAAACCTAATAACTGGTTGGGCCACCCTTAGCAGTAATAACTGCAATCAAGCGTTTGCGATAACTTGCAATGAGTCTTTTACAGCTCTGGAAGAATTTTGGCCCACTCATCTTTGCAGAATTGTTGTAATTCAGCTTTATTTGAGGGTTTTCTAGCATGAACCGCCTTTTTAAGGTCATGCCATAGCATCTCAATTGGATTCAGGTCAGAACTTTGACTAGGCCACTCCAACGTCTTCATTTTGTTTTTCTTTAGCCATTCAGAGGTGGATTTGCTGGTGTGTTTTGGGTCATTGTCCTGTTGCAGGACCCAAGATCGCTTCAGCTTGAGTTGACGAACAGATGGCCGGACATTCTCCTACCAGGATTTTTTGGTAGACAGTAGAATTCATGGTTCCATCTATCACAGCAAGCCTTCCAGGTCCTGAAGCAGCAAAACAACCCCAGACCATCACACTACCACCACCACCATAGTTTACTGTTGGTATGATGTTCTTTTTCTGAAATGCTGTGTTCCTTTTACGCCAGATGTAACGGGACATTTGCCTTCCAAAAAGTTCAACTTTAGTCTCATCAGTCCACAAGATATTTCCCCAAGTCTTGGCAATCATTGAGATGCTTCTTAGCAAAATTGAGACGAGCCCTAATGTTCTTTTTGCTTAACAGTGGTTTTGCCTTGGAAATCTGCCATGCAGGCCGTTTTTGCCCAGTCTCTTTCTTATGGTGGAGTCGTGAATACTGACCTTAATTGAGGCAAGTGATGCCTGCAGTTCTTTAGACGTTGTCCTGGGGTCTTTTGTGACCTCTCGGATGAGTCATCCCTGCGCTCTTGGGGTAATTTTGGTCGGCCGGCCACTCCTGTGAAGGTTCACCACTGGTTCATGTTTTTGCCATTTGTGGATAATGGCTCTCACTGTGGTTCGCTGGAGTCCCAAAGCTTTAGAAATGGCTTTATAACCTTTACCAGACTGATAGATCTCAATTACTTCTGTTCTCATTTGTTCCTGAATTTCTTTGGATCTTGGCATGATGTCTAGCTTTTGAGGTGCTTTTGGTCTACTTCTCTGTGTCAGGCAGCTCCTATTTAAGTGATTTCTTGATTGAAACAGGTGTGGCAGTAATCAGGCCTGGGGTGGCTACGAAATTGAACTCCGGTGTGATACACCACAGTTAGGTTATTTTTTAACAAGGGGGCAATTACTTTTTCACACAGGGCCATGTAGGTTTGGATTTTTTCTCCCTAAATAATAAAACCATCATTTAAAAACTGCATTTTGTGTTTACTTGTGTTATATTTGACTAATGGTTAAATGTGTTTGATGATCAGAAACATTTTGTGTGACAAACATGCAAAAGAATAAGAAATCAGGAAGGAGGCTAATAGTTTTTCACACCACTGTATATTTCATCCATCCATTATCCAACCTGCTATATCCTAACTACAGTGTCATGGGGACTGCTGGAGCCAATCCCAGCCAACACAGGGCACAAGGCAGGAAACAAACCCTGAGCAGGGCGTCAGCCCACCGCAGAGCAGCCATATATATTTCACAAACCCAAAAGTGGATAAGAAGATCAGGAAATGAGTTGATGAATGACTGTCATATAGCATGTCAGGTACTGAAGATACTTTAGCCAAAGGTGCATAGCCCACCACAAATTGAATTGCAGCCTCAAATGAACCCCCACGTTATGCCTGCTGTCTCATCATGTGTTTAGGTGCAAACACCACCTCCTTGCTTACTCCTTTAACTCATGGACCACTGAGTACATATATAGAGTGAGGATGGACCCCCGTAGCCCACACAGTTATTCACTCACACTGGTTACTAAACTAGTTCTTCTCTCACAATTGGATGCAATTGGATGCAATTGAATAAAAAAAGTGACTTAACTTACCCCCCAATCCATTTAAGTGGGCTCCCTGCAGCCAAGTGGGCACCCTGCCTTTATTTACTATTGTAAACAGTAAAGTAGCTGCACTTGACCTACTGAAGGTTTCTACATGAAGAGCAGGATGAGATGAAAGCTGCTCTGCACGTCGGTGTGTGTGCATGGCATTCAAAATCAAAGTAAACGGACCCTCCGTGTTAACCGATTCACGGACATTTGTGCATGAGATGTGTAAGTCTTTGTGTTAACGCTGTGCCTCTTTTGTCTTTTTAGGTTCATAGCAAGACCGTGTGCCTTAGGCCTTAAGATCCAAGCAAATGGACCACAAAAAGCCCAGCACAATGCTATTCTGGAGAAGGTCTTCACCGCGATTACTAAGGCAAGTAGACTGGGATACTGGAGATGGGGCTTCAGTGGTTTGCACTCTCAGATCTTTGGTCCTAACATGATGTAACTTGACATCGATAAGCTCAGAGCAGTAGGCCGGATCAACTAGGACTTTTGGATGACATGCCACTTTTGACATTAAAGCTCAGAGATGGTTGCTCTGATGTCTGTAACTTGTTGGCTGTCTCCATTAATCAGAGTGCAACCAGAATTTTTTTTTACTTTTGATTTTCACAAGTTCCTTCTTTTATTGTGTATTATATTATATTATATTATATTATTCTTTCGGCTGATCCCGTTAGTGGTTGCCACAGCAGATCATCTTTTTCCACATCGTCCTGTCTTCTGTATCTTGCTCTGTTACTTTCACCATCTGCATGTCCTCTCTCACCACATCCATAAATTTTCTCCCAGCTTCAGCTCCATCATTAACATCCTTCTCCCAATATACCCCTCATCTCTCCTCTCTCTGCACATGTCCAAACCAACGCAATCTCAACTCTCTGACTTTGTCTCCCAACCTGAGCTGACCCTCTAATATCCTCATTTCTAATCCTGTCCATCCTGTAGCATCTTTAACTCTGCCACCTCCAGCTCTGTCTCCTGCTTTCTGGTCAGTGCCACCGTCTCCAACCCATATAACACAGCTGGTCTCACTACCATCCTCAAGTCAAATGAAGTAACGTAAAAATTGTCGATTGGTTACACGGCAAATCGGTTAAATGCGTATCAATCGACTATGCTGAAACAGTTGGTGGTGATGGTGCGGAAGATGAAAACATCAACTTACAATATCACGAAGAATATCTAACTGTTAACACTGTACGGTCTTCCACTGCCCGAATTACTGTTGAAAGCAGGATGTATACAAAAAGGTAATGTAGTACATTAGACAACAAAGGAGATCTTGATATGCCATTCGTATTAAAATGTTTACAGTTTCTCGTTAGAATAGCTTTTGCAAAGACAATTACCAAATCACAGAGACAAACATTCAAAAAAGTCATTTTATTTATTAGAGAGAAAGAAACAATATTCACTCACGGGCAGTTATACGTCGCGTTGTCACGATGTAAGTCCAAACACAGAATCACAATTCAATTTGATATTGAAGAAAAGTTAAGTTTTACAATAAAAGTGTAAGTTTAAAAAATATTTGCATGTTAATTTCAAAGCCAAAGAGAATGACATCTTATAACGCAACAAAAGCTCTAACGCAACATGAAATATAATTTACTTTCAAATTATTACATTTTACTGTTTTTACTATGGTTAATTACTTGCTGTAATGTAAAATAGTTAGTTATATTATGTATATGTAACAATTCCCCTGAAAATAGCAATCTGTTTAAATTGTACATCCGCACCCTCATACGCGAGCGGCAGATCTGTGAAGTGGCTAGCGCATAGCCCCCGCCTAGGGGTTGGCGAGCGAAGCGAGCAGGGGGCAGAGCTCGCTAGTTATATTATATTATACAGGGTGGTGCAGGGAAATGGGAAATTTTCAATTGACGTTCAATGCACGAATAAACACATTACAAAATACATTTAATGATGAAATGTATTGTACAGAATATGCAATTAATGATGGTAATTAATATTCATTTTATGTTTTGAAGAAAACCTCATGAAGGTGTTGTCCATTTCTCTGTACACATTCTAACAGTCTGTTGTGCAAATTCTGCATTGCTCGATGTAACAAATCAAAAGGAATGCCGGCGATTTCCTTATCAGTCCTCGTTTTTAGTTCAACAATGTTTGTAGGACGTCTGCCGTACACTTGGCTTTTAAGATGTCCCCACAGAAAAAAATCACAAATGGTGAGATCTCGGGGCATGAAATGTCACAGTTCCAAGTAATCATCGAATACCTACCATCAACTGTCGGGCAGTACACAAAGTGACTCCAGCTGGGGACTTCTTTTTTTGAGGCTGAACCTGTTTCTTTGAAAATTACGCACCCATGTTGTCATCGCATAAGCAGATGGGACACGATCATGACGTCCTAACTGGTAATGATGCCGAAATTCCCTTTCCGCAGCAGTCATACCATTACCATTCTTATAAAAGGCTTTTACAGCGAACGCTCATTGCATACCACTCGACTAATCCAATTTAACTAATGGCAAGCGGTCCTAAACAAGGTCACTTTGAACCTAAACAAGAGCTGATGCCCCAGGGTCGCCAACACCTTGATCCAAAGTGTCCTGTTTCCCTGTGCCACCCTGTATTATATTATGGTATAATGATGTAACATAACATACTCAAGCATGTCTAATCCAATTTAGGGTCACAGGGCCAAGTGCCTTGAACATGGTGTGGACTTGAACCCGGACACACACAGACGGACATCGTTGGCTCCACCACACACTGTTTATTTACAATATTTACAAGTCACGTGCACCACAAACCCCAGTGCCTCCAGCACTGTTTCCCCAATGTCCAGGCCTCACAGTCTCAATGCCTCTCTCCTGGCCGCCTCCAGTCCTCTCTCCAGCTCCGTCTCTCTTCCACCCGACTTCCGCTATCGACTGAAGGGAGGCGGCCCCTTAAATAGGAACTCGGATGGGCTCCAGCTGCTTCCCAGCACTCCTCCGTAAACACACCCCAGTGTGGCGGAAGTGCCGGCTGCGCTCCCGGACAGCATCCCCTGTCGTCTTCCCCCTAGCACTTCCTGGTGTGGCGGAAGTGCTGGGCTCCAGGGATATTTAGGCACCGGGGCGCCGCCTGGCTTACGCTTACGCTTCCAAGCCCTTTACCCGAGGCCCCCAATGTAACCAGGGCGGATGCCCCCTCGCGGTCTGGAGGAGGCACAAGCCCACCTCCGGTCCTCCTGGGCGTCCCGGCCGGGCTCCAGCCCCGGCCCGATGCCACAATGGTAAAGGAGCTATTTAAATAAATGTATTATTATTATTATCATAAGCCCAGTTCTATCGGTTTCATTGTGTACAAAGTAGAAACCAAACTCAGATATGGTGGAAGTCCACTGCAGGGCTCATTTAGAAACACACACAATTTTCTGTATGTCCAGTGCCTATAAAAAGTATTCAACCCCTGGAATTTGTTCACTTTGTATTATTATATAGCATGGAGTCACAGTAGACTCAGCTTGGCTCTTTTGACACAGATCAACGGAAAAAGACCCTTGAGTGGAAACAAATCTCTGCAAAGTGGTCTGCATTAATCTCATATACAATGTCCTCCATAAGCAGACACTTAGGGCAGAGTGGTGGCTCTGAGACTAAGGATCTGCGCTGGTATCCTGAAGGTTGCTGGTTTGAATCCCCGTCACTGCCAAAAGAGATCCTACTCTGCTGGGCCCTTAACCTTCAATTGCTCCAGGGGTGCTGTACAATGGCTGACCCTGCGCTCATACCTCTGGTATGCAAAAACTAATAAAAAACCACAGAGCATAACCTCCTTTGCCGCCAGCCCTTCCGCCTCCATTCCTTCTCAGGCTTTCTCCTCTTTCTCCCGACTCCGGCCATTGAGTGGTGGTGACTGGCTCCGTTTATAGGGCAACCGGAAGGACTCCCAAGTGCTGCCAAATAGGGCCCTGGAAAAGTCCAGACACCCCCTGGCGGAGGCCACGGGCCCCAGCAGGGTTGAGTTTCCATGCTCATGACCCATGGCCCTGCTGGGAACCAAGGGGGCTGCTCTCTGTTGGTCCGGGGGAGAAAGGGTCTTATAAATACTCCCCTCCTCCAGTCCTTCCATACTCAGGGCTGGGTAAGGACTCAAGGCTGTCTGCCACTATATATGTTTATGTGTGTGTGTGTGTGTGTGTGTGTTTTGTTAACTAAACTCCATTGTTCCGGCTTGGCCTCAGGTCTTAACGTGTTCATTGTACTGACTTGAGCAGACTCACTTATGCATTGCCATGGCCTTAAATTCTGATTTGCTAATTTAACTTTAACTTTGCACTTTGTGAGCCTGGGAAGTAACTGCAGCTGGCAGTTAATGTGGACTATTTTGGGATCAATGGAAAACGAGTGTTTTAAGGACCAGGCAGAGAACAGTAATTACGTTTACTTCTAGGGTCTCAAGCGCAGATATCTGAAAGCCACATTCATGTGCTGTAGCCGACCTCCCAAACTTGAATTTGTTTTTATGTTTAAAGTGGAGCCGTCACCTAGCAAGCCAGAGGTTCTCAACTCTCATCCAAGGGGGATCCCTGCAACTGCTGGCTTTGTATCTAGTTAGCTTTTATAACCAAATAATCTGTTGGTTTTAAATTAATTTAATTTACTTTGATATATTTACTGTTAGGTGGACCATGCCTTAATCTTGATGCTGCTGGATTTGCCTATGGCCATCATGATCATGAAATGGATTAAATATCGTAAATACTTACTGTACGTTTAAGTTCTCTCGCGGATAATTCTGGGCTTAATTTTTACCGTATGGTGCCAGTTGTATAAGTCGAATGTGGAAAACTCACGTTATTGGTCCAAGAGATTACGATATGCTAACGCCCACCTGTGAGAGTAACCACGGAGCACACTGCCTTTTTTTGCTGTGTATTGTGCCTATGTGACCACACGGTAATACCCAAACTATTCCAAAGTGACGTTTGCACTGATTTGTGTTTCAATCAGAAGAAAATATGAAGCTGGTTTTAAATTAAAAGTCATTGAAGTGGTGAAAGAAATTGGTAACTGTGCTGCAGCAACAAAATTCGATGCGTCTGAGAAACTGATTCAAGATTGGAGGAGGCAAGAAGATGTGAAAAAAAAAAAACATTAAGCGTCGTATTTTTGAATGACGTATAAGTCGGGGTCTGATTTTATGATCGAGTTTTTGGGTTCCAAGACCTGATTATACGCGAGTATATACGGTAAATATTTTTTTGTTCCGTTTAAGGTCTGCACTGTATTTTGGGGACTTTACTAAGGATTGTCTTTTAGGAAACACCTTTTTAGCCTCTTTCTGATCTTTTGATATTTTAAAACTTTTTTATTAATATATTTTCAGCATTATAAGGATTCTTTTATATTTACATATATGGCTGACATCTTTATCCAAGGCGACCTACAACATTTGAGATACAATTGGTTACATCACTTTTGGCTTTCCAATGGCAGCACAGACAGGTGAAGTGACTTGTTCAGGGTCACACAGTGCCAGTGGTGGGGTTTGACCCCCATAACCTCAGGGTTTGATATCCAAAGCCTTAACCACTCCGCCACATCTGATTCCTGATTCTTGAGACTTTATCTCTACCTCCTGCTCCAGTTTTTGTGGTTTCTCACCCCAAAGGAACAGACTTTCAGTTTTTTGGTTTTTTTTTTGAGATGCTTTGCTATTTCTTTTTTATTTTAAGCTTTACCCTCCATTTTGAGTCCCAGTCAGGCCTTAAGCCTTTCATTCTCCAGGCCAGTTAGCATTCTGGCTTGTATTTTTGGATCTTTTTTTGAAGGCCTCACCTTTTTGCCGTTTGTGTGCTTCTGTAATATAACATAACACATATTAAAAAAGTTTCATTAATATTTGTTAACTGTACATGAAAGATGCCGTTGAAAGTTGATTTCCTACAGATGTAATGTTCCACTCATGTTGCAGGTAAGGTTGACAGGGATATAACGCTATGTGCCATGTCAGGAAGGCTCCACTATAAAACACACGGGATTTCAAGACCCGACTTATATGCGAGTATAAACGCTATATTTGAAAATGTTATGTTATTTACAGTGGGGGGATACGCGTCCTTTGCGGGGTGGACTTATACATCACATACAGTGTGACCTCAGCATCCCTGAAAAGAACATTTAAAGTGGATGGTTGGATTAATGCATTTAGTTTATACTCAAATAAGAACTGGCAGGTGAAGGGACTTCATCACGGTCATAAGGTAGTTCAGTTTATTAGAGACCAAACCAAGAACGTTGTGATGTTCAATAGAACGCCTTCCCAAGGTGCTTTGCATGTACAGTATAATACAAGTACTGTTACAGCCTAATCCTGACTACTCAGTAGAAGTTGTTGACCAAACCACTGTTGCACCTTTCCTGAAAATGCCATCCCAAAGTCATTTGCCGATGTAGTCTACTACAGTGTGAGAATGAGAGACAACACCAATTTCTTGTATTAATAAAGTTGATCTAATCTAATATAATCTAAAAATTTCTGGAGTGGCTGTGTAATGTGACGGGGCCTTCACGTAAGTTAAGGTGAACATCCCAATTGTAGTGCACCATGCAAATAGTGGGTTGCATGAAATCAGCTCTCTTATGCATTGTACACCTGCCAGACAATAGTATTATAATTGTCTCAAACCCCCTTAGTCCAATTCAGGGTTCGGGGGACCAGCACAAATCCGGAAAGCACCCAGCACAAGGGAGGATCCAACCATGGATGGGGGAATCAGTCCATCCAACAATCTTTGTTGTGCATAAACCCATTATCAGCATGAATCCTCACATAAGACATGAAACAAGTAACCTCTTGGCCCCTTAAGCAATGGCTAATAGTAAGTTGTTCTTGTTGTTCTGATATCTCATCTACATACTAGACAATACACCAGCTTTGCATAATGGGGTTTTAAACCCTGGGGACCTGGTCAGAATCATGAAACACTCAGCCAGTCCGTATCTTCCTCTTCTTCTTTTCCAACTTCTGTGGGGGTCCAGAGGCGGCCTTAGGGGTGTTTGGGGCCTACGTGGGGCCGGTTATGTAAAACATTGTTACCAGTATGTGTGGACTGTATAAACTATGCTAACAATAGGGTGGCACGGTGGCGCAGTGGTAGCGCTGCTGCCTCGCAGTTAGGAGACCTGGGTTCGCTTCCCGGGTCCTCCCTGCGTGGAGTTTGCATGTTCTCCCCGTGTCTTCGTGGGTTTCCTCCCACGATCCAAAGACATGCAGGTTAGGTGGATTGGCGATTCTAAATTGGCCCTAGTGTGTGCTTGGTGTGTGGGTGTGTTTGTGTGTGTCCTGCGGTGGGTTGGCACTTTGCCCAGGATTGGTTCGTGCCCTGTGTTGGCCAGGATTGGCTCCAGCAGACCCCCGTGACCCTGTATTCGGATTCAGCGGGTTAGAAAATGGATGGATGGATGGATGTTAACATACACCGGATTTTCTCATTACACCATTCAGCTAAGTTTTTTCAAGATAACACGCAGACTTTATCAAAATATAACGATATAATCTATTCAAAAAGTGCAATTCATAATTCTTGACAATTCCACAACAGTGCAAAATGCGATGTGATGTCATGCGGAAATTAGCAGGGCCTCATCTATAGTGTACTCTGAGTTTCGATATGCAGGATGTCATAGTCATAACTCATGTTGATGTCATGTCAGCTGGTTATCATTAGCGATACATGTTTTTGTGCATTAATATTCGGACTATGGAATGTTTTCAAAGACGTACATGTACGGAATTTGACCTTGAAGAGGAATTTTAAAAGGGCTCCTCTTAGAAGCATCTCAAATATATATATACTGGAGAATGTAACTTGACAAATCAACTCAAACAGGACAGGTCGCCCCACTTGCCACCCCCAAACACCGCTCTTCTTTGATGTGCTTGATAAACTTTCTCCATACAGCTCAGTCCTGCACCTTCACCCAAGTCAGGCCCTTCAGAACTTCTTTTACTTTATCCATCCACCTCCACTTTGTCCTCCCTCGCTTTCTCTTCCTCCCTACTTCCATTTCTGTCACTCTTTTGCCCACATATTCCTTGTCTCTTCTAATCACATGTCCATACCATGTCAAACTACTTTGCTGTATTTTCTTAGATCTCTCTTCCACTTTTGTTGTACCTCTGATGGTCTCATTTCTTATTCTGTCCTTTTTTGTAACTCCACACACCCATCTCAACATTGTCATTTCTGCCACATCCAACTTCTTCTCTTGTGCTCTCTTCACTGGCCATGTCTCAGCTCCATACATCACTGCTGGTCTTACCACTGTCTTCCAGACCTTACCATTAGCTTTTGGCTTAATTCTCTGATCACACAATACTCTTGATACCTTCTTCTAATTGTTCCATCTACACTGAACTCTGTGGGTCATCTCTGCATCTAATTCTCCATCTTGGGCTACCACTGTTCCTAGACATTTAAATTTATCCACTCATTTCGTCACTGTCACTGATCATCATTAAACCTAACATATTCTGTTTTCTTCTTCCTATTTATCTTCAATCCTTTATCTTCCAAAGCTCTCCTCCATTCTTCCAACTTCCTCACCACTTCCTTTTTTCTGGTGCTACACAACACAATGTCTTCATTGATGTACCTCATCTTCCTTCTCCGTACTGCTCAGCCCTTTTCCTTCAGATCTTCTACTTTATCCATCCACCTCCACTTTGTCCTCCCTCACTTTCTTCTTTCACTGGACTTCCATTCCCATCACTCTTTTGCCCACATGTTCATTGTCTCTCCTCATCACAGGCCTGGACCACTTCAACCAACGTTCTTGAACTTTCTTAGATTTCTCTCCCACTTTAATTGCACCTCTGATCTTCTCATTTCTTGTTCTGTCCTATTTTTTGTAACTCCACTCATCCATCTCAACATTCTCTTTCCTGTCACATCAAATGTTTACTTCTGGGCTCCCTTCACTGTTCGTGTCTCAGCTCCATACATCATTGCTGGTCTTACCACTGTCTTAAAATGCTCATCTTTAACCTTCACTTTAATTCTTCCATCACAAAACACTCCTGATACTTTCTTCCAGTTGTTCCATCCACACTGCACTCTGTGGGTCATCTCTGTATCTAACTCTCCATCTTGGGCTACCACTGATCCTTGATATTTAAACTTATCTACGCTTTTCAGTGGCTCTTCCTGCAGGCTAATGGTTGAATCCCGATCATCATTAAACCTCACTCTTCCCACTTACTGTCCACTTCCTGTTTTCTGGTGCTACAAAACTCAGTGTCACCAGCACAAAGCCTGCACCAGGTGGATTGATCTTTGATCCCACAACTTAATACATCCATCACCAGACCAAAGAGGTAAAGACTTCATGAAGACCCCTGGTGCCGACCTCCTCTTACTGAGACATTGTCTATTAGACCAATACTGCTTTTGACCCGAGTCCTCACTAGCTCATATATGTCCTGGTCAATCCTCACAAACCTCTCCGGTCCTCCTGTTTCTCTTGGCTGGCCCATATAAGAGCCTATAAACCATGTTGGCTCTTCAAGTCAATGGATCACAATGAGCTTTTTGTTGGACTACTATACTGTATGAAATAGTCCAAGTGACCAGGACAGTAAGGACACAGCAAATGAAAATACCACACTAGAAGATCTTGGGAGATCCCATGCAGATTATAAGCAGCAAGTCGCTTGTGTGTGTTTCTCATGATTTTTCTTCACTCCCATATTGCAGTGCTTCATTACTCACCCTGTGTAAACCCTGTAAATGTGGCTGTGGGCATCAGTGCCCTGTAGTGGACTTGTGGCACATCCAGGGTGGGTTCTTCTTGTACCTGATCATGCTGGTATAGGATTTACTTCACTAAGATCCCAAATCGGACTAAATGGGACCAAGAATGTGTTATTTAATGAATATCGGTGCAGGCGTTAAACGTTGTTCTCATTGGGCATTTCTTTACTTTCAGCACCCAGACGAGAAGCGGTTAGAAGGCCTCTCCAAGCAGCTGGACTGGGATGTCCGTACTATTCAGCGCTGGTTTCGACAACGAAGAAATCAGGAGAAGCCCAGCACCCTGTCTAGATTCTGCGAGAGCATGTAAGAGAATTTCCAGTATTTTTGGGTCGTCTCATTTGTTCCAAATGAAAAATCACAGGCACACCGTAACAATAAGCTTGTATAAGGCACAAAGTGTCCATATGCACATCTAATACAGATATATGCAAATACAGGGTGAGTCAAAATGATGTTAACATTTGAATGGCGGAAACGGTTTATTCACAAAACATACTTCATATGTGCAAGATGATCTACAGGAATGTCTCAGCCTGTTTGCCAGGCTCAGCGGTGCACAGGTAAGCGTCCAGCATTAAGACGCCAATCTGGCACAAGGGGCTGTAAGAGCAGATAAGACAGTAAATTTTTATTTATTGGTTTATTTTAGATTGAACAGTCCTTAGCAGTCCAGAGGTAGAACAGTTTAGCGGGCGACGGCGTAAGGGTTCATTAATACGGGGGAATACAAACAGTGCGAGTCAAGAGCTTATAAGTAAGAGGAGCGCAAAGTTGAGCAGGCAGCTGAGAGGGAGAACAGTACAGGAGCTTAAGGGGAAAAGGTGTAAAATAACTGTAGTTGTTCTTAGTGTTGCCATTTAATTTTAAGAAAAAAAAGTTAAGGCAATTTTACTAATCCTAAATAAAATTTTAATAATGAGGCCAGTGCAATGCAAGTCCTGTTGGATGTTGGACTTTTTAGATGATGGTTTGGAAGAGAAAGTTGTCTATGAGGGCTACATCTGCAAGAGATGCCAGCTGATCCAGCACCTCAAGCTCAGGGTCGCTGAACTGGAGGAGGAGTTGGCTGACCTGCGTTTTAATAGAGAATTGGCGGACTTGGCCCAGGTGTCCTTTAGAGATAGTGTGCACCCCTAAGGTGGCGCGGGAGGAGATTCCAGACCAGACAGGTAGGAATAGGTGGGTCACGGTCACAAGGTGTAATGTAAAGGGTGCACACTGTCCGGGGGCATCAACCCCAGAATTAGAAGTGTCAAACCATTATCATGTCCTTGCTGGACGGTGACTCTGATAATTCTGAGGTGGTAGGCAGGGTTGAGGAGCCCCAACGGGCCACCTCAAAACCAGTTCCCAAAAAGAGAGAGGTAGTGATAGTTGGGGACTCAATCATTAGGGGATTGAAGCGCAGGTGTGCTCCAGAGAGAGAGAGTCTCGCACAGTGTGTTGCCTTCCGGGAGCACAGGTGGGAGACCTCCCTGGAAGGGTGGATAGGCTCTTGGCCAGAGCGGGGGTGGATCCAGTTGTCATTGTCCACGTTGGAACAAATGACATACATAAGGGTAGTCTGTCAGTTCTGAAATCCAAATTCAAAGAGTTAGGTACCAAGCTGAGGAGCAGAACTGACAAGGTAGTCTTCTCCGAAGTTCTGCCTGTGCCACGCGCCAGTCCAGGTAAGATTGAGGAGATTAGAAGGCTTAACGCTGGCTCAAATCTTGGTGCAGGGTAGAAGGGTACAGGTTCATGGGGCATTGGGACTCCTTTTGGAACAGATGGGACCTGTTCGCGTGACGGGTTACATCTGAACCGGAGGGGCACCAATGTATTGGGGAGGCGTATGTGTAGGCTAGTCGAGGATTGTTTAAACTAGGGAATGGGGGCAGGGAGTTTAGGACAGGCCAGATTTAGATCTATACATGGAAGAACAAACAATGGTGTAGAAATAAAAATGCATAGTAATGTAAATTTTAAGCAAACACGTAAAGATAGAAGGATTAACACATTAAAAATAGCTTGCCTTAATGCTAGAAGTATCAAAAATAAGGTAAGTGAGTTGGAGTTGTATGTAGCAGAGCACAATTATGATATTATAGCAATAACGGAAACCTGGCTAAATAACAAAGATGGGGATGAGTGTAACATAGAGGGATACACATTTTTTAGGAAGGATAGACAGAACAGAAAAGGAGGTGGGGTTGCTGTTTATGCCAAACAGGAATTAAATGTAAGTCATCTTCAGTTGGATGATGAGCCCCATCTTAGTGAGGACATGTGGCTTCGCCTGGAAAATATTAGGGAAAAGGTCTCATTTTAGGAGTGTGTTATAGACCACCCAATTCAGACAGTAATTTCAACACACATCTTTTAGTAATATCAAAAGGCAAGTTTACAGGGGATATTATAGTCATGGGGACTTTAATTATCCAAATATTAACTGGGATAACCTTACAGATGGAGGAGCACAAGAGCAGGAGTTTTTAAGAAGTAATCAGCGACTGTTTGTTAACACAGCATGTTAAAGCACCAACAAGGGGTGAAGCCTGTCTGGATTTAGTATTCTGTAATAATCAGGATAGAATTGAGGGTGTAGAGGTGATTGAACCACTAGGGTCAAGTGACCATAATGTAATACAATTCTCAGTATTTTGTAAGAGTACAGATGCAAAGACTAAAATTGTTAAGTTGAACTTTAGTAGGGCTAATTTTGAGCAGATGCGACAAAGTCTAAGTAGGATAGACTGGGATAAGCTTTTAAATGTGGAGACAGTCGAGGAGCAGTGGAACAGGTTTAAAATGTTTTACATGTAATGCAGGACAGATACATACCTAAATTTGGAAGTAATAGGAAACTAAAAAACTCCACGATGGATTAATAAAGATTTAAAAAAGAAGTTGCAAAGGAAAAAACTGCTGTATAAGGCATATAAGACTAATGACTGCAAAGAGAACCAGAGCTATGAGAACATGAGGGCAACCATTAAGAAGGATATCAGAGAGGCTAAAAGACAGTTGGAGAGGAATATAGCAGATAAGGCGAAAGAAGACCCCAAGAGATTCTTTCAGTATTTTAGTAGTAAAAGAACAGTTAAGGAGGAGGTCAAGTTCATCAGGAATAGTAAAGGGAATTAAAAGATACAGACAATGAAATAGCAGATGCCCTAAACTTACATTTTTCTGAGGTGTTTACAAGTGAGCAAGTGGATAACCTGCCAGAGGTAAAACAACTACTAAGGAGGTACTGAGGGATTTGGAAATTGTAGAGGGAGAAGTGCTGCTCAGATTAAATAAGATGAAATCAAACAAATCACCAGGCCCAGATAATATTTATCCTCGTGTTCTTAAGGAGGCTAGTGAGTACATATATAAACCCTTGACACATATTTTTAGGAAGTCACTGTGCACTGGAGAGATTCCAAAGGACTGGAAAATGGCAAATATCATCCCATTATATAAAAAGGGTGACAGGGCAGATCCAAGCAACTATAGGCCAGTAAGCTTAACAAGCATCACAGGAAAATTAATGGAAGGAATTATTAAGGATAAGATTGAGCAACACATGACAAGGACAGGAGTTATTCTGAACAGTCAGCATGGGTTCAGAAGGGGGAGGTCGTGTTTTACTAACATGTTGGAATTCTATGAGGAGGCAACAAAAGGATACGATCAAAGTGGAGCTTATGATATTATTTATCTGGACTTTCAGAAAGCATTTGATAAGGTGCCACATGAGAGGTTGGGCATCAAGTTAAAAGAAGTGGGAGTTCAGGGTGATGTTTTTAGATGGGTGCAGAATTGGCTCAGACACAGGAAGCAGAGGGTGATGGTGCGAGGAACCTCATCAGAACTGCCGATGTTAAGAGTGGTGTTCCACAGGGGTCAGTGCTAGGGCCGCTGCTATTTTTAATATATATAAATGATTTAGATAGGAATATAAGTAACAAGCTGGTTAAGTTTGCAGATGATACCAAGATAGGTGGATTAGCAGATAATTTGGAATCCGTTATATCATTACAGAAGGACTTGGATAGCATACAGGCTTGGGCAGATTTGTGGCAGATGAAATTTAATGTCAGTAAATGTAAAGTATTACACATAGGAAGTAAAAATGTTAGGTTTGAATACACAATGGCGGTCGGAAAATCGAGAGTACACCTTATGAGAAGGATTTAGGAGTCATAGTGGACTTCACAGCTATCAACTGCCAAACAGTGTTCAGAAGCCATTAAGAAGGCTAACAGAATGTTAGGTTATATAGCACGATCTGTGGAGTACAAGTCCAAGGAGGTTATGCTCAACCTTTATAATGCACTGGTGAGGCCTCATCTTGAGTACTGTGTGCAGTTTTGGTCTCCAGGCTACAAAAAGGACATAGCAGCACTAGAAAAGGTCCAGAGAAGAGCGACTAGGCTGATTCCAGGTCTACAGGGGTTGAATTATGAGGAAAGATTAAAAGAGCTGAGCCTTTACAGTTTAAAAGATTAAGAGTGACATGATTGAAGTGTTTAAAATTATGAAGGGAATTAGTACAGTGGATCGAGACTTGTATTTTAAAATGAACTCATCAAGAACACGGGGACACAGTTGGAAACTTGTTAAGGGTAAATTTCGCACAAACATTAGGACCTTTTTCTTTACACAAAGAACGATAGACACTTTGAACTAGTGACCAAGTCGTGTGGTAGGCAGGAGGACTTTAGGGACTTTCAAAACTCAACTTGATATTTTTTTAGAAGAATTAAGTGGATCGGACTGGCAAGCTTTTTTAGAACTGAATGGGCTGTTCTCGTCGAGACTGTTCTAATGTATATCAGATGGAAAGTTGATTGTTTGACTCACTCACTATTTCTTGTTTAGTTGAAAAGCTAGAATTTGGCAGGATAGTACAGCTAAGTCAGTAGGTATCTGGTAAACTAGAGCATCTCTATATATCAGTACTTAAGGGTAACCTACTACCATTAAAAAGTACATTCCCCAAAAATCCTTTGATAGACTTATTTGAAACTTGGTGACAAACATTACCCAACATGTGTTTTTTTTGTAATGTGTTGATATTCAATAATAATCCTGTAGCGAGTGGGCTATTTCAGGCGCCTGTCTTTTGTTTCCGCTCAGCACAGGCAGACCACCAGTTGAACGCCGCCAGCACACCAGTGCCACTCGCCAATAGTGCGAACGGACGAGTGAATAATTGGAGGTGAGGTGTTTTGAGAAAAGGAACAGACGCAGGATGATGATGTGTGGTGTGACCTCTGAATTGGAAGAAGGAAGGTTCACCAAAGCTGACAGACAATGTAGTTACCCACTCGAGGTGCGTTATACATCTCAAGTCCATCTGCCAGGGAGGTAGAGAGAAATACAAGAGGAGTTGGATTCCTTGTACCCAAGACAATAAACTCCAAGTGATGGCAGCAGGGCAGCTAACCCCAACATTGGTGTGTCGTGGTTAAACTGGGCTTTTATATACGGTATATGGTGGTCTTCATACCGCTAGCACTGTCATGAGGTGCTGCACAAAGCAAACAGGAATGCAGTACTATGTAGTGTAAGATAAGTTCAGATAGAAGATGAATCACAGGCAGAGAATCAGAATCAGAATATCTTTATTGTCATTGTAACAAATACAATGAAATTAGGTCAAAATATAAATAAATATAATTACAAAAGGATAATAAGAAATAAGGTAGAACACAAATATTTAACATAAGACCTTAATTGCACATGAAACACTTTTGCACAAGATGTCATCTATTGCACTGCTGCATTGGAGGTGATTAGATGGCATTCAGTGCCCTAATAGCAACAGGGTAGAAACTGTTATTCACTCTATTAGTCTTTGTTTTGATGCTCCTATATCTTTTGCCTGATGGCAACAGTTGGAACACGTCATGAGCAGGGTGTGAGGAGTCTTTTAAGATGTTTTCCGCTTTCCTGAGGCAGTGAGAGCTGTGCAGCATCCAGAGAGGGTAAAGAGCAGCTGATGATCTGCCGGGCAGTCTTTACAATCCGCTAAGGTGTTTTCCTCTGCGCTATTATGCAGCTGGAAAACCCACGCAGAGGCAGCAGCACAGATACTCTCAATAGAGCAGCGACAGAAGGACACCACCAGTTTTTGGGGGATGTTATTTTTTCTGAGGACTCTCAGGAAATAAAGTCTCTGCTGAGCCTCCTTCGCCAGCTCTGCTGTGTTCACACCCCGGGACAGGTCTTCCATGATGTGGACTCCCAGGAAGGGGGAAACCTGACACTCTCTCCACACAGTCCCCTCTGATGTAGAGTGGTTTGATGTCCATTTTCTTTTTCTTGAAGTCCACAACGAGCTCCTTGGTCTTAATTGTGTTCAGGAGAAGGTTGTTGTCAGATAAAATCCCTTAACATTCGTAAAGACAACAAGGCAGTCATCAGAGGTGAAGGCTGCAATTCTAGTCGTCTGGTATTAGAGGAATAGGAAAACTCAAAGATAGATAGATAGATAGATAGGAAAGGCACTATATAATAGATAGATAGATACTTTATTAATCCCAAGGGGAAAATCACATACTCCAGCAGCAGCATACTGATAAAAAAACAATATTAATTAAAGAGCAATAAAAGTGCAGTGCACGTTAAAAAATGCAAGGTGGAGAGTGTGAGGCAGGTATAACAGACAATAACTTTATATAATGTTAATGTTTACACACCGGTTGGAATTGAAGAGTCGCATAGTGTGGTGGAGGAACGATCTCCTCAGTCTGTCAGTGGAGCAGGATGGTGACAGCAGTCTGTCACTGAAGCTGCTCCTCTGTCTTTAGATGATCCTGTTCAGTGGATGCAGTGGATTCTCCATGATTGACAGCAGCCTGCTCAGTGCCCGTCGCTCTGCCACAGACGTCAAACTGTCCAGCTCTGTGCCTACAATAGAGCCTGCCTTCCTCACCAGTTTGTCCAGGCGTGAGGCGTCCTTCTTCTTTATGCTGCCTCCCCAGCACACCACTGCGTAGAAGAGGGCGCTCGCCACAACCGTCTGGTAGAACATCTGCAGCATCTTGTTGCAGAAGTTGAAGGACGCCAGCCTTCTAAGGAAGTATATTAGGCTCTGTCCTTTCTTTCACAGAGCATCCAGCTGCACTCCCAGGTATTTATAGGCCTGCACCCTCTGCACACAGTCACCTCTGATGATCACGGGGTCCATGAGGGGCCTGAGCCTCCTAAAATCCACCACCAGTTCCTTGGTTTTGCTGGTGTTCAGTTGTAGGTGGTTTGAGTCGCACCATTTAACAAAGTCCTTGATTAGTTTCCTGTACTCCTCCTCCTGCCCACTCCTGATGCAGCCCATAATAGCAGTGTCGTCAGTGAACTTTTGCACGTGGCAGGACTCCGAGTTGTATTGGAAGTCTGATGTATGTCGGCTGAACAGGACCAGAGAAAGTACAGTCCCCTGCGTTGCTGACGACAATGTCAGACTTGCAGTTCCCGAGATGCACATACTGAGGTCTGTCTGTAAATATGACAATGGCACAATCCATGCCACCAGGTATGAATCTACTCCCATCTCTGTCAGCTTGTCCCTAAGGAGCAGAGGCTGGATGGTGTCGAAGGCACTAGAGAAGTCCAGAAACATAATTCTTGCATCACCACTGCCTCTGTCCAAGTGGGAGAGGGATCGGTGTAGCATGTAGATGATGGCATCCTCCGCTCCCACCTTCTCCTGGTATGCGAACTGCAGGGAGTCGAGGGTGCGCTGGACCTGTGGCCTCAGGTGGTGAAGCAGCAGCCACTCCATTGTCTCCATCACATGTGACATCAGAGCTACAGGCCGGAAGTCATTCAGCTCACCAGGATGAGATACCTTTGGGACTGGGGTGATGCAAGATGTTTTCCAAAGCCTCGGGACTCTCCCCTGTTCCAGGCTCAGGTTGAAGATGCGCTGTAGAGGACTCCCCAGCTCCAATGCACAGGCCTTCAGCAGTCGTGGTGATACTCCACCTGGAAAGAAAGAAAGAAAGAAAGAAAGAAAGGAGGAATGGCAAAATGTGAAAAATGTTTGCTTCGTTGAGACTGATTTGGTTTATGGTGCTGTTTTCTTTTTTTTTCTTTTTTAACAATCTCACACTTGTGCTGTGTTTTACAGTTTTAGAAAGCTACTGCACATGAGAGCTTGTGTTCAAACCAGATACCTCTTAAGAGGGAAAAACGATTCACAGAGGTGACTAGAGGAAATTATCTTTAAAAACCTTTTTTGATAAAAGCCCATTTGTTTGGTGACAATCTCAGCATTCTATCAGATATAGTTACAAATTAGAAAAATGTTTTCTTATTTTTCTTCTCAATCTTTTTGTGTGCAGGTGGAGGTTCACGTTTTATCTCTATATATTCACATATGGGGTCCGGTTCCTTAAAAAGGTAAGCTTTCATAATAACATGAATTATAAAGTTTTTCAATTCACATTATTATCATTTTTTCTTTTTGTTTCTCAGTTTGTGCTTGTTGCTTTATATTGGGAACCCACCGGACCCAATTAGTCTTATTGTTCAATAGTCAGGGAATTACAAAGTGCTGGGTGGTGCAGGGAAATGGGAAATTTTCAGTGGACATTCAATGTATGTATAAACAAAATACATTTAATGATGAAATTTATTGTACAGGATATGCGATTAATTATGGTAATCAATATTCATTCAATATTTTGAAGAAAACATCAGGAAGGTGTTGTCCATTTCTCTGTACACATTCTGACAGCCTGCTGTGGAAACTCTGCAGGTCTACAATTCTCGACTTAACATGTCAAGTGGAATGCCAGAGATTTTCTCTTCAATCCTCCTTTTCAGTTCAGCAATGGCTGCAGGACGTGTGCAGTACACTTGGCTTTTAACATGTCCCACAGAAAAAATATGACAAACAGTGAGATCTGGGGATGTCACCGTTGCATGAAATGACGCGCCTTCCAAATAATCGTCAAATAGTTACCATCAACTGACGGTCACAATGAGAAGTGGCTCCACCTGGGGACTTCTTTATTAAGACTGAACTCGTTTCTTAGTAATTCCGCACCCATGTTGTAATCGCATGAGCTGACTGGACACGATAATGATGTCCTAACTGGCAATGACGCTGAAATTCCCTTTGTGCAGCAGTCACCGTTCTTATAAAAGGCTTTCACAGTGAACGCTCTTTGCGCACCACTCCACTGCTCCATTGTGACTAATGCCAAGGGGGTCCTAAACAAGGTCACATTGGTCCCAAACAACTGGCGATGCCCCTGGGTTGCCAACACCTAGTTCCAAAATTTCCCTTTTCCCTGCGCCACCCTGTATATTATTAATATTATTATTAACAATAACAATAATAGTTATTTCATATTGTACCTGCATTTGCTGTTTTGTAAAGCCTGTGGTTTTCCTCATTGCCTTGGCATATTCTGAATCTCAGGAAGGTTTTCCTCATTTTGAGGGTTTTCTTTTTGCAGGCTTCATTTCCATATCTACCTCCATGACTCGTCCTCTCGGGGAAATATTTTGTTTCTGCCTCTTAACAAGTGTCTAGTGATAAAAGATTACTGTTTTTAATTTGTGAATGCTGATCTGTCTTATCAAATTTGATGCGAGTGTCACTGTGGGGCATGAAGGAGTAAATAAGCCTTCTCTTTGTTGGTGGATTTTCTTTGCTCGTTCTATTATTATGTCAGACTGTTGTCCCAGGACGGCCATTTATGTTCAGTCTATTAGCTTTAACGTTACCCCCTGACATCATAAAACAAGGATTAGATGAACAGATGTTCTTGGAGCAGAATGATACACCCTTCAGACTCATGCTTCTCCTTGTATGATATGTAAGGTGGATTCATGCTGTGGCAATGACAGCTTCTAAGACAGCAAGGAAATTTTGGGAAGCCAACTGGGGTTGTCCTCTTTATTGTCCAGAAACAGCAAATCAAACAAAGAAAAACAAAAAAAGACACTAGTAGGTGTTTGTCTCTTGATTGGGAGCGAGCAGTTCATAAGGCTGTAACGTGATAATTCAATATAACATTGTCCTGTTTCAGTACACAAATCATGACAACACATTCAAAATTCTGTCAATGTCCGAAGTGTGGAGCCAACCCGGACACAGACAGGCGGACAAGTTGTTTTTCAAACCACCACACGTTTTATTTACAATACTAATTACAAATATGGTCACTCAGACCCAGCCCACTAGTGCACAAAACACCCCAAACACAGTCCTGGCCACAAATGCCTCTTCTTCAGGCCGCCTCCACTCTCTCCTCGTGCCTCGTCCTACTTCCACCCGACTCTAGCGCTGAATGAATGGAGACAGCCCCTTTTAAACAGTCCCGGCATTCCCAAGTGCCGGTTGTCCTCCCGGCAGCTCTCCGGGTGCCGTCCTAAGTCTTCCCCCCAGCACTTCCTGGTGTGGCGGAAGTGCTGGGGTAACAGGTCCCCAAGGCATTGGGGCGCCTCCTGGCGGTGACCACGGGCCCCTACAAGGTGGAGCTTCCATGCCCTGTACCCGTGGCCCCCAGAGTAACCAGGAAGGCGGCCCCCACGTGATCCAGGGTGGGCTCTGACCCTCTTCCAGTCCCTCACGCCGTCCCGGCCGGGTCGTTGCCCCTGACATCCCTGACAGAAGGATACACTCTAAAATGCTGTCAATGTCCAAAGGATACACACTGTCCAGAGGAATGATTGGAGGGACAGCCTGGCAGATTAGTCTCGTTTAATTTATTATTTATTTTTTTTTTAATTTTAAGACAAACAATGTTAGCTTGTTGCCTCAAAGAACAGCAAAATAGCTCCGAAGCTCCTTACTCGCTTGTGCCTTGGTCCAGACTGAGACCTCTTTCTCCCTGGGCACGCCCCTTTTTTATTTCATCCCACCCTGAATGGGCGGGGCCTTCTCCGGGCACCACGGGCAGGATCTCTCCTGGTTTATCCTTCCATCTATTTCCAGAGAAGTGACCGTTTTTGTACGGGACTTTAGCTGAGAGTGCACCAGGTGTAAAAACAGCAACTCTACTTTGGAGGGCGTTCATGTTGAAAGGTGCTGTGTAAAACCAGAAGGGCCAGTCTCCATAACTGACTTCTTGCTTACCTTCAAGCGAGTTATTTCACCTTCTAGGTGTACAGATCTTACAATAGAAAATAAATGTAGAGAACTGTAGTGGAATAGAATTCACAAAATACAGCAGGGTTTGTTTAGACACTAACAAGACAAAAGGTTAAGAAGTTTTCATGGAATGAAATTTAAGCTGCCTGGACTCAACATAACGACATTAGCATCCTGACAAATAAAAGAACACGGAATGAAACAAAGTGCTAGTGATGTGGCTGATAGGTGGGTATGCAGCAACAAGCCATGTTTTTAAAAAGATCATCTGTCCATGAGCTAACCAAGCAAGTTCAACCGGTTGAGTGGTCTTCTGCTCTTGGTAACTTTTCTTACAGTTTCCAAGTAGCATTGTATTCATGTACACCCTGTCACTTTTCCCCCCTGAATGGTTCTTCAAGTTTGGTAGAAAGTCTGCTTCCATTTTGCCCTGCCAGTTGCTATCATGAAGGACCAAATTCTGCGCTTGATGTTCAGTGTCTTTGTCCTTGTTTGTTTTTTTAGGTACATTTGCATTGTAAGAAAATCACAAACAGTCATAAAGAGTTGGGGCACACACGGGAAAGCCCCATACAATTGAACACAAAACATGAGCAATAAATGTGTTAAGATACAAAGACATGAGTCTCAGGAATGACTGATAGACAAGATAGCGACACTTCCAGCTAAGTACAGGCCAGGCAGGAAGAGGCGGGTCCAGGTGGGTGGATACCAGAAGTGACGCCAGAGGCATTAAGGCTGTCAATCAATTGAGTCAGTAAAGGGAAGAAGGCAAGAGGTGTTAGTAAACAGCGCCATCTTGGGAATCATTGAGGAATTACCATCACCAGAAGCTTTAAGCCAGGGGTCCCTAACACGTCAATCATGAAGAAGCCACTGCATCCACTGAACCAGGCAGAGGAGTAGCTTCAGTGACAGGCTTTTGTCACTGTCTTGCTCCACTGACAGATTGAGGAGTACGTTCGACTCTTCAATTCCACCCGGGGGAGTAAATGCTAACATTACGCAAAGTTATTGTCTGCTTTTACATGCATTTTTATTACTATTTAATTTAATATTGTTTTTTTGTATCATTATACTGCTGCTGGATTATGTGAATTTTCCCTTGGGATTAATAAAGTATCTATCTATCTATCTATCTATCTATCTATCTATCTATCTATCTATCTATCTATCTATCTATCTATCTATCTATCTATCTATCTATCTATCTATCTATCTACCAGTAGCTCTCCACCCCTTTCCAAGTAGCTCGCCAAAGGGTTAATAAATCCTACATAAATTTGAAAACTTGATTAGTCAAATTAGGGGTGAGTGATCGTTCCAAAAAATCATATCACGATCCGCAATCTGAATTGCAATCTATATTTTCAATGTGGCATACACTTAAAAGAATATCCGGACTCAAACTCATCAAGACCTAAGTAACACTTGTGACAGATTAGGGTTTTTCTCGCACCCTTGTACTCTCAGACCACACGTCAGACACCAGATAAAAGTCCAAATAGTTATTTATTATAATAATAAAGTGCACAAAGCACACTCTCCACCACAATACTCATATAAATCACAACAACAACAAATAACCAATCCTCCAGCTCCCAGACGCGTTGCCACCCTTCCACCCAGCTCAGCTCATTGTCTGGGAGTTCCCATAGTCCTTTTATACTCCCTGACCCGGAGGTGTTTCTGCCCAACAGTCCACAAGTCCTTATTCCTTCCGGGTCAGGGTAAATAGTCCTTTTCTTCAACCCGGAAGTCCTTCGCTCTTCCTATGACGAACCTCCGGGTCACAGGGCACGAAGAAGCCCTCGGTCCTCCCTGCACCTCCCTCCTGTGGCCCCCACGGCATCCAGCAGGGCTTTGCATAAAAACTCCATTGTCCATGATGCCCTGCTGGTCTTCTGGGGACCTCCATGCTGCAAGGAGGGCTCCACCTGGCGGCTTGGGGGTATTGGCCGGGATAAATGGCCGGCCATCCTTCACACACTTTATGTTAAATATCAAGCAACATTGAATTCAATTGTTCTCTCGTTCGCCATCTAAGCGGAGTTAAGGAACACGCCTTGAAACTGGAGAGTGAGTGAGGAAGGCCCCTCCCATCGGCCCGCTGCGTGTTTCTCAGATTCGCGCAAATAAATCTGTACTGCAAGAAAACAATGATACATAGCAAAATGAGAGAAGTCGCAAAATCAATCGGAATGTTCAAGCAAATTATAGAAAAAATCCGATCTAAATCCGTTAAGTAGTGAAAAGTGGATAGACATACAGACAGACAGACATTGGATTTTATATATTATATATTAGTGAACCTTCAAAATAATGTGCAGTGAATGTCTCATCAGCATTCTCAGCGTTTCTGGAGCTTAGTAGAGCCAGAGAACTATGAGACTTTTCACCAAGCAGCTCTGAAAATGTCTGCTTTGTTTGGGTCTCCATACCTCAGTGAGTCTGACATGAATGTCATGAAATCAAAGTTCAGAACAAGACTGACAGACGAACATTCAAATGACTCCATAAGAGTGAACCTCAGTGGCTCCACTGAGAAAAGAAGAAAATGAACTGAATAAATCCCACATGTAGCAATTAATTAGTTAACACACATTAAATAGTTAAATTTTAAAAATAAGTAAGAACTTGAAGAGGAACAGATTTATTGTATAACAGGAATGTAAATGATATAAAATTGGCACAAAAGTGTGGGTCTTGCTTTGATTGTTCATATAAATCTGGGACTGAAAGTTAAGGGGCTGGCCGACAGAGATCAGGGGCTTAAATCACTGAAGCCCCCCACCTTCGGACACCACTATCCATTTCTAGACCTGTCCTGTTTATGTCATCTGTTAGGGCAGCTGCACCTTTCTCACGTTATTCATTAGTTCAAACACCATTTAGCCGCAGGTTGATAATGTCAATTCTTTACAATGATAATCTGTAGATAATATTGTCTAATCAATTCAGTCTTATACGTGCTTACATAATTGCTTCCCCCTTCCATTTATTTCCATGGAAGTGTCCTCTTTGTACTCTGGTAGTTAATTTATCTAAAACAGCAGAAGAAGGTGCCACTGTGTGAATTGTCTGCATGCACATTTACTCTGGCCGGCGTTTAACTCACTTGCATTGGGCATCTAAGCGGCTATCAGACAAGTAAAAGAGGAAAATACACAAAATATACAATTTCAAGCAAGGTAACATTCAGAACAGTAAACTAATCCCTAGCTGAAGTCGCACAGAATGTTTCTTCATTTTAAGTTAAACGAGTTCACAAATTTGTCAATGCTTTTCAATGGGAAATTTGGAATTTTAAATCTTTGTACAGCACAATCTGTTTGAGATATCTGAATGAAAAGTGAACTGTCCTCGAATAATAAGTGTGCCACATCTCCACAAAATTGGGTCCGAGTTGTTTCTTGAGGAAGGATGGACAGACAGACGGACTTGGGCTATTCCAGTAGGTGATTCATACATTATATGCAACCGCACTTTCAATCCAGCTAAACAAATCCTCAAATTCACCTGAATGTATCACTATGCAGACGCTTTCTTACTTGTTTTTTTTTTTTCCCTTTTTATTTTTTGGCTTGAGCCCTGTGATGGACTGGTGCCCTGACAAGAGCTGCTTCCTGATTTGCATCATTCCATTAGATTAAACAGAATTTAACAATGTTATCGATGGATCTTCTCTAATCACCTAGCTTTCTACTGACACCTCACACCCCTAAAGATTGACGCATCTGGTTAAATGGTGTGGATCTACCCTCAGGTTGTTCTGGGTGTGCGTCCAGGGGCTTCTGGCGGCAAGGGGCCTTTTCACCAAAGGTCATTTAAACAATCGATTATCCACATGCAGAAATGACCAAGGGGGACAGGTCGATGAAATGATTGAGTATCTGCAAGTCAAAATGATCAAGGGCCTCAAGCAGGGCCAATGTAGTGTCAGACTGAAATCATAAGTGAGAAATTATGTCCTGCATTAAAGAACCTGGTGTCTGCCTGCTGCATTGATAAAAATATAATGAACTCTCTGTTAAGGAGCAACATCACCCAGGAGTCTGTGGCATTTTAATCTGACCTTTCCTGTATTAGTGAGCATGCCCTTAGATGGACTGGGGCATCATTCTTGCATTGCATCTAGTGCTGCTACCACACCATACCATACCATATCTTACCAAACCACACGATACCATGCCATACCATACCATACCATACCATACCAATGCAAACCACACCATACCATACCATATCATATCATACCACACCACACCATACCATACCACACCATACCACACCACACCACACCACACCACACCATACCAAACCACACGATACCATGCCATACCATACCATACCATACCACACCACACCACACCACACCATACCATACCATATCTTACCAAACCACACGATACCATGCCATACCATACCATACCAATGCAAACCACACCATACCACACCACATCATACCACACCACACCACATCATACCGCACCATACCATACCAATGCAAACCACACCATACCATACCACACCATACTATATCATACCAAACCAATGCAAACCACACCATACCATACCATACCACACCATATCATACCATACCAAACCACACCATACCATACCAATGCAAATCACACCATACCATACCACACCATACCATATCATACCAAACCACACCATACCATACCATACCAATGCAAATCACACCATACCATACCATACCATGCCATACCAATACAAACCACACCACACCACATCATACCACACCATACCATACCATATTATAGGCTCACCTGATCCTGATCCGGGTTGCAGGGGTCTGGAGGGTATCCCAGCAAGCATAGAGTGCAAAGCAGGAACAAACCCCTGGGCAGGGTGCCATTCCATCAAAAGGGATGAAAGAATGATAGAATTAGCTGCTACTGTTATGGCTCACTGGTTAGTGCTGCTGTCTCACATCTCCGGGGATCAGTTTCCAATCTCTGTGGATTTGGCATGAACATCTAAATTCCCCTTTACATATCTCAAATACACAAGTGTCCATTTCACTAGTAGTTTAAGTTAGCTATTGCCAGTACCCCATAATGGAAATATTTGGTTCAGAAAATGGAAGCTGTAGCCTACAGGGGGCACACAGCTCCCCAAACCCGACACAGACAAACACAGGACACAAGTTCAGTATACACGTTTTCTATTTTTCTTGTTGGGAAACGCCTCCCCCTGTTTCCCACCTGCCCAGCACAGTTCCAAAGCACAGTACACAGCACTAAAGCACACTTTCCTTCTTTCTTTCTCATTTCTTCTCCTTCTCATTCTCTTCCTGTTTCTGCCTCCACTCCTCCTGGAAAAGCTTTGTCCTCCACCTCCCAACTCTCGCTCTCGGAGAAGTGATGGCTGGCTCCTTTTATAGAACACCCAGAAGTGCTCCAGGTGTTCCGTGAGCTTCTTCCGGCAGCTCTTCTGGGTGGGGTGGAAGTGCTGCAATATAAGGCTCAGCAGCACCTGCTGCACCCCCTGGCAGCACCCTCGGAACCCAACAGGGCTATGCCAAACTCCAACTCCCATGGAGCCCTGTGGGAATCCAAGGCACCGTTGGGGGGCTGCCATCTATCCATCTGGGGGGAGGTGATGCCCTGAATATGCTTTCTCCCTCAGTCCTTCCACTACATGGGTGTCCCAGCCAGGCCAGAGCTCCAGCCGTCAACCACAAAGCATATACTATAAAACATTTCAGCTCAGAAATTCAATTATTGGTCATTCTCTATATTTTCATTCACAATATGGTTGCTGAAAGAAATAGCAAAATAAATAAATAGGATCCATCATTGACCTGATGTGACCACTTTTAAGTGCTTGCACAAAAAAACCCTAATTTTTGTGAACAGCTGTCATCCTTGGTACGAGTTATTGTGTAAAGGTCACGGTGATCTTTAGTGCTGTCATTGCAGGCTGTTGTTAATGAGTGCCAGTAGATGCAAGGATCCCATTAACTGTCCTCAGGAGCACCCTGAGGAGCTGGGGGTCTGCAATCAGTCCCAAAATGACAAGTGCTGTCCAATATATCAGGAGAGCAAGTTTTACAAGCCCAGTTCTGCCTACGTTCTCCCAACTAGGTCATGGAGAGCTCTACATTTTATCTGGGACGGGTGCCAACATTACAAGCCATTAATAATCTCAGGCTGGGCAGGTCTGGTTTTGAGTATTTATTTTTTTTTTTATTTTCATTCTATTTTAAAACATATTTTTGAATGTAGACAAAAGGAATTTTTTTTAATTTATTTTACCAGTCTTGGCATAGTCTGTTTATTGATGGACTCCAGAGAGCTGACACCACTCACTGCTGCAGGGGTCACTTCACAAATGATGGCCAGGCCGCTTTGTTTAAAATATGGAGCTGACATTTAGGGCAAATCAGCGATTCCCAAACCTTGTTACACATAATGACAAGCTATCGTTCATGTGTTTATTCATTTTTTTAAAACTTACAGGGCATCAGAGAGGTGGACCCTTTATCCCCGGAGAATGAGACAGGAGAGCCTCAGAGTAGAGTCATTGCTGCTCCGCATTAAGAGGAGTTAGTTGAGGTGCTTTGAGCAAGTTGTGAGGATGCCCCCCAAGGCAGTTCCCCCTGACGACCCTATGTACAGAGCACGCTCATTTATGCAAGGCCAATTTAGAGTCATCAATCAACCGAATAAGAATGTGGAATGACTGGGGCTACAAGTAGGACTGGCTATGAACTACTGGAATGAGCAGACATTGCCATGGTGTGTTCAGCTCTGACAGGAGAGTGTCCTCCATGTGGGGAGAAGAGCACGTGGCCCTGATATCTCTGCCAATCAGCAGCTACCCTCTAAAACACACGTAGCTCTGACCTCTCTCTCAAAAACGTTCTCTTGTGAAAAGTGGACAGACAAACAGACATTGAATTTTATATATAGTATATATAGTATAAATATATATATCTATATATACTAGCCATCCCCCACAGCTTTGCCCGCGTATTAGTGAAACAGGACAGTGAGGAGGGCCCTGTCCGATTCCCCACTCCCGACGTCACGCTTTCTCCTCCCCTCGGCCTGCAGCTTCTGTCTCAGATTAGTGCGAATATATCGCATCTGCAAGTGAACTATGATGCTTAGTGCAATGAGAGAAGTCACAAAATCAACCGAAACGTTCAAGCAAATTATAGAAAACAACCCGATCTGAATCCGTTAAGTGGTTCTCTCGTGAAAAGCGAATAGACATACAGACAGACAGACGTTGGATTATATATATATATATAGAGAGAGATACGGTGATCCTTCCTTGATCGTGGAGGTTGCGTTTCAGAACCCACGGAAGGTGAAGATCCGCGAAGTAAAAACCATACGTTTATATTGTTATTTTTATATTGCCACGCTTGGGTCACAGATTTGCCCAGAAACACAGGAGGTTGTAGAGACAGGGACTTTAAAACACTGCAAACAAACATTTGTCTTTTTTTTTAAAAGTTTAAACTGTGCTCCATGACAAGACAGAGATGACAGTTCCGTCTCACAATTTAAAGAATGCAAACATATCTTCTTCTTCAAAGGAGTGCGTGTCAGGAGCAGAGAATATCAGAGAGAGAGAGAGGGAGAAAAGCAAACAATCAAAAATCAATAGGTGCTGTTCGGGCTTTTAAGTATGCGAAGCACCGCATGGGAAGCATATCATATATCATTGTGAGGAGTTTTTCTTAATACGTAATACGTGCTCTGATTGGATAGTATGAAATCAACTGGGCAAACCAACTGAGGAAGCATGTACCATAAATGAAAAACCCATTGTCCACAGAAATCCGCGAACCAGCAGAAAATCTCTATATTTAGATATGCTTACATATAAAATCCGCGATGGAGTGAAGCCGCAAAAGTCGAAGCGCAATATAGCGAGAGATCACTGTATACATATATGGATGATACTCTTATTGTGTATTTGTGGTTGTGTTCAGACGTTATATAAAACAAATTGGTTGTGTATTTACTAAGGTTGCATGGTATACTGGTACTTGAGAAGTACAGAAAAACCCAATTTTAAGCAGTACGATACCAACATTTTGGAACTTTAGGTACTGGAAGTAAATGGCAGCTTTCCTTTCATTCCCACCACCCACCCCACTTCACTCGACACTCGCTATTGCAGTTGTGGAAAAACATCCATTTCGTGGACATCATGAAACAAAAGTATATGCTTCGTTGAGATTGAAAACTTCACGGGGGACCTTCCCCAGCCTTATTGCTTTGAAGAGATCAGGACTTCACAGAGAAACCCAATGTTGCTTCCACACTTTCAGGACTTCACACTGCCAAGTGGGAAGTGGTACACAAAGCGGCACGATGGCATGGCACACCATGGATGCTGGAGTAACACAGGAGGTTTGGAGTTATCCGTTATTTGCTTTGAACCCATTGTGATAGTGGTAGTGAGGTCTGAAGGGTGGTATTGATCCTGAAGTCAATATTTTAGTACCAATCCAATGGCAGTGTGTACACCAAGAGTCAGGCCATCTAAGAAAGCCACTTAAGAGGCTTGTTTGCTCTCAAACTGTATAACAGGACGTCCTGAACCCACTTCTACAGCTCTCCTAATAAGCCTCTTCAGTTCAGTTGTTTTGCTTGGCCTTCCTCGCCTTCCTCCAAGCCACAGACATATTAAAAAAAAAAAAACACTTCAGCCATTTTCCTAAAACATTAGAAGTGTCCTGATGTGCAGAACTTGCATTGCCCCCGTATATCTCCTTAGGTGCCCTGGCTTTTAGTCTGTGCTGAGGCTCATCTATTCCACCACGTGGAGATTCCTAACGAAACTAAATGAAAACGGTCCATCTGTTCTCTGTACTCAGTGCCATTGAGGCCAAGTACTGAGGACTCATCAGAAAATGAGTGTGGGTGGATGGAAGGTTTATTGCACTTAAAGTTATCGATTTGTAAGGTGAAGAGGAAAACAAATAAGGACAGCGGCCTGAGGTGCCCCACGCTGCCATGAAGCACATCTGAAATAAAATCCTTGAGTCTTACTGATTGTGACCTTGTCAACATCAAATTGACTACAGCAAACCTGTCCTTCCAAGACAGGCTGAAGAATCCCATGAAGTCTCAAACTTCCCTTTATGGGAATCGTCTCTGTTTAGGGTGTCCAGGCCTAACTACTAGGCAAATACAGACACATTATTTAACCCATTTCTAAACATGGAGTGCTAGCAGGGTATTTAACACGCTTAGAGTCACACAGTTAGTCAGAGGTCATGGCTGAACTGGCCACCATGGGCCTTATTGTCTAATATCCTCACCACCAGCAACTAGCAGGTCACACAACCTCGAACTGGTTTCATTAATTTGAGTTTTCATCTCATCTCATTTTCTTAACTGCTTGTTCCTGGTGAGAGTTGCAGTGCCAGCAGGCCCAAGCAGGTCAGCCCAGACTTTTCTGTCCCCACCTATGGATTCCATCTCATGGGGAGTAATTTCTAGGCGTTCCCAACCCAGCTGAGAGATACAATCCCTCCAGCCTGTCTCTGGGTCTACCGCAGGGTCTCCGCCCAGTGTAGATGTGCCTGGAGCAGCTCTGCTGGTAGCCACCCACAGGGCATCCTTACAACATGGCCAAGCCACCTCAACTGGCTCCTCTCGATCGGGAGCAGCGGCAATTCTGCTCTGAGGCTTTTTTGACTCATTGAGTTTCTCACACTGTCACTGGGCTCAAAGGCAAGCCAACCTGCGAAGAAATTTCATTTGTGTCGCAATCTCATTACCCACAGCTCATCACCATTGGTGAGGACAAGGATGTAGATTGAGGGGTGAATCAAGAATTTTGTCTTTAGATTCATCTCCAGCTTCCCCACAATTGCCTCCAGTTCAGTGTTCCCAGAAAGCTGCCTCCTCTCTAATCCACTTGTCGATGTCACGTTCCCCTCTTCCATCACTCGGGAACAAGATCCCAAGATACTTGAACTCCTCCACTAGGGTCAGTTGTCCCACCACCACTCCGGGAGAGAGCAATCCACACTTTTTTTCAGAGAGAACCATGACCTTCAACTTGGAGGTGGTGATCCTCATCGAAGCCACTACAGTGTGGGCCAAAGGTCACATTGAACTAATGCTTATTGAAACAATGCTACCCCTAGACTACCCAACTGGACATCCTCGACCATACCTTGATATCCTATCCTTGAAAACCACAAATAGGAGTGATAACAAGATGCGACTTTTGGTGAAGTCCGAAACGCACACTGAACAAATTCAACTTAACATCAAGCATTAGGACATACGGTAAGTTTCACAGAATTCATATAAGGAATGAAGAGCAAACAAGAGCGGCCATGTTACCCCATATCCTATACTCCTGCAGTAAGTCCCACAACACATACCGAGGAACACAGCCACATGCTTTTTACAAACCTTCAACACACTTCTGGACTGAGTTATCATACGAGGCCATGCAGCCTCCAGCAACTGCAACAGGGAGAACAGCTGGTCTACTGAAGCCATGGCCTGGATGAAATCCTCATGGTGCCGTCAGACAGACTTGTTCCTCCAGCACCATTCCACATAATAATAATTATTATAATAATAATAATAATAATAATAATAATTACATTCACATAGCACTTTTCTCTTTACTCAAAACTCTTCACATATTGAGGTGGGACTACAGGTGATATACTGAAACGACTCATATTTATGGAGTTGACAGACGTCAGTGGTGGGGAATGAACTGGAAACGTTGTTCTTTTATATAGCACCTTTACACAGTGAGTGTTTTCCTATAGGAGTTGCTAGCTCCCTGGAAATACGTTCGTTTTGTAATTACGACGTCTTAAGTAACCCAAAACTATCTTCTTATATAATACGCTACTGTGGCTGTTCGTTTGTTTGTCCAGGATTTTAAATCATCTGCAGCTTGCAAACCGTTTCACCTATTGACTTGAAATTTGGTACACACATACTATGTGACGTCTGCTATCCGCTTTCAGGTGATGATTTTTATTTTATTTTATTGTAGAATCAACTCTCGGGAGCGCGCAGCAAGGTGGCCGTGTACCCCATGCATATGGACGCCGTTCTCATTCCCTACCACCTTCGCTAATCATTCTTGAGGCAGATTGAAGACTTAAGTGCCAGCTTAAGTGAAAAATTAAGTAATTGCAACTCAAAAACTAACTTAATCAGTTTTAATGTGAAAAGATGCCGACGAAAGAAGAGAAGACGCGGGCCGCTAGGGTGGAGAAGAGAAGAGCTGCTCAGGAAGCAGCAAGCGCATTAACCTCTGAGCAAACGAATGATAAACATACAGAGAAAGAGGACGAAAACTAGGAATGGTCAAGTCAAGTGTATTCACTGCACGTTATCGTGCAGTATGCTGTTACTGGTATAGATATAACATTAAAAGGCGATACCCCTCCCTTAGTGATACAGTGGTAAGAAATCAAATAGGAGAAATAACTTAGCTTTCTTTAATGATGATTTATGCGGCATAACAGACGAAGGAAGCCAATGACAAGACTTTAAACCGAAGTGGGAGCTCGATGTATACAGTCTGCCATTTTCATCGCTGCACTGGAAGGATTTTCAGGATCGGATGATGTAATCTCCCATCCGTCCGTCGGCTTCAAAGGTGTGCCGGGCAATGTTCCAAGGCTTTATACCCTTTCTCCATGTGCAGGCCCCCACTTAAGTAAATCATGCCTTTCCAAACAAGGAAAAGAAGATCCAATGTCATGCTGACTCTGTCACACAGAAATAGTATACAATGCCCATTTTCGTAGTTGTCCTTTTCTTGTCTTCTAATGCTTGCCTAGCAGTTCTAAATGATGAGCCCCTGTGTGCTAAATCTGGCCTTGTGTCAGCTGTACATGTGAGAAGAAGCAGATTTATAAAATATTGTTTTGCACAGAACACAGTGACCTATAAAACATATAAACTTATTACAGAGAGCTACTTTATTTGACAGGTACAGCTCAGTTCTGCAGTTGGAACACTTAATTGGTTAAATGACCCACTCAGTGCCAGTGCTGAGAAAGCAGCCTTGTGACTTTACTGCAGAGTGGGCTGAGAAAGTATTGAGACCCCTTCACTTTCCGTACACTTTATTGTGTTGTAGATTTCATTTTAAATGGATACATTTGCCATTTTTATGCCCATCCGTCTATACTCAATAATCCATAATGGCAGAGTAAAACATGTTTTCAGACAATAAACTAAAAAATCAAAAACTGAAATCTCTCATTCATGTAAGTATCGGAAGCCTTTGCTGTGGCGCTAAAAGTTGTGCTCAGGTCCATCCTGTTTGCTTTAATTCTCTTTGAGATGTGTTAAGAATGTGATTGGAGCCCACCAGTGGTAAACTGACATCGTTTAGAAAGGCAGACATCTACCTGTGTATCGAAAGTTTCACATTTCACGTTGCATGTCAGAAGGGAAACCAAGGAAGTCCAAGGAACTCACTGTGGACCTCCACAATTAAATTATGGTGAGGCGTTGATCAGGCCAAGGGGATAAAACCGTTTCTACAGCTTTGATTGTTCTCAGGAGAACAGAGGCCTTATAAATAGTGAAATGGAAAAAGTATGGAACCACCAGGACTCTTCTGAGAGTTGGCTACCCAGCCAAACTGTGTAAGCAGGCAAGCAGAACCTTGGTCAGGGAGGTGGCCATGAACCCAATGGTCACTCAACAGAACTTCAGAAATCCTGCTGAAAAAGGGAGGACGTGTTAGAAAGGATAACCATCTCATGAGCATTCTATCAACTAGCTGTTTATGGTAGAGTGGTGCTAGACACAAGCCACCCTTGACGAAAAAGGCATTTGACAGTTTAAAGGACACTTGAGAGCAAGATTCACTGATTGGAGGAGATGAAAACTCAACCCTTTGGGCAGACCTCCAGGCACTGCTCTTCACCTTCCTAGTGAAGCATGGTGGTGGCAGCATCACACTGTGGGGTACTTCTCAGCGGCAGGGACAGAGAAACTGGTCAGAATTGAGGGAAGGGTGAATGTATCCCAATACAGAGGGGTTCTTGAAGAAAACCTGCTCCAGAGTGCATGTGACCTCATGCAAGGGTGACGGTTCGCATTTTAGCATGACAATGACACCAAGCATACATCCAAGACAATGCTGGAGTGGCTTTGGACCAAGTCTCTGACTGTCTTCATGTGGCCCAGACTTATGACCCCATAGACGCATCTGTCGAGAGACCTGAAGATGCCAGTTTACAGACACTTCCCATCCAATCTAATGGAACACAAGAGGGTCAACCAGGAAGACTGAGATAAACTGCCCAAGTCCAGGTATGCAAAGCTTGTAGAAACCTATCCAAGAAGAGTTCAAGCTGGAATCGCTGGCAAAGGAGCCTGAATACTTCTATGAGTGAGAGATTTCAGTTTTTGATTTTTAACCCTTAAACCACCGGAATCGGCTATAGTCAGTTCTCAGTGTAATTTGCCAGCATGCCGCCGGAGCTGATCAGTCAGTGCCATCCATTCGTTGAGCAGCCAGCTCGTGGCCACCGCCGCCCCCTTTAGCGAATCAGCATCACTGTCCCTGGGATTGAGCCTCTGCACTAGACTAGCCTGCAAGCGTCAGCGTTGACCTCTGTGTGCAGCCAGTTCAAGTGCAGTTGGCTCGTGATTTACTGAATTTCATCAATGGCGTCAGTTGCACCTTGTACATATTGTTGCAGTAGTTTTTTTTTTTTTTTTTTTATGATTTTTACAGTTCATTGGTAGTGTGTACAATGATCAGTGTTGCAGTAATTGTTATGCTCTTTGCATGAAAAAAATACGTGTTCCATTAAAATTTCACATTTTCTTGGTGAATTGTGACGTTTCCTTAAAAAGTGCAGCAGAAAAGTATTTGGCATCCAGGGGTCCATTATCCCCCTAAGTATGTGGCAGTTTAAGGGTTAGTACATTTGCAAACTTTTCTGAAAGCATAATTTCACTTTGTCTTTGTGAGTTATTGAGGGTAGATTGATGAGGAGAAAATGGCCAACGTGTCCATTTAAAGTTAAAGCAACACGATAAACTGTGTGAAGACAGTGAAGAGGTCTGAGTACTGCATACAGTATAACATCTTTCTTTACAAACTCATATGGCATTTTACAGACACAGTGCAATAGTTCAACCGTTGGGGCATCAGCTAGTTAAACGATCCCCTTGAGGTTAAATGGCAAGTCCCTGCTAAGGACTGATTTCGAGTCCAATGCCTCATCTTGTTGCCATGGGGTCTGTGCCTGAAGCCGGCACATTCAAACACTAATTACACGTTTTTCCCACTCCAGGACATACTATGCATGGAACCACTTTGTGACAATCCTTTTTTTGCAAAATACGCTCTAGATGATCGTCGTTCGTGTCAAAAATGCCGCTAAGCTCGTTTGCCTGTATTTTTCAAGCACAACATACTTGTTGTGGGTCACAGCGTGAAAACAATCAGGTTTAAGTGACAGAGGGTTTACAGTACACTGCGTTTAAAAGCACTTTGTTAGGGAGCGCCTTGTTTACTGTAAATGTAACTGTTTAGCCTTTTAAAAGATCGCTCTTTAAATGGGTGATTAGCGTTTTTTTTAATTTGTACAGTGAGTTTTTACTTCACATTGTGTGGCTTTTTTATACTGGCAGTTAACTTTATTTTATGCAGTACTGATGTAGAGGAGCTAATAATATTGCAAAATACAAGCTAACCCTCTGAACGCAATGCCAGATGGAGGTGGTCGGCTCAGTTTATTAACAATACCAATCAAGGAGACTGCCAATTCCTGCACTTCTTATCACTTTAATACTGATGCCAGTCAGTGAAGTTCATTACCGCAATGTCTAAATCACAAGGGGAGCGAACATTTTTTAGTAAATGTTTTGTCGGTGGTGATCCTATTTTCCCCTTATATGCTTTATATTGTACAAATCAGGTCAGGTCAGGTTGGGGAGCATGCACTGGCACAGCACGTGACCAGACAACTCGGGATTCTGGTTGGAAACCTCCCAGGCAGACTTGTGGTTCAGTCCCACCCTCCCAAATGAAAATCCATCTGCAACAGCCAGGTATTACGTGGGCCTCCCCTTGTCCTGGTCCAGCTGCTTGGGTCTTCAACAATGAGCAGGATCACCCACTGGGAATTACACCATATGGCCGGAGTGCTGTAACTGACGCTCCCTCACAATGCAGGTAATGTGCCTTATTCCGGACTCTGTGAGCAACACAAAGTCAAACCAGCGGATTCTCCGAAGAGACACAGTACCAAAGGAATCTTCGTCTCAGGTCACTGGATAGCGTCCATGTCTCACAACCATATAGCAAGACAGGAAGCAACAGGACTCTAAAGACTTGGACCTTTTTCCTTTTGCATAGATATCAGGAGCGCCACACACCCCTTTACAGGGACCTCATGACCCCCCATGCTCTCCCAATCCATCTACTGACTTCATAGTAAGAGTCACCAGAGACGTGAATGCTGCTGAGGTAAGTAAACCTCTCAACAAGGTCGAAACTCTCTCCGCAGACAGACACACTGCTGATGGCCGTGCCTAAGAGGTCGCTAAAGGCCTGGATCTTGGGTTTTATCAGGACACTCGCAAGCCCAGACCCTCGGACTCCTCGCTCAGTCTCTCGAGAGCCCCGATCAGAACCTCCATTGACTCCTCGAAGATCACAGCATCGTCAGCAACGCCAAGATCCGTGAATCTTTCTTCACCAACAGCCACTGGACCCCACGACCCTGACCAACACCCAGTCTGTGCAAGCATTGAACAGAGTAGGAGCAAAAACAGACCCCTGATGACCCGCAGAGTCAAATGGGAAAAAACACAGAGGTTTTGCCTCCACTCTGCCCAGCAAGACAATTCAAATTATTTCAAAAGAAATTAATTAGCAGCAAAAACAGGCCAATATATAAGAAAAGAGTTAGAATGAAAACCTGCAACCACTAGGACCCTCAAGGACTGTTGGGGACCCCTGCTTCAGTGTCAAGTGTGCGTGGACAGGAAAAAAAAAACAAACTTTAGGGGTTTCCAAGACAAAAGACCATCCAGCATTCACTGGGCATTCTGTCTAATATAAATGTCCACAAGTCGTCTTTTACTGCTTTTTTAAGGGTTTTCCGTAGCAGATTTGACACAGCAGGTCTTGTGGCAGGTTGGGGTGTCCGCTTCCATTCAAACATCACAGGTTTCTGGACAGGACTGTCATCAGGGGGTGGTGATGGTGGTGGTGCAGAGTGTCACCTCTGGAGAACTATGAAAACATAGAAAACAGAGAGAAGTAAAGATTAATAAAGATTGCAGGTTCATTGAAGAGTACGATAATTCTATGCATATCATAGCTTTTTAAGGGCAGCACTAAAATGTAGCGACCAAAAAACCAGATTACAAAAGTGGTCTTCTAGGAGTTTTTAAAATGATCCACGGTTTCAGCCTGGTGCATTTCGACAGGTAAATTAGTGCATAACAGCAAAAGGCCGCCTGACCACCTCTGTTATGCTTGAATATCAAGCAGAGCCCTACTAGAGGATCTAAGATTACGACTTGGAATGTAGGGGAACAGGCACTGCAAGATACAGGAAGGAGCGAGAATACTTAAAGCTTCATATACCATTAGGAGGATTTAAAGACACTGGTAGCTAATGGAACGACAATAAAACTGGTGTGATGTGCTCAGATTTTCTCTTTCTTTCTAGAATTCTTGCTGCTGCGTTCTGGAGTTGCCGCAATTGACTGATGATGGCTTTCTTGTGTAGCCCATTTAGGAGAGCATTACAGTAATCTAGTGGGCTGAAAACAAAAGTGCTAATTCATTTCTCAGCATCTTGCAATATTATAAGACAAGGAGGGGTGGCCAACTGCGATCCTGGAGAGCCACAGTGGCTGCAGGTTTTCATTCTAACCATTTTCTTAATTAGTTACTAGTTTTTGCTACTAAATAAATTGATTATTCTATTAAAGACTCAGACCTTTAAGTCAGGGCTGAGTAACGTCGATCGTGAGGGGCTGCAGTGGCTTCTATTTTTTGTTCCAACCCAGTTGCTTCATGAGAAATCATTCATTGCTGATGAAGCACTTATTGCTCAAGTGACATTTTTCTGCTTGTCTCACTTGTTAAGATTTTGAACCCTTAATTGCTTATTTTAGTCTTAATCAGCTGTATTCTTTGTTTTTACTGCTCCTTATTAGCAATGACAAAGGGACCTGCAGTTCTACGTCTAGCTTGTCTCCATTTGCACCCATGTGTATTCATCATTCAGTATTTGGTTGAATTAAGTACTTAGAAGGAACCTGAAGAGAAAGTGAAGAACTGAAAATTACTCATCCATATTAGGCTTCATATCACTGTAATGATACATGTACTGTATCGTTAGAGAGAGGAGGAGAGCAGAGAGGTCATCATCATATCTTATCACGCCCCTGCCGTATCCAGGTAAGAGCGGCGTCATTAGCATCCTTAAGGTCTTCATCGGTACATGTAGGGCTTTGGGAATATTCATTCATGGAGAATGTGGTCCGTTCTTTGGGTGGACTCACCACTGGGATTTTCAGTGCTTGTTGTGAGACCCCATCTAAATAGGTTGTCCCTTTTTTTGCCCACCTTTGACATAGCTCGGGTAAGCGTGACCCAGTCTTTCCTAGAGAAGGATGTTCCATTGGGTAGATGCTCTGGAGGTGTAGGAAGAGCTTCACTGGGAGGGCTACAGTCAGTCTCTCGCCACCTCTTGAACCTATGTTTTGTGGACTGCTTTGGATTAAGTGGTTCCACTGTGACGAGAAGGTAGTTGGCGATTTACCTCCTGGTGATGGTGAAGTGGGTGTCTGGAGTCCATCAGATGCTTGAAGCTTTCTACTCTTGAACTACTTTCTTGTCTTATATGGGGAGGTGCAATCCCAGCCATGCAGGTTAGGTGCATTGGAGATCCTAAATTGTCCCTAGTGTGTGCTTGATGTGTGGGTGTGTGTGTGTGCCCTGCGGTGGGCTGGCACCCTGCCCGGGGTTTGTTTCCCGCCTTGTACCCTGTGTTGGCTGGGATTGGCTCCAGCAGACCCCCGTGACCCTGTAGTTAGGATATAATGGAATGAATAATGGATGGATAAGACTGCCTCTCGAGATGTACTGCGTTGTTATATTCAGCTGTACTGCATGTGCCTTTAATATTCCACAGTGGACTTGTAATGTAGTTTTCCTCCATTTAGTCCTTTGGCATTTTCTCTTAAGATCTGACACTCTATGAGATTTCCAAGGTATTTTATTGCTGGAGGATTTCTTAACAATTTTTCCAGGGACCACTATGTCAGCTACAGCCCTCACCATGATAAAAAATACCAATTTACTGGTGTTATTGTTGGCTGTGCTAGGACAAGCACTCAATTCAAACTGATTATTTAGAATATCAGTAAACGTGGACACTGTGAATGTGTTAAAATAATGACTTTTAGAATTAATTAGATAAATTTTATTAATCCCATGGGGAAATTCAGATGCATACAGCAGCAGAAACATAAACAACAAGAATACAGACTCACAGGACAGATAATACAGTCAATCAATCAATCAACCAATCAATAAACTTAATGAGTACATTGAGTGGAAGCATTGAATTGCCTGTAGAAGTGGGCAGAAAAGACACCCAGAGGCACTTCTTAGCACACTGTGGTGGAATGAACCTGTGGCTAAACAAGCTCCAAGACAGCGCCACCTAGAGGGGATCTTTCAGGATTGCATTCAATTTTGCCACCATCTACTTTCCCACAGGAGCTTTCAGTGTGTTCAGGGTTTACCCTGTGATGGAGAAGGCTTTCTTGAAAAGTATATTCAGGCATTGGGCTTCTTTTCAGCTCAGTTTGCTTCCCCAGGAGACCACTGCATAGACCACCACACAGGCTACTATGGACTGGTAGAACATTTCCAGCAGCTTACTGCACACGTCTTTAACAATGTGCTGCTCTTTAGTTCTAGTTACCAGTATTTCTATGTTAAATAGAATTCAGAATGGGGGATTAATAAGTATCTATCTATCTATCTATCTATCTATCTATCTATCTATCTATCTATCTATCTATCTATCTATCTATCTATCTATCTATCTATCTATCTATCTATCTATCTATCTTTCTATCTGTCATACTTTAATTCTGTTGGTTAAGAAAGGTCTGTTGTCTGAAATAAAGGTCAAATTAGCCATCCTGTGGGCCATCCCAACCCTGTAACTCCAAAGTGGATAGAAAACTGGACGGATGAATGGAGAGAAAATTTATTGGAAGAAAGCATGCCTTGTGGTTGCTTGAATGGTCTAAAAGTAGATACCCTGTAATTTATTATTAATTGCCCTGCCAGGGTTAACCTTTCCTTTTAAACAACATTAAGATCAAAATGTAGATCCTTCCTTTAAACAGGATGGCCACCATGATGTGCACAAATGTCTAATAACTGCGTAAATTGCCACCAGTTTGTGTGACAAACTAGAAGGCCAATTACATGATCAACATGTGACACCCTTACGAGCAAAATGTAAACAGAACACGGCAGACATCAGTTTTTTTTTAACAACAAATAAACAGAAACGAAAAATAACAACAACATTTGCCATTCTGCTTTCACGGTGGCGCAGTGGTAGCGCTGCTGCCTCGCAGTTAGGAGACCCGGTTTCGCTTCCCGGGACCTCCCTTCGTGGAGTTTGCATGTTCTCCCCGTGTTTGCGTGGGTTTCCTCCCACAGTCCAAAGACATGCAGGTCAGGTGGACTAGCGATCCTAAATTGTGTGCTTGGTGTGTGTGTGTGTTTGTGTGTTTCCTGCGGTGGGTTGGCGCCCTGCCCAGGATTGGTTCCTGTGTTGGCTGGGATTGGCTCCAGCAGACCCCTGTGACCCTGTGTTCGGATTCAGCGGGTTGGAAAATGGATGGATGGGTTCTGCTTTGTCCATTTCAGGTGCAGGCAAACTGCAGGCCTCATCCTGGGCAGGGTGCCTATAATTACAGGGCCCAGTCTTACACACGAACACCTCACCAAGTCTGGATGTCTTTTGATGTTGAGGTAAGACAGAAGGTCTCAGTGGCAAATCCATGAACAACAACCAAACCAGAATTTCAAGACAGCAACACATTGTGAAACAATATTAACCAAGAAATCAAAAATATCAACACAAACCCAATGCTAATCATTTCTAGAGATGAGTGTGTCCCAAGCTACATCCACACTATGACATTTTATTTAAAAATAGCTTTCTAAAATGACAATGATCTCAATCCGGTTATGTTACGTGTTGCATTTTTATTCTTTACTCTTCACGATCTTACAATGTTTTGGGGTGAGGGTTCTGATTCAGTGGTCCATTTTGGCCACCCTTTTAAGCTTGTGGGGTCATCAGCATTGTATCTGATGCAGTAGTGTTGAACTCTAGGCCTGGTGGGCCGCAGTGGCTGTAGGTTTTCATTCAAACCCTTTTCCTAATCAGTGCCCAGTTTTCACTCATAATTAACTTCCTTTCCCTTCATTTTCATAGCCCTGTTTTTAAGGATTCAGTCCTCTGAATTGATTCTTTTCTTCATTAAATGGCAGCCAAACAGAAATTAGATGTGAAACGAGACAACAGATGACCAGCTAAATTGGGACTTCAAACTGCAACCAATTTCATTCTAACCAATCTCTTAATGAGAAGCCAATTCTTGCTAATAATTAAGCCCTTTATTTAATTCCATGGCTTGTTGCTGCTCTCATTCTGCCACAGCAGACATTTCCAAAAATGTTGATATTTTCTGTTTTTTCTAAGAACACCAATGTCAAAATGTTTTGGTGACCTGAGAGATCAACCTTACTGAGACCATCACCTTTCTTTATTTTCAGATATAGTGTGATGAGTAGGGCGGCACGGTGGCGCAGTGGGTAGTGCTGCTGCCTCTCACTTAGGAGACCTGGGTTCACTTCCCGGGTCCTTCCTGTGTGGAGTTTGCATGTTCTCACTGTGTCTGGGTGGGTTCCCTCCAGGTACTCCGGTTTCTGCCCAAAGACATGCACGTTAGGTGCATTGGCGATCCTAAATTGTCTCTAGTATGTGCTTGGTGTGTGTGTGCCCTGAGGTGGGTTGGCGCCCTGCCTAGGGTTTGTTTCCTGCTGGCTGGGATTGGCTCCAGCAGACCCCTGTGACCCTGTAGTTGGGATATAGCGGGCTGGATGATGGATGGATGGATGTGATGGGTACAGATGAGCTGATCATGTGGCGGCTCGTTGTTTGGCTGCTAATTAAGGAAAAAGAGACAAATAAGGGGCCTGAGTCAAGTTAATTAAAATTAAGACAAAAGAAGTTAATTAGCAGCAGAAACTGGTCACTAATGAAGAACATGGTTAGGATGAAACTTCTCTAGGAACAGAGTTCGACACCCCTAATCTAAAGCATTGCTAGATCCACATCCCACATGGTCAGGGTCTTGGCGTCTGTAATTGGCTGACAGGTTCATAAGTCAGCTGTAGGTGCATTTCCTAATCCGATCTTAGCATTACCAAACTAACATAGCATCCCTGACGTATAATGCAAAGAGACAACCTCTTCAACAGAGTGGAGCTCTGGAGGCCTGCAGTTAAACTCTGCTGGAAGCTTCTGAAGCTTCTTCCCAATTGTGCTGAAAGGATCCAAAGCTTTAAAAACAGTGACATCTGGTGGTTCACAGAAATCATTGCAGCCACAAGTTCAAGGCAGCCAGCAGCTCACAACCCCTTGTTGATCACTTAGCTCCAATGGGACAGCTGCACTAGAGACCTAAGAACACTCAATGTGTTCATTCTGATCTCATGATAATCACATCGTCATTAAAATGGTGCAATAAAAGAACATGTTAGTATTGGCAACAGTTTTCTACAATAGAATATTGTTTAAATCTGTCGTCCTAAAGATGTAGTTTGTTGCCATTATGAATATTGTACCACCGTGCCAGTTCCCCTCTGCGCTGACTGCCATTGGACTCTCACTCTTTTAGGTAGCTCATCCACCCTTATGAAGGATTGCTCAGTGGTGCCACAGCAGTTTAAATTCAAATGCAAAGGCTTTTGCCATTTTTATCGGCTATCTTACAGCTGGCACTAAAGCTGCTCATTTGTGTGATGGAATGCCAACTAACAGTGTTGGTGACTCTTCGCCAGGCCGACATAACTTGTCAGTGCCACTACGATAGTGACGTAAACAGCAAGAATCCATCGGCGCTCAGAGTTAGTCAGCACCGGCAAGACACAGGCTGTGGAGTCGGAAGATAAATCCTTCAACTCCGACTCCCCGACTCCGACTCCTCAGTATTTAATCTGCTAATGTATTTTCCATGTTGATTGAAGGAAGGCAACATACTGCACACGTCATTCAACCTCAACTACTGGCTAGGAAGCTGACTCTCTGCAGTATTGACCAGTTGAAACAAAAGACAAGAACCCCTGAACACACATCAGGCCATAGCACACACCTCCACCTTCATCATTACACTTGTTTACACTCATATTAACTTGTTATACACGTTATATCTGAAATAAAATGAAAACACTTTGTAATGTACCATAATCCAAATTACAATATGTGAATGTCTGGTTGTATAATAGCTCAGCTGAACTTCACACTAGTAAGACAACTATGCGCTGGGCTTTATTCTAAGTACTTCATTATGACTAGTGGTGCAACGGATCAAAAAACTCACAGTTTTAAGTCACGGATCAGATAGCAAACAAAAAAAGAAAGAAGACAAATGTAACTCTCCATTTATTTAGTTAAGTATTTTTTGCCTAATAAAAAACATTCAACTAAAGACTCATTCCACTCAATTATATAAATACAAATTAACGTGCAATATAGGGCATGATAACTATTTCCTTTAATGTGGACACAATAAAAACAACTTTAAATGCAATTTAAGGCATCATTGCTTCTTACTTTGAACATGGAGAGAGAAATAAAAACTAGCTTATGTCCACATCATCAAAAAAAAAGAAAGAAAGCAAAGCAGACCCCAGCTTATAATTTCAATTTAAAAAAAAAAAACATGAGGATGTCTACATTTTCTGGGGAAAGTGTAGATCTCTTTGCTGTAACTACTGTATGTCCCCTGCTGTTGAGTACACCCTTTCGCTAGGCACTGAAGTGCCAGGCACAGCAAGATGGTGTCTTGCCATTGTGGCAAGGTGAGGGCATTTACATTCATTGCTTTTCCACCAAGTCAGTGGATCACCATCGACTGGAATGCCACTTGCATTGGATACCACCTCCTCTTTGATGGTGTCGGCAAAAGCCTTGCTGATCATGTCCTTCTGTGCAAAGGTCTCGCCAAAAAGCTCCGCCATTGCCGACTTCTTTTGAGGAGGAGATGTGTCTGCTCCTGTTGGTGCTGCATATTGACGCTGCAAGGAAAGTTACATTATTGATTAAAACTTTTTTTTTAAATGATGCTGGAGGTTTGTCGAGCTCCTCTGCTTAAACTGCTACCGCTGGCCATGACCACGCGTATGAAGCGGCTAACCGGACAAAAGTCGAGCAAAAATGCGTGAGAGAGGTTGAATTAGTGCGCAAGAAGAGAAAGTGTCTGAGAGAAGTTTAATTGCAGTTCAGTGCCGGGAGCTACAGAGTTGCGCGACTCGGAGACAGAGTTAGTGCGTGAGAGAGGTTGTGAGAGTGCGCGAGAGACATGCGCACAAAACATAGTGGAAGTTTTTTTTTTTCTCGGATCTTCAGATCACGTGCGTATCGAACCGTGGACAGCAATCGGTTCGGATCACGGATCAACAGTGATCCGTTGCACCACTAATTATGACTATTGTTTGTGAAATGGGACATTTGAACTTGCTGTATTTTTTTTCATTAAAATTTAAATTTATTAGGAGTCGGAGTCAGTACATTTTTGCCAACTCCAACCCCGACTCCAGGTACCCAAAATTGTCTCCGACTCCTCAACTCCGACTCCAACTTCGACTCCACAGCCCTGGGCAAGACATTACAATTTATTATAAGCCACCACTTATGAATAATCATGTCATAACTTTTTCACGTCATGAGGCAATGTGAAACACTAATATTCTGCTCTCAGCTGCACCAAGGGGCTTAAGGGAATGCACTTGCAGAACTGAGCAGAGATGAGGGGTTTAGAGAATGTGCCTACAATAGTCCAGAGCCGGGCTTCTTAAACTTTTATTTTTTTATTTAAATGTCCTGGCGATTGTCAATGCCCTGGGAGAATCGTAGACAATCGTCAGGGGGACTAATCAAGGACAATGAGCAATCCTTTACCGTTAAATACAACAGCATCTCGCAACCCAATGGTGGAAAACCACGACTCACAATTGGTCCCATCGTTTATGAAGCCCTCGTCTAGAGTATTCACAAAGCATTCCAAGTTCCAGTACAGAAGAACAGTATAGCTAGTGGAGGACATGCAATTGTTGGGACCCTGAAGGTTGAACTGTTATGGGGTCCCCTTCGCAACCACCAATGAGGTTTGGGTAACCACCGTTATCCTCTTTAAAGGGGATTGTCCAACAGCAGATCATTTTTTTTTTCAATGTATCTACAACAGCTCAGACATTGAGTAAAGTGCTGTACTGGATTATCTCACATGTCAAAGTCACTGATGTGAATACAAATTTCCAGTGCCTTATAATTTTTGAGTTATGAGGGTATGACAATTATTAAGACTGGTGTAAATAAAAAGTTACTGAAATGTTGTCCTTTACAGAGACTCCAAGCAATGAAATATGTTTTCATTTTTTCGATTATGGTTAGACAAAGATAAATCTACTCTCTCTATATAAAATCCTAAGCCTAAAAGTGTAAGAATTTTGTACATTGATTTTATGTGATGTTTTTATGTCGTGTTTTTTGTCACGCTTTAAATTGGCCTTATTTTAAAACCTATATATGTTTGGTATCATTCTTTTCAGAATTTATCGAACTATAATGTGATGTTGTTAGATTTTAGGATTCTTATTCCGTTTTTAAATTATAAACTAAAATATCTCAAGAACTCACGTCCCACAAGACGAGACTTTGTGCTGAGACATTTAATGACACCCGGGGCCGGAAATAAAAGACAAAGAGTAGGACAGCTGCTGTACCGGCTTTTAAATGTTTGAGGTGACGCGCAAGATGCTGATCACGTGGCAAGGCAGCAGCAGCAGCAGCAGCAGCTGATCGAGCAAAGAGGAGGTAAAAAAAAACTATATTTGTTTCCCATTGTATCACCGTCTAACGGGGGGTTTTCGAAAGAGCAACCGCATCTCCTTGGGGTCTGCTCAGGCCCCCTCTTCACAACAAAAGCAGCAGAGACGCGAAGTGGCTGGCGTGTAGTGCAGAAAAGGGGGGTTAGCAAGCGAAGCAAGCAGGGGATAAGCCCCCTAGTAATTCTAATAAAATTTTAATTTCTGTCAGAAATGTTAATAGTGTTTTAAATTATTTGTAATTATTCTATATTAAATATATTTCAAACTAGCAAAATACCCGCGCTTCGCTGCGGAGAAGAAGTGTGTTAAAGAAGTTATGAAAAAGAAAAGGAAACATTTTAAAAATAACGTAACATTTGCTTTCTATCTCGTTTGCATAAGCACAGTCCTTCACCAGCAATTTTAACTCCATTACAAAGTGATGAAAAGTCTTGTTTATACCCTGCGTCTTCTCAGTAAACTTGTATCTCGCGAATATCGTATTCGTCTTAGGCATGACAAACGCCAATGGCAGCGTGTCTATGAACTTAATTTAAAGGTAAGCTTTACACCTTGCTGTCCTATTCGTTTGCATTAGCACAGTCCTTCACCAGCAAGTTTAACTCTGTTACAGCAATTTTAACTCCGTTACAAAGTGAGCAAAAGTCTTGTTTTATACCCCACGTCTTCTCATTAAACTTGTATCTTGTGAATATCGTATTCGTCGTAGGCATGACAAACGCCAGTGTGTCTATAAACTTAATTTAAACTTACGGTTTACACCGTGTTTTGTTTCCGCAGTAGCTGCACTTATGAAAATGTTTGTATGCGTCACTCACTTCATATTCTTTTGCTGCCTTCTCAATTGTGTAATGCGTTTGTGACCATCTCATCCTTATTTGCATAAGCACAGTCCTTCACCCGCGAATATTTAGCGGCATCGTGTCTGTTCGATTGCCGCTGACGGACGGCCTTATATGGGCAGGCACTTAATTAGGTGGGAGGCGTGACAATGAGTGATGCTACTCCGCCTCACACGGTGACCGAGCTACAGGCTTTGACCGTATATATGTACATAGCAAAATACCCGCGCTTCGCAGTGGAGAAGTAGTGTGTTAAAGAAGCAATGAAAAAGAAAAGGAAACATTTTGAAAATAACGTAACATGATTGTCAATGTAATTGTTTTGTCACTGTTGTGAGTGATGAGTGTTGCTGTCATATATATATATATATATATATATATATATATTTACACACACACACACACACATAAACATATATATATACATATCTATACATATACACATAAATATACACACACACATATTTACATACATATATATCTACATATATACACACAAATACATATATATACATACATACACACACACATATATAAACATATATATACATATACATACATATCTACATATATACACACACAGCTATTTCGTATCAGTGCAATACGCTGTTTGTTAAAACGGTTGACTCCGCTCTTACGTGCAAGTCTGCGTGGATATTATGAACTATCGTATTTGTTCAAGTTCTATTTAAATTTTAAATAGAAGGAATTTTTATTTAGTCGACAGAAATATCTTTGGTAGGAATGGTAAAACAGACAGGAATATTATTCCTGAATAAATCAACTCAAACCTTAAACAACTTATAATATTTTGCTCTCCATAAAATATATCCTGTCTAAATTATACAAGTTAGAAATAAAGTAAGCGTTAAAAGAACAAACATTCAAATTTCTTTACTCTTATGTAATTTTATATAAAAAATAAACTTAGATTTTAAATATCCCAAAAGATTTTGCTCTCCATAAAAATATATCCTGTCAAAATTATACAAATTCAAATATGAACATGCTGCATAACAAAACCTGGAAATATAAATAAAATGTGTTCCTTTCAGCAATAACAAATCAAATCATTCAGTTGTCTTTGCTCATATGTCATTTTAGAGCTGGACGCCTGGCATCTTTTTTTGGCCACAAGTTCGTTTCTGTTTGGTGTGAGGTTCTGTGTTGTGGAGATTCTCAGGATGGATTGCAGGTGCTCATCAGTGAGGCGACTCCTGTGTGCTGTTTTGTTAGTCTTTATCACTGAGAAGAGCTTCTCACACAGATATGTGCTACCAAACATGCACAAGGTTCGAGCCGCATGTAGACGGACTTTTTTTGTTCTTCAAAGTCACCAAAGCGCCGTGCAAACTCAGTGCGCAGTGCGCTCAGTTTATCAGCAAAGTGCGTATTTGGGAACACCGTAGTGACGACTTGGTTTAACATTACTTGGCAACAGGGAAAGTGGGGCAAGGTGAACTGGTGCATTTGTGTCTCCCATAAAAGCAGCTTCACTTGAAATCACTTTGTGATTGTGCACGGTTAAAGCGTCCGCTGAAGTGTCAGATTCTTATTTAATTATTCTGCTTTCTGTATCTTCTGCATTGCATTCAGGTTACCCTGATGTTTTGTCTCATAGTGCCGTCTTAGATTAAATTCTGTAATTACAGCCACATTAGCTCCACAAATGAGACACACGGGTTCAGTAAACATATACTCAGCCTCCCATCGGTTTTTAAAGGCTCTATTTTCAGAATCAACTTTTCTCTTCAGCATCGTGTGAGCTAGCCGCAATAACTTGCAGCATCATAAGGTAGACTTGATTAACGCGGTAAGTGTTCGGCAAGGCAGCTGAAGCGCTGCATTATGGGATCTGTAGTTTATTGTGTTACCAGCGCTTCATATACCCGGGCCATTAATAACAATAATACAGTATATAAAATGATCTCGTGGGCGGATATAATTACGCCGGGCGGATGTGGCCCTGCCCTTGAGTTTGACACATATGGACTAAATAGAACTTGAAAAGATATATTTTTTAAATGTGATCGCGCAATTCAGATAGAGTTGGCAAGACTACAGCCTGCATGCCTCAATAAGTCATCCTCCCTCGCTCTTACTTTTTACCGTTCATCTAATGAATACACTGAGTATGGCTTTACCAAAACAATCATTGATGGCGAATAAAGTATCCATTATTCGAGTATGTAGATCGGGTTATATATATATATATACATATATATATATACCAGCGTATCATGTAGGAGAAGTAGTGTGTTAAAAAGCTAGAAAAGAAAAGGGAACATTTTAAAAATAGCGTAACATGACTGTCAATATACAGTATTTGTTTTGTGAGTGTTACTGAGTGTTGCTGTCATCAAGGATTTGATTATCATTATTTCTTTCAATCAGGTTCGTATTTGTAGGATGTGTTGTGTTCAAGTTACATTCCGTGTTTGTCAATCGTTGTAAAGATGACAGGTTTCATTCATCGATTCGTTTCTTACTGCATCAATAAACAGCTCGTCTTCTTCTTTATCTGAGACCTGACACACTGCATGCACGGGTTTTTTACACTGTCTTCCTTTAGCGGGACATTGACTTTTTCCACGTGTGCTTTGTTTCCACAGTAGCTGGATTTATGAATATGCTTATCAGGCGCTTCATATTTTTGCTGCCTTTTCAATTGTGTAATTGGTTTTGTTCAGCGCTCTTTGGAACTGTTGCTTTTTATCTGTGCACTGCGTCAGTTCACGTGAGCCACTCGGTGTACATGCATCGAAGGTTCCCAGCTGTGCTGGTGCCATCTCGTGCTATGTCCATGGCTGTATTTAATGTTACTTAGTCCTGGCACTTAAAACTTTCTCTCGCAGTTTAGCTGAGTTTGTGTCAAACACCACCCTGACCATCTCATCTTCCTCTCCATAAGCACAGTCCTTCACCCGTGAATATTTACCGTGGCAGTTTGCTATTGGATTGCGCTGACGGACGGCCTTATATGGGCAGGCACTAAATTACAAACGCCAGCGGCAGCCTGTCTATGAACTTAATTTAAAGTTTAGGTTTACATCGTGCTTTGTTTCCGAAGTAGCAGAACTCATCAGTATGGTTGTATATGTCACTTTCGCTCGCTTCTTATTGTTTGCTGCCTTCTCAATTATATAATGCATGTTTTCTTCAGCGCTTTTTTGAGGTCTTCCTGGTTTTCTATGTACTGCGTGATTACGTGGGAGGCGTGATGATGTCACACGAAACTCCGCCCCCACGGCGTTGAAGCTCATCTCCATTACAGTAAATGGAGAAAAACTGCTTCCAGTTATGACCATTACGCGTAGAATTTCGATATAAAACCTGCCCAACTTTTGTAAGGAAGCTGTAAGGAATGAACCTGCCAAATTTCAGCCTTCCACCCACACGGGAAGTTGGAGAATTAGTGATGAGTCAGTGAGTGAGTGAGGGCTTTGCCTTTTATTAGTATAGATATATATGTATGTATGTATGTATGTATGTATGTATGTATGTGTGTGTGTGTGTGTGTGTGTGTGTGTATATATATGACAGCAGCAATCAAGCTGTGAGAAAACAGTAAAAAGGAGGCGTGTCAGACGTCGTGGTACATTTTCTATTGCAGCTACCGAAAACAACTTCGTGACGCTGCCACCAAATACACAAAACAATTACTTTGACAATCATGTTACATTATTTTTAAAATGTTTCCTTTTTTTTCTCTTTCCTTCTTTAACACACTACTTCTCCGCTGCCAAGCGCGGGTATATATATATATATATAGATAGATAGAGATATATATATATAGATAGATATGAGAACAACATACATATATATATATATATATATATATATATATATATATATATAGATAGATAGATAGATAGATAGAGATATATATATAGATAGATATGAGAACAACACTCATATCAATGACAAAACAATTACATTAGCAATCATGTTAAGTTATTTTTAAAATTTTTCCTTTTCTTTTTCGTACCTTCTTTAACACACTACTTCTCTCTTGCTTGGTATTCTGCTATATATATATATATAGATATGACAACAACACTCATATCAGTGACAATACAATTACATTGACAATCATGTTACGTTATTTTCAAAATGTTTCCTTTTCTTTTTCATTACTTCTTTAAACTCTACTTCTCCGCTGCGAAGCGCGGGTATTCTGCTAGTATATCATATAGAAGACACACACAGTGATATTTGAGAAGTGAAATGAAGTTTATTGGATTTACACAAAGTGTGCAATAATTGTTCAAACAAAATCAGGCAGGTGCATAAATTTGGGCACCGTTGTCATTTTTTTGATTCCAAAACTTTTAGAACTAATTATTGGAACTCAGATTGGCTTGGTAAGCTCAGTGACCCCTGACCTACATACACAGGTGAATCCTATAATGAGAAAGAGTATTTAAGGGGGTCAATTGTAAGTTTCCCTCCTCCTTTAATTTTCTCTGAAGAGTAGCAACATGGGGTCACAAAACAACTCTCAAATGACCTGAAGACAAAGATTGTTCACCATCATGGATACAGAAAGCTGTCCCAGAGATTGAAGCTGTCTGTTTCCACAGTCAGGAACATATTGAGGAAATGGAAGACCACAGGCTCAGTTCAAGTTAAGGCTCGAAGTGGCAGACCAAAAAAGATTTCGGATAGACAGAAGCGACGAATGGTGAGAACAGTCAGAGTCAACCCACAGACCAGCACCAAAGACCTACAACATCATCTAGCAGCAGATGGAGTCACTGTGCATCGTTCAACCATTCGGCGCACTTTACACAAGGAGATGCTGTATGCGAGAGTGATGCAGAGGAAGCACAAACAGAGCCGCTTGAGGTCTGCTCAAGCACATTTGGACAAGCCAGCTTCATTTTGGAATAAGGTGCTGTGGACTGATGAAACTAAAATGGAGTTATTTGGGCATAACAAGACGCGTTATGCATGAAGGATAAAGAACACAGCATTCCAAGAAAAACACCTGCTACCTACAGTAAAATATGGTGGTGGTTCCATCATGCTGTGGGGCTGTGTGGCCAGTGCAGGGACTGGGAATCTTGTCAAAGTTGAGGGACGCATGGATTCCACTCAGTATCAGCAGATTCTGGAGACCAATGTCCAGGAATCAGTGACAAAGCTGAAGCTGCGCCAGGGCTGGATCTTTCAACAAGACAACGACCCGAAACACTGCTCAAAATCCACTAAGGCATTCATGCAGAGGAACAAGTACAACGTTCTGGAATGGCCATCGCAGTCCCCAGACCTGAATATAATTGAAAATCTGTGGTGTGAGTTAAAGAGAGCTGTCCTTGCTCGGACGCCATCAAACCTGAATGAACTAGAGATGTTTTGTAAAGAGGAATGGTCCAAAATACCTTCAACCACAATCCAGACTCTCATTGGAACCTACAGGAAGCGTTTAGAAGCTGGAATTTCTGCAAAAGGCGGATCTACTAAATATTGATTTCATTTCTTTTTTGTGGTGCCCAAATTTATGCACCTGCCTGATTTTGTTTGAACAATTATTGCACACTTTCTGTAAATCCAATAAACTTCATTTCACTTCTCAAATATCACTGTGTGTGTCTTCTATATGATATACTGTATTTAACTGACATTTTTTATCGTAACAACCAACGATTTAATATAGGAAAATAATGACTATTAACAAGGTTGCCCAAACATTTGCATCCCACTGTAATTTAGGCAGAGTTGCTGACCACAGTGTGTTAGCCAGCCTAGCCCGGTCAGCTAACACCATTGCTAAATTCAATAACGCCATTGTTAACTTCGGTCTGCTGAACATCCGCTCACTCACGAGCAAGGGGCCTCTCATCCACGATCTCCTCACTGATCGTCAGTTTGACTTTTTCTGTCTAACTGAGACATGGTAACAACCCCATGACTTTTCCCAACTTAACGAATCCATTTTGTTTACATCTCTCAACCCTGTGGCTCTGGCCGAGGAGGAGGTCTCGCGTTAATGTATCGTGAGAAGTGGAAAGTCCTGCCGTTCTCTGTTCCTGCCTACAGTTCTTTTGAATCTCTTGTATGTCAATTAAATGGACCTATTCCTACTATTATTGCAACTGTTTACTGGCCCCCTAAACCAAACAATGACTTTTTGAACGACTTTGCTCTTTTCCTTACGCACTTATCTACTGTTTCATCAAACATAAAGCTTCTGGGGGATTTCAGTATACATATGGATAATATCAATGTCCTTGTTACTAGAGACTTTACATCCTGCCTTGAGAGTCTCATGTTTTTCCATAAAACAAATCCCAGGCAGGGCGCCAGCCCACACACACACACACACACACACCAAGTGCATACCTAACCTGCATGGCTTTGGACTGTGGGAGGAAACTGGAGCCCCCAGAGGAAACGCATGCAGACACGGGGAGAACATGCAAACTCCACGCAGGGAGGACCCGGGAAGCAAACCCTGGTCTCCTTACGGCAAGGCAGCAGCACTATCGCTGTGCCACCGTGCCGCCCTTAAATTGCAATAATGTATATGCTAACTGAAATGTAGCGGTATCGAAACAGAAATCGTCAACTTGATGACGTAACGTGGTATATTATATACTAGAACTATAGAAATTGCAGTACCGGACAGATAATGTTTAGAAGTTTAGAAAATTAATTTTAATGTCAAACTGCTGAGGTGGGCTGGCGCAATGCCCGGGGTTTGTTTCCTGCCTTGAGCCCTGTGTTGGCTGGGATTGGCTCCAGCAGACCCCCATGACCCTGTAGTTAGGATATAGCGGGTTTGATAAAGGATGGATGGATGTCAAACAGTAATCAGTACATAAAATTTATTTCACAAAATGGCCAGCCCATGACCAGACCGGAGTCCGCAGCCCACCGGACATTGCCCAAATGGCCAGTCCGCACCTGGATCCAGGACAAAACAAGAATCCACAGGTATCAGAACAGAAGATAGACAGACAGGAACTTCAGACATGAAACACAAAATACTTCTCCATTTTCTGGTAACACTAGCCCCGTTTAAAATATCGTGCCGGCCTCCTTGTACCTAACAGCCTCTGCACCCTCACCAATCAGAGCCAGTGCAGGGACTGCTGGGAATTGAAGTTTCAAGCACCGCTACAACATCACTGATATTTGTTATCCAGACGTGTGTGTGTGTGCGTGTGAGTGTGAGTGTGATGAGGACACCCTTCTTGTTGAACAAGCCAGTTATAAGGACGGGTGCTCGGAGTTGGGGTGTCCCAATCGGGATTGAAAACTTGAATGCAGCAACACATGCATTGAAGAAGGTCGCCATGCTGCTGAAGATCTTCCTCGGCCTCTTTGTTCATAACAGAAAATTCATTTCGCTTACAGTATATCGAGGTCTATAATAATGCATGACACTGGCGTCTGGAAAAATCAAAAGTGACGTCGCTTTCAACCGACAGCGAGGCTCTTGCAAGTTTTCACTTTCTTTTTATATTTAATAGGCTGCGGCTCCCTTCCCACTGATTCTGATTCTGATGATTTTAATTCTGTTTTTAGCGTTGCAGTACCTTGTGGGTGCAGTAATCACTGTTTACATTTACGAATCCTCGCCACCTTACATCAAGAGCACTTTGGGGCTTTCTCTTAATAGCAGAACAATACATTCTTTTATGATTAGAATTTTTTTTTAATTGAAGATGAGCAAGGTACTGTACATCTCATTCAATCGCAGTGAAGTATGAGGAAACAAAAGCCCCCACACAATGAATCAGTGAGGAATTCTGCCTGCTTTACTCCAGCAAAAAAGACAAATGAGTCACTTGTGCGAAGTGTGATTGAAGCTCGCTGCCGCAGATTTTATTTCAAATCATGCTTATCACACGATGACTTCTATATGTGAGCCAGTTCAACCTTCAGGACATTCTGGGAATGGATTAGCAAAGAAATGGCCAGCTAGGCTCCCAGGGGGCCGGCCATGTTGACTGCTGGTTTTTGTTTCAGCTGAGATTCCACCTTGGATGGTATGTAAAACTGGGAGACCCTGACTGTCTGTGGTCATTAACGATCCCTGGGCATCCTTTGTAAAGAGTAGGGTGTATCCCGATGTCCTGGCTGAATTGCCTATCATGACCGCGCCCATTCTTGCCCCTTAATCATCCCCTCTCTCTAATGTGTGGTTTGGGGCAGACACCCGTATATTGCCCTAGGCTGCGACAGGGTATTTGAAAGGAGTACTCTGTGTACTCTAGACTGAACTGAACTGATTTGTGTTTAAAAGCAAAAACTGGAAGTAATGTCATCTACGGCCAGAACCGGCAGTGACATCATTCTATGCACCAGAACCAGAAGTGGTGTCGTTCTAAGTGCTGGAACCAGAAGTGATCTCAATCTTGGCACCGGAAACAGAAGTGCCATTGTTCTAGGTGCTGGAACCAGAAGTGATGTCAATCTAGGAACTAGAACTAGAGGTGACATCCTTCTAGGTGCTGGAACCAGAAGTAAAGTCAGTCTTGGTGCCAGAACCGGAAGTGGTGTCGTTCTAGGTGTTGGAACCAGAAGTGATGTCAATCTTTGCACCAGAACCAGAGGTGAAATCCTTCTAGGTGCTGGAACCGCCAGTGACGTCATTCTAAGCACCGGAACAGCAAGTGCTGTCAGTCTTGATGCCAGAACTGGAAGTAGTGTTGTTGTAGGTGCTGGAACCAGAATTGATTTCAATCTTGGCACAGAAAACGGAAGTGCTGTTGTTCTAGGTGCCAGAACCAGAAGTGGCATCATTGTAGGTGCTAGAACCAGAAGTGATGTCAATCTTGGCACTAGAACCAGAGGTGACATCCTCCTACGTGCTGGAACCAGAAGTAAAGTCAGTCTTGGTGCCAGAACCAGAAGTGGCATCGTTCTAGGTGCTGGAACCAGAAGTGAGGTCAATCTTGGCACTAGAACCGGAGGTGGCATCCTTCTAGGTGCTGGAACCAAAAGTGATGTCAGTCTTGCTGAATCAGATAGGCTTTCCCATATTTGGCCTGTAGATACAACAGAAGAGACAACAGAAGTAGGTTTAGCGCACCCCGCCATCCCCGGGCCTGGTGGGTAATTACCCTCACTTGGTCCACTCAGTTTCCTCCTAATCGCACATGTGAGACATTAGCTGACTATCTCTCAGCACTTCACCACTTAACAGCTGATGTGTGGTGAGCGTACTGGCACAAAAATGGCTCCCATTGCAACAAGCAGGTGGGTGCTACACAGCAGCTGTGGTTGAAGTGGCTCCCCACTTAATGAAGAGCTTTGAGTAGTGTAAAGAATTATTATGAACAATTTTACGAAGTATTAACGCACATGGAACCTGTCACATTTATTAAAGGCTCTTTAATGTCAAACAGATCTCTGTAAAGTGAAATAAACAAAAATATGAAACACACGGTAATTGATTACACAAGTCAGTATTTAGTAGATGTCAGCCATGTCAGTCTGTGTGCTCGGGTCTCTCTTTCTCTGTCAGCTTTGTGCATCTCGACTCTGCCGTTTATTTCCATTTTTCTTTACTAAACTGCTCAGGCTCTGTCAGGTGGAATGGTGGTCATGAGTGGAGGACCTTTGTCAAGCCCAAATTGGATTGAGATCTGGACTCTGACTCGGCAACTTCAGGACACTCACATTGCTTTTTCCAAGCCATTCCTGTGTAGCGTTGGCTTTATGCTTATGGTTGTTGTTTTACTAGAAAACAACTCAAGGGTTTTTTATTATACTTTATTAATCCCGAAGGAAATAACTTGGTTTTCACATACCCCTTGGGGTCAGAGCGCAAAGTCGGCCATTGTACAGCGCCCCTGGAGCAACTGAAAGTTAAGGGCCTTGCATTTGCAGATCACATCAGGTTTTCCTCCAGGATCTCCCCATATTTTGTTTGCATCCATTTTATCCTCACATGCATCCCAGTTTCTGCTGCAGAGAAGCACCCCCACAGCCGAATGCTGCCACCTCCATGCTTCACTGTGGGGATAAAGAACTTTTAGTAATTTGCAAGTGTTCAAACATGGAGTTTCACCTAGTGGCCATAAAGCTCAATTTTGGTCTCATCAAGCCATCGCATCTGACTTCAGAGTCTTCCATGTACCTTCTGGCAAACTCTAGCTGTGACGTCATGTGTGTGGCTTTCTCTTTGCCACTCTGCCATAAGCCTGTAACTGGTAAAGCATAATGTTTCATTTTTACTGCAATCAACTGAAGCCCCCTTGACTACAGACTGGTGATCTCCATTGAACTAACGCTTCATGGTGGGGATGTGATAATACAGTATGAGGTGTAACATGGAGTTTAGTCTGATGGACAAAAAGCTCAGCTTTGGTCTCATCATACCATAGAACCTTTTTCCAGTTGCCTTCTGAGTCTTCCATGTGCCATCTGGGAAACTCAAGCCGAAATATCCTGTGTGTATCATCTCTTTGCTATTCTTCCATAAAGCTGTGACTGGTGACAATTCCAGCCAACAGCTGTTGTCTGCACTTCTTCTTCTTCTTATTTCGGCTGCTCCCGTTAGGGGTTGCCACAGCGGATCATCTTCTTCCATATCTTTCTGTCCTCTGCATCTTGCTCTGTTACACCCATCACCTGCATGTCCTTTCTCACCACATCCATAAACCTTCTCCTAGTCCTTCCTCTTTTCCTCTTCCCTGGCAGCACTATCCTTACCATCCTTTTCCCAATATACTCAGCATCTCTCCTCTGCACATGTTCAAACCAACGCAATCTCGTTTCTCTGACTTTGTCTCCCAACCATCCCATCTGAGCTGTCCTTCTAATGTACTCATTTCTAATCCTGTCCATCCTCGCCACACTCAATGCATATCTTAGCATCTTTAACTCCGCTACCTCCAGCTCTGTCTCCTGCTTTCTGGTCAGAGCCACCGTCTACAACCCATATACAACACAGCTGGTCTCACTACTGTCCTGTAGACCTTCCCTTTCATTCTTACTGATACCTGTCTGTCACAAACTACTCCTGACACTCTTCTCCACCCACTCCACCCTGCGTACACTCTTTTTTTCTTTTCTTCACCTCTCTTCCACAATCCCCATACTCTGTACTGTTGATCCCAAGTATTTAAACTCATTCACCGTTACCAATTCTACACTCTGCATCCTCACCATTCCACTGACCTCCGTCTCATTCACACACATGTATTCTGTCCTGTTCATGCTGACCTTCATTCCTCTCCTCTCTCTCTAGAGCATATCTCCACTTCTCCAGGGTCTCCTCAACCTGCTCCCTACTATCGCTACAGATCACAATGTCATCAGCAAACATCATAGTCCACGGGGACTTCTGTCTAATCTCATCTGTCAACCTGTCCATCACCATTGCAAATAAGAAAGGGCTCAGAGCCGATCCCTGATGTAATCCCACCTCTGCAAATCTTTCCCAGCTCTGTCCCTCTATCTAGCCAATCTGTAGTGGTCCATTTCTCCCTCCTTAGTGTCCAGCCGCTTATACAACTCATCATACGCCTTTTCTTTAGCCTTCGCCACCTCTCTCTTCACCTTGCGCCTTATCTCCTTGTACTCTTGTCTACTTTCTGCATCTCTCTGACTATCCCACTTCTTCTTTGCCATCCTCTTCCTCTGTATACTCTCCTGTATTTCCTCATTCCACCACCAGGTTTCCTTTTCCTCCTTCCTCTTTCCAGATGTCACGCCAAGCACCCTTCTTACTGTCACCCTTACTACATCTACTGTAGTTGCCCAGCTGTCTGGTAACTCTTCATTGCCAATCAGTGCCTGTCTTACCTCCTCCCTAAACTCAACCTTGCAGTCTTCCTTTTTCAAATTCCACCATTTGATCCTTGGCTCTGCCCTCACTCTCTTTTTCTTCTTGATCTCCAACGTCATCCTACAGATCACCATCCTATGCAGCTTAACTACAATTTCCCCAGCCACCACTTTGCAGTCTTCAATCTCTTTCAGACCAACTCTTCTGCATAGGATGTAATCTACCTGTGTGCATCTTCCTCCACTCTTGTATGCAACCCTATGTTCCTCCCTCTCCTTAAAATACATACTCACCACAGCCATGTCCATCCTTTTGGCAAAATCCACTATCCTCTGACCTTCTTCATTCCTCTCCTCGACACTAACCCTTCCCATCACTTCCTCGTCTCCACTGTTCCCTTCACCAACATGCCCACTGAAATCTGCTCCAATCACCACTTTCTGTCCCTTGGGTACACTGTTCATCACTTCATCCAACTCACTCCAAAAATCTTCCTTCTCACCCATTGCACACCCAACTTGCAGTGCATATGCACTAACAACGTTCATCATCATACCTCCAATTTCCAGCTTCATAATCATTACTCTGTCTGACACTCTTTTCACCATTAATTGAACTTCCTGCTTAACTTGGCCTTTTATTGTCCTCTAAACCTCTAGGCCTTACATTCTTAGTTAAAACGATAGGGGTCGCTGTTGCCCCTTTATCCCCAACAGACGGACACTTAGGACACAAAGTAAAAGCAATAAGAAGTGTTTTAATCACTTTTCTTCTTATTAACTGTGCCCAGAGCGCCACAGTCACAATATCACAGGCAATAAACGCAATAATTACAATTCTCTTTCGTATTTCTACTCCTCCACACCTCCCAGCAAGCTTTGTCCATCTCCATCTGACTCTGGCTCGCTTGCTGGGTCTTCAGCAGTCCTTTATATAGTTCTTGACACAAAAGTGTTTCTGTTCTTCCTGCCATGTGATTTGCCAGCACTTCCGGGTCAGCTGGAGAATTCAAGTTCTTTTAATCAGCCTAGAAGTACTTCGGAGCTTCTGGGCTATATGGAAAGCATGACTCCCCAGGTCCTTTGACATCTCCCCCTGGCGGCACCCACAGCACCCAACAGACCTGAGAAACCGAACTCCAGGGCATCTGGGGCACCACTACACTCCAGGGGAGCTGCCCTCTAGCGTTTTGGAGGAGGCAGTGCCGACAAATAGCTGCCTTCCCCCATCCTTTTATTTTAGGGGCATCCCAGCTGGGTCTCTCACACCTACTACTGAAGACGTATCCTAATTTCTCCGTTTGGGATGCCAGCATACTCTCCTTTACACCTTGAATTCTATTGTCAGTGCAGGACATTTTAGATTGTTATTTATGAAATTAAAATTAATCATTCGTGGTTTTTAATTCATTAGTTATCCCCACTGTGGTGGGCTGGCGGCCTGCCCGGGGTTTGCTTCCTGCCTTGCGCCCTGTGTTGGCTGGGATTGGCTCCAGGCGACCCCTGTGACCCTGTAGTTAGGATATGGTGGGTTGGATAATGGATGGATGGATGGATAGTTATCCCCATTTCATCATGTAGCATGTAAGGTTTGTATTTCAGGAATCAGGGTGGTGCATTGGTAGAAATTCTTGTTTCATTGCTCCAGCTTTCTGGATTCCTATCTTCTCAGTCTGCCCTTCCTGTATCTGTGTGGGTTTTCCTCTGGGTGTTCCAGTGTTTCTCCCACATCCCAAAGAAGTTCTTGTTGGTCTGACTGGTGACTCAGTGTGGTGTTGTGTGTAAGCCTTACAATGGACCAACGTCCTGTTTAGGGTTAGTTGCTGCCTCACACATAATGCTAGGTTCCAGTGTCGATGACCGCAGAATGGATTGTGCAGGTTGGATAATAAATTGATATACTCACCCTAGTTGTGAGATGACATGGCAGAGCTGGTTCTCGCCTCGTCCATATTGCTATCAGAATAGGGCCTAGGCTCATGTGGCCTGTATTGGATTGGATTTGGGTTAATAGTGAGATTTAGTTCTGGTTCCTGCTTTACTCCCATTGCTGCCAGAATACACTCTGGATTATCTGGTTCAATAATGGATGGATGGATTTTGGGAAATGGTAGATGAAATGATACCCCACCAGGGTTTTGCACCCATTGCTGCCAGAATGGGTTCTGGGCTCCTGTACTGGGTAGTTTGGATCAATAACGGGTGAGTAGATTTGGGATAATGGTGAGATGAATTGGCACCCCGTCTAGAACAGGCTCCTACTTTGCTCCCATTGCTGCTAGTAGAGTCTCTGGGCCCACACAACCCGGGCATGGATTGAGCACATTTGGTGATTGATAGATGAGCAGATCTTAAAGGTCAGATGGTATGTCACTTATGTCCACTTCTTCCAGGATGGGCGCCAATCACCCCATAGCTTTGATTTAATTGGGTGTAATAACAGATAATAATATGTCCCATTAGGGTGGTCCACAAAAAATAAAAATAATGGAAGTTCTCCACAAGATTAGTTTTCTTTGTTACTATATTTATAACAAACACAAACAATTTTAATGAAAACAACATTTGCAGGTCACTGCATAAGGTAGTTTTTATGTCATCTGAATTGAACAGTTGATTCTGGGCTTCATCAGGGGTCTGTTTCTGCTCCTACTCTGTTCAATGCTTGCATGGAGTGGGTGTTGGGCATGTCGTGGGGTCCAGCGGCTGTGGGGCATCTGTTGGTGAAGAAAGATTCACGGATCTTGACTTTGCTGACAATGCTATGATCTTCGCTGAGTCAATGGAGGCTCTAATCGGGGCGCTCGAGAGACTGAGTGAGGAGTCTGAGTGTCTGGGCTTGCGAGTGTCCTGATAAAAACCAGCATCCAGGCCTTTAATGACCTCTTAGGCACGGCCATCAGCAGTGTGTCTGTGGAGAGAGTGTTGACCTTGTTGAGAGGTTTACTTACCTTGGCGGTGACATTCATGTCTCTGGTGACTCCTCCTATGAAGTCAGTAGATGGATTGGGAGAGCATGGGGGTCATGAGGTCGCCGGAAAGGGATGTGTGCAGTTCCTGATATCTATGCAAAAGGTTGAAGGTCCAAGTCCTGGTGCTTTCTCTTTTGCTATATGGTTGCAAGACATGGAAGCTATCCAGTGATCTGAAATGAAGACTGGACTCCTTCAGTTCTGTGTCTCTTCAGTGAATCCTTGGTTGCTGCTGGTTTGACTTTGTGTTGCTCATGGAGTCCTGAATGAGGCACATTACCTGCATTGTGAGGGAGCATCAGTTACGGCTATGTGGCACGATTCCCCGAAGGTGATCCGGCTCACAGGATCCTCATTGCTGAGGAGCTGAGCAGTTGGACCAGGCCACGTAACACCTGGCTGCGACAGATAGATGGTAATTTCTGGAGGGTGGAACTAAAGCACGTGTCTGCCTGGGGGGGTAGCCAACCAAGATCCCAAGCTGTTTAGTCGTGTGTTGAGTGTGGCAACTCTCTGTACCAGTGCATGCTCCTCAACCTAACCTGACCTGAGCTAAATTGAACAGCAGACATCTATTCCACACTTGTATGTCTAAAGCATTAGCACTGTCTTTAATGAAGGTGGAAAATTCTTCCAATAGTTTGTGACCAAAGAATAAACTGTACCTGATCCTCATCCTTTACCAGTAAGTCATTGTACTTTTCGATGAGACATGTTGCTCTTTCAGCTGCGTTGTTCACTACCACCATGTGTACCGACTGTTCGCAATATACTCTGAAGATTAGATCATCTGCCCACTGTTGTGGTGATTTCGATCTGCCACACTCTTTCCTCAGTTCCATGAACCTGAAGCTCCGTCGGTGTCTGCACACCCAGGCTAGTGGACCTCAGCGGATCGAGAAGCCGTGGTTGGTGCTACACAGTTATCAGTCTCTCAGCTGTCTCCATCCCTGTACTGCTGCTGTAAACGGCACTCCAGTTTACAGATCTGAGCCCCGAGACTCTCCAGCGCCTCCTCCGAAGAGCCAAGCAAGTTCGTTTTAGGTCTCCAAAGCACTTGGTGCTCTGCTAAGTCAGACTGTAGGGTTTCTCCATGTTCTGCTTCTGACACCAATGTAATGTCAGTGCTGAGCGCCACAATGGATGGAGTCTCTGCTGTTTGCGCAGTTCTTTGAGGTGACTCACTACCCTTAAAAGGACTGCTTGTCCTTTGCCACAGTAGCTGGTAAAGCACATACGACTGTGCAGAGCTGCCATTTTTATAGGTGCTCCTGCTATAGAGGGCGGAGTGGTGGCTCTGATCTGCACTGGCCGTCAGATGGTTGCCGGTTTGAATCCGGTAAACACCAAAAGTGACTCTACTCCGTTGGACCCTTGAGCAACACCGTCAACCTGCAATTGCTCCGTCCTGGGTATGACGTTAATCTGCATCCAGCCCTGCAGGGAAAAACATGGGGGTTGGTGGCAGAATTGGCACTCCAGCCACCATAAAAAACCTGACACTGGTTCCATTCCATCTGAATGAGTATGGTGCTGAGGTGTCATCCATTTTTTCCCTGCAAGGGTTTTTTGGGAGTTTTTCCTTGTCTTCTTAGAGAGTCAAAGCTGGGGGGCTGTCGAGAGGCAGGGCCTGTTAAAGACTATTGCGGCACTTCTTGTGTGATTTTGGGCTATGCAAAAATAAATTGTATTGTATTGTGTCACCTAATCTGGGATCCTGAGTTGGTTTGTCATGTGGTGGGTGCAGCAATGCGCTGGCTGTATCAGCGCCTGCTCCTAACCACTACCATAGATGATGCAACTCCAGCTCATTCTTTTCGTGACTCATCCCTGGATGATCTAACTTGTCCGGTGCCATTCCAGTATTTTTGAGTACAAGTGCTAAATTCTCTAAAGAGATGAAGGGATTAATCAGCATTGTCAGGTCCGCAGTTTTCTCACCCAGTTGGGCTATTTGTGATTGTCGTCCATGGGGGAAAAAAGTTGGCTTTTGCATGTTGCATTTTTTTGAGCTAATATATTTTTTTAAACAACCCAGCATTTTGGGCTATTTTAAAGCACCCCCAATGAATTTTTTGCCATGTTTTTCATTCATCTGCAGCCCCTCTTCCTGCTATTCGCACTTGTATACAGTATGTTCTTTACTGGTGTAAAATCTCTAAAGGGGGACCCCCCTCACTGAAAAAGGTATAACCTCCATTCAACTTCAAATAATTAAGGTAATGATTCACACTTAATATTTTCAACCTGAGCCAATATACAGTCATTCTTTTTATCTTATTGAACCCACCAATTTTAAGTTGAGGCAAATCATTTAGAGTGATTGGGTGTAATTCACTTGTTTTATACTGAAGTAAATCTATTATTTAAGTTGTTACAATTTAAAATGGTTTATTGGTCGTTACCTGTTTTTATGCTATTCGAAATATTATGTACATAACACATTCCAATGCTGTACTTTTTACATTTATTTAAAAAGCCAGTGCAAATACACAAGCATTTTGCAGTGTAAATCTTAAATATACAACAAAAAATGATTAACGTTTCTACAGCTTTCTTGAAAGTATGTTTTATTACGAGTTCTTATACTTAAAATGAACAGTTGAAAACCAGGGTTACTTACCAGAAATCCTCCGTTATAAAAGTCTGCTGCTGAAAATGACCAGGGGCCTCATGTACTGTATAAACGGTGCGTACGCACAGAAATGTTGCGTAAGAACTTTTCCACGTTCAAATCGCGATGTATAAAACCTACACTTGGCGTAAAGCCACGCACTTTTCCACGGTACCTCATGCCTTGTCGTACGCAAGTTCTCCGCTCGGTTTTGCAAACTGGCGGCACCCAGCGTCAAAGCAGTGCTACTGTTCTTGTGTGATTACTCATTATTTTCATGACGTAGCTTTACAAATACACAGAAACTAACCGCATATTGTTTATTAGTGTAATGCATCTGATTGTAATTAACTTGTAACAATATAATGGTCCAGGGAACAGCCATAGTATTCCAAATACCATAACTGCTTTAGCGTTGTTACTCTCACTTCTTCTTCTTCTTCTTCTTCTTTCAGCTCCTCTTGTTAGGAGTTGCCACAGCGGATCATCTTTTTCCGTATTACTCTCACTGCACGACTCGGAGTATTTATATCACTGTATCTGAGTGTGAATCACAGCAGCAGCTGATCGGAAAGAGAATTATCGGTATACAGCTTTAAGGATACGCTGTCTCTGCCACTGCAAAATGTTTTAAAGCCTTTCCTGTAACGGACCTCGGTTCAGAAACAGTTTAATCCCAAGAACTTTAAATGCAGCCAATCAAGTACTCCTTGTAGAACTGTTGGTACTTATAAGTACAATCACCCCACTGTAAACTTGCACTACAGTTATAATATCTCACAACCTGGGCCACTTTATAAAGCGTGTATTTACATATGATGACGATATCATTTTTTGGGTGAAATGCAGCAAAATATGTTTGTTAAATTATACACATAAAACTTTAACTTCATTTAAATAATCTATATTCTTCACTGGGAGTGTCGTGAAGGATAGAATAATTAAACATGTACTACGAAGATATTTCAATGTTCTTTAAGCGTTTTGAAGAATCGGCTAAGCTTACAGATGGCTTAACGTCTATTACAGAGCTGATTGTGTGGCGATCGGTTACTTGGGGAAAGAAAAGCAAGGACTCTTGGGCTACGCCAATATATATTGAATATAAAACAGAAAGAGAAAATAACAACACAGCTAAAAACGCAAATTTCGACAAAAGATAAATGCTTGTCATGAGCACGAGGCTCATGAAACACGTTTAATTAGAACAATCTAGACGAGAACAGGCCATTCAGCCCAACAAAGCTCGCCAGTCCTATCCACTTGCTTCCTCCAAGAAAACATCAAGTCGAGTTTTGAAAGTCCCTAACGTCTTACTGTCTACCACACTACTTGGTAACTTATTCCAAGTGTCTATCGTTCTTTGTGTAAAGAAAAACTTCCTAATGTTTGTGCGAAATTTACCCTTAACAAGTTTCCAACTGTGTCCCGTGTTCTTGATGAGCTCATTTTAAAATACAAGTCTCGATCCACTGTACTAATTCCCTTCATAATTTTAAACACTTCAATCATGTCACCTCTTAATCTTCTTTTGCTTAAACTGTAAAGGCTCAGCTCTTTTAATCTTTCCTCATAATTCAACCCCTGTAGACCTGGAATCAGCCTAGTCGCTCTTCTCTGGACCTTTTCTAGTGCTGCTATGTCCTTTTTGTAGCCTGGAGACCAAAACTGCACACAGTACTCAAGATGAGGCCTCACCAGTGCATTATAAAGGTTGAGCATAACCTCCTTGGACTTGTACTCCACAGATCGTGCTATATAACCTAACATTCTGTTAGCCTTCTTAATGGCTTCTGAACACTGTTTGGAAGTTGATAGCTTGGAGTCCACTATGACTCCTAAATCCTTCTCATAAGGTGTACTCTCGATTTTTCGACCGCCCATTGTGTATTCAAACCTAATATTTTTACTTCCTATGTGTAATACTTTACATTTACTGACATTAAATTTCATCTGCCACAAATCTGCCCAAGCCTGTATGCTATCCAAGTCCTTCTGTAATGATATAACGGATTCCAAATTATCTGCTAATCCACCTATCTTGGTATCATCTGCAAACTTAACCAGCTTGTTACTTATATTCCTATCTAAATCATTTATATATATTAAAAATAGCAGCGGCCCTAGCACTGACCCCTGTGGAACACCACTCTTAACATCGCCAGTTCTGATGAGGTTCCTCGCACCATCACCCTCTGCTTCCTGTGTCTGAGCCAATTCTGCACCCATCTAAAAACATCACCCTGAATTCCCACTTCTTTTAACTTGATGCCCAACCTCTCATGTGGCACCTTATCAAATGCTTTCTGAAAGTCCAGATAAATAATATCATAAGCTCCACTTTGATCGTATCCTTTTGTTGCCTCCTCATAGAATTCCAACATGTTAGTAAAACACGACCTCCCCCTTCTGAACCCATGCTGACTGTTCAGAATAACTCCTGTCCTTGTCATGTGTTGCTCAATCTTATCCTTAATAATTCCTTCCATTAATTTTCCTGTGATGCTTGTTAAGCTTACTGGCCTATAGTTGCTTGGATCTGCCCTGTCACCCTTTTTATATAATGGGATGATATTTGCCATTTTCCAGTCCTTTGGAATCTCTCCAGTGCACAGTGACTTCCTAAAAATATGTGTCAAGGGTTTATATATGTACTCACTAGCCTCCTTAAGAACACGAGGATAAATATTATCTGGGCCTGGTGATTTGTTTGATTTCATCTTATTTAATCTGAGCAGCACTTCTCCCTCTACAATTTCCAAATCCCTCAGTACCTCCTTAGTAGTTGTGTTTACCTCTGGCAGGTTATCCACTTGCTCACTTGTAAACACCTCAGAAAAATGTAAGTTTAGGGCATCTGCTATTTCATTGTCTGTATCTTTTAATTCCCTTTACTATTCCTGATGAACTTGACCTCCTCCTTAACTGTTCTTTTACTACTAAAATACTGAAAGAATCTCTTGGGGTCTTCTTTCGCCTTATCTGCTATATTCCTCTCCAACTGTCTTTTAGCCTCTCTGATATCCTTCTTAATGGTTGCCCTCATGTTCTCATACGCTACGGTTCTCTTTGCAGTCATTAGTCTTATATGCCTTATACAGCAGTTTTTCCTTTGCAACTTCTTTTTAAATCTTTATTAATCCATCGTGGAGATTTTTTAGTTTCCTATTACTTCCAAATTTAGGTATGTATCTGTCCTGCATTACATGTAAAACATTTTAAACCTGTTCCACTGCTCCTCGACTGTCTCCACATTTAAAAGCTTATCCCAGTCTATCCTACTTAGACTTTGTCGCATCTGCTCAAAATTAGCCCTACTAAAGTTCAACTTAACAATTTTAGTCTTTGCATCTGTACTCTTACAAAATACTGAGAATTGTATTACATTATGGTCACTTGACCCTAGTGGTTCAATCACCTCTACACCCTCAATTCTATCCTGATTATTACAGAATACTAAATCCAGATAGGCTTCACCCCTTGTTGGTGCTTTAACATGCTGTGTTAAAAACAGTCTGATTACTTCTAAAACTCCTGCTCTTGTGCTCCTCCATCTGTAAGGTTATCCCAGTTAATATTTGGATAATTAAAGTCCCCATGACTATAATATCCCCTGTAAACTTGCCTTTTGATATTACTAAAAGATGTGTGTTGAAATTACTGTCTGAATTGGGTGGTCTATAACACACTCCTAAAATGAGACCTTTTTCCCTAATATTTTCCAGGCGAAGCCACATGTCCTCACTAAGATGGGGCTCATCATCCAACTGAAGATGACTTACATTTAATTCCTGTTTGGCATAAACAGCAACCCCACCTCCTTTTCTGTTCTGTCTATCCTTCCTAAAAATGTGTATCCCTCTATGTTACACTCATCCCCATCTTTGTTATTTAGCCAGGTTTCCGTTATTGCTATAATATCATAATTGTGCTCTGCTACATACAACTCCAACTCACTTACCTTATTTTTGATACTTCTAGCATTAAGGCAAGCTATTTTTAATGTGTTAATCCTTCTATCTTTACGTGTTTGCTTAAAATTTACATTACTATGCATTTTTATTTCTACACCATTGTTTGTTCTTCCATGTATAGATCTAAATCTGGCCTGTCCTAAACTCCCTGCCCCCCCATTCCCTAGTTTAAACAATCCTCGACTAGCCTACACATACGCCTCCCCAATACATTGGTGCCCCTCCGGTTCAGATGTAACCCGTCACGCGGAACAGGTCCCATCTGTTCCAAAAGGAGTCCCAATGCCCCATAAACCTATACCCTTCTACCCTGCACCAAGATTTGAGCCACGCGTTAAGCCTTCTAATCTCCTCAATCTTACCTGGACTGGCGCGTGGCACAGGCAGAACTTCGGAGAAGACTACCTTGTCAGTTCTGCTCCTCAGCTTGGTACCTAACTCTTTGAATTTGGATCGCAGAACTGACAGACTACCCTTATGTATGTCATTTGTTCCAACGTGGACAATGACAACTGGATCCACCCGCTCTGGCCAAGAGCCTATCCACCCTTCCAGGAGGTCTCCCACCTGTGCTCCCGGAAGGCAACACACCGTCCGAGACTCTCTCTCTCTGGAGCACACCTGCGCTTCAATCCCCCTAATGATTGAGTCCCCAACTATCACTACCTCTCTCTTTTTGGGAACTGGTTTTGAGGTGGCCCGTTGGGGCTCCTCAACCCTGCCTACCACCTCAGAATTATCAGAGTCACCGTCCAGCTCCGCCAGGACATGATAACGGTTAGACACTTCTAATTCTGGGGTTGATGCCGGACAGTGTGCACCCTTTACCTTACGCCTTGCGACCGTGACCCACCTATTCCTACCTGTCTGGTCTGGAATCTCCTCCGCGCCACCTTAGGGGTGCACACTATCTCTAAAGGACACCTGGGCCAAGTCCGCCAATTCTCTATTACAACGCAGGTCAGCCAACTCCTCCTCCAGTTCAGCGACCCTGAGCTCGAGGTGCTGGATCAGCTGGCATCTCTTGCAGATGTAGCCCTCATAGACAACTGGCTCTTCCAAACCATCATCTAAAAGTCCAACATCCAACAGGACTTGCATTGCACTGGCCTCATTATTAAAATTTGATTTGGGATTACTAAGCTGCCTTAACTATATATTTTTTTTTTTCTTAAAATTAAATTTCTTCTTAACTTAAATGGTAACACTAAGATCTGCTACAGATATTTTACACCTTTTCCCCCTTAAGCTCCTGTACTGTTCTCCCTCTCAGCTGCCTGCCTTTCTATGAGGTTAACTTTACTTTTCTCTGTCTCTTCTAGCTTTGCGCTCTTCTTACTTATAAGCTCTTCACTCGCACTGTTTGTATTCCCCCGTATTAATGAACCAATACGCTGTCGCCCATAACTGTTCTGCCTCTGGACGGCTAAGGACTGTTTAATCTAAAATAAACAAATAAATAAAACTTTACTACCTTATTTGCTCCTACTGCTCCTTGTGCCTGATCGGTGTCTTAACGCAGGCCGCTTACCTGCGCACTACTGAGTTTCCACCTTTTACTGCTTTGAAGTCAGCCGCGGCCTTTTTTTCTTTTCCTTTAAACTAAGGAATCGCTGTTACGACGACGCGGTTATTTATTTACAAATGCCGATATCAGTTACTGCTGCTTTCTACCCTGCCGCCTCGATGCTAATTCAAATACAGATAACAAGAAAAAGAACAAGTACAAATAACTTTTCCAAGCGCACTTCCAAACACCCAGCTACTTTTGCTCTTGTGCGGGCGAAAAAAGCAAAAACCCTTCTAAAGGGAAAAAAGCTTTAAAATTCCCACACGGTTCCTTAGAGGCAACCAAAACCCAAGTTTTTAAGAGCAAAATGTATTTTTTTAATGTAAATCTCACACCACAGAACAAACCAACACTCTCAACAGACTCTAGCGTTTGCAATGCACACGTCAGCACAAAGCACACGTGACTCTCAGCTCTGAGCACCCTCAATGTGCTTTAGCTCCTATCATCATGAAAATGACATCACGTATACATCTCAGTATTTTAGTTATTCAGAGAGCTGTAATATCACGAATGTAATTGATTCTGTGTCCAGTTGGAGGAAGAGAGCCGGTTTAAAAAGCAAGTAGTGATTCACACACATAGAGCACATACGAGTAGAAGATCAAATACAAAACAAAGCATTTAACGTGCTACTTTAATTACGATGTAATTTTGAGAAACTGGTTAATTAAACGATTTTAAGATGAAGTTTATAATGTTCTACTAAATGACAAAATAAACTACGTGATTAAAGTGGAAATGTCGAAATTGAAGTTGACATTTCGTGCTTTTTCCCCACCGTGTGCCTTTTTTCTCTGTACCCTAATAAGTTTTCATATGACACTCAGACGGTGGGCTTACAACTCGGCTTTCCACGGCAACTTTGATATGTGACTTCTTTTTATTTCCGGCACTGTGCGATTTTGTGAATGTGAGCTTTCAAGTTTCTCCAACACGCTATGTCACTCGATCAACTTCATTTTGTTGATTATACCACGGTTTATTTGAACAAATAGTATGTTTTTCCTTTGCCTCCACTTGGTATTCGCTGAAATTCTTATATTTTCCCCGTGCTTTTCCCATTGTCTTTTCACAGAAGGCTGCGCTTAAGGGCGATTTATATTGATTTGCATATTTAAATAGGCGTAATTCTGGGAGGAGTTGGGGCGTTACATAATGCGGCGTGCACGAGGCGTTAGTTTTCACGCTGATCGGGATTTATGTAGCGGAAGAACGTGGAAGTTGGAGTACGCACAGATTCCTGCATCTGGATTTTTCTGTGCGTAAGCACATTTTGGCTTTTGTGCTTACGCCATGTTATAGTGCGAGTTCTACGCATGGCGTTATACATGAGGCACCAGACCTGTATCGCCACGTCCACTCCACTCGGGAAAGTGTTCTTCTTTTCTGGCCGTTGGAAAGCCAGCACGGTGGAAAGTTCGACCGGTAAAATATACAAACAACCCCTCGCACAAAGCACACAAACAACCAAAAATATTAGGTTAACTGAAAAAGGAGTTTTATGTTTATTCCCTCCACTATAACGTATTTTCGTACAAACAAATTTTTTACTTTGATTGAGATCTGAAACCAAATATTTCAAGCTACAACACTAAATGACAAATCTTAAGTTACTTGAAAGAGAAAATTTACGTTAAATAAACATCAATGTTATACTTTTTTCAGTGCTGTTGTGTGATGGTTAATATACCAATCTATCACTCTTAGGAAATTTCTGAGGGAATTACCTGCCCCCTTAGACTTTGATGGTATGTACTTAATCCTCCTACACTGACATTACCCCCAGTTTATCTATTTCAGACAGTGGGCTATTTTTCTGGGCAAATTTAAGCTGTCCTTGAGGTAGAAACATTTTAGAGATCTGACAACCCTGGCATTAATTCTCAAATTCCCTACATTTATGATGTTGTTGGTTTAAATTCAAATAATTGTACGATTTGCAGTATGCACTGGCGGCATGGTGGCGCAGTGGGTAGCACTGCTGCCTCACAGTTAGGAGACCCTGGGTCCTCCCTGCGTGGAGTTTGTATGTTCTCCCTGTGTCTGTGTGGGTTTCCTCCCACAGTCCAAAGGTGGATTGGCGATCCTAAATTGCCGTGTGTGCCCTGCAGTGGGCTGGCGCCCTGCCTGGAATTTGTTCCTGCCTTGCACCCTGTGCTGGTTGGGATTGGCTCCAGCAGACCCCCATGACCCTGTGTTAGGATATAGCGGGTTGGAAAAGGACTGACTGACTGTGTTGAAGAGCTCTGGGGCCGCGCTTGAAGAAGTCAAATGTATTTGATTGATTTATTGCGATGCACTCTCAGTGCTTTTGGTCAAGGACTCCTTCTAAAGTTAAATAAGTTAGCATTGTTTTTGCCAGCCTAAAAGACATGAAGTCGGGTTTACAGACAACGCTGAACTCTCCTGGAATGAGTGACTCTAGGTAGGTGTTGCGTGTCTTCTCGTCCAGAGCTTCTAGAAGAGACTTTGCCCCCCCACACCACCTCGACTTTGTAAAAGCAAAGCAAAGTTCAGGAAACTGATGGCTTTGAAGAACTCAGCTTGGGCCAAAAATACATCACTTGAGTTTGACTGGCCGCTCATTTCATGCATAATTTATTGTGAGGAACGTGTGGGAGTTTTTATTCAATAACTAAAGTGGAGCTAATATGTATGAGAGAGAGGGGGGGGATTAAACACCATAGATTAAAATGGTACTTCTTTACACGGATGTGTTTTTATTATACAGCCCTGAAGTGCAGCTGAATAGATTATTTATTTGGAAATTAAGATGTCACAGGGAGTGGGCACAAAACCTCGACTGGCTTCAAATTTGGGTTCTTCAGAGAAGAAAAGAACTTGAAGCCAGGGAAGAGAAATCTTCAGTATCTGGTTGGGGGGGGCAGCGTCTGTCCTGGAGGGCCGCAGTGGCTGCAGGTTTTCTTTCCAACCCAATTACTTAAATAGAAACCAATCCTCGCCAGTCTCAGACCTTATTTAATTTTATGGCTTGTTACTCTGCAGTGTTAGGTTTGTATATTGTAGATTTTTTCCTTTCCATGGATATCATCCAAATGATTTGAAACCTAAAATGGATAAACGTCAGTCTGTCATATTCAGTGTTTTATTAAACCAGAGTCTGCAGGATGAATCCCCAAAGGTGTAAATGGAAACAAGTTAGATGGAGAACTGCTGGCTCCTTTGTCATTTGCGTCTTATTGCTAATAAGGAGCCATTAAAAAACAGTGAATGCGGCTGTTTAAGGCTGAAATAAGCAAGTAAGGGTGGGGAACCTTAACAGATGAGACCACTAAAATGGAGCATCAAAATGTCACTTGAGCCATAAGGGCTTCATTAACAATAACTGATTAAGAAACTGAGTTGAAACAAAAACCTGCTGCCACTGCAGCCCTCCAGGACTGACGCTGCCCACCCCTGAGCTAGAAGGACGCAGGGGCTTCACAAGTCAGTAATCCCACCTGTATGAGCTTGTTGGGCATCCCATTCCAAAACCACGGATATCAATGTGGAGGTTTGTGTATGGCATTTTATTCTTTTTCCCTCTAAACGGTTTCTGATTTGTTTTCACCTTCATTGTATAGATGGCAATTTTGCAATAAAGGTTGGAAATTCTGACAGGTTTAATTTTTTAATGGCAGAAAATCAGTGATTTTGTCAGGGTTGTGTAGACTTTTTATATCCATTGAAGATAGATAGATGCAAAAAGCACTATATGATTAACTGGAAGATGTGAAAGGCACTGTTTGATGGATAGATAGATAGATAGATAGATAGATAGATAGATAGATAGATAGATAGATAGATAGATAGATAGATAAGGCACTAAATAATAGATAGATAGATAGATAGATAGATAGATAGATAGATAGATGTGAAAGGCACTATATAATAGATAGATTTTTTTTTATTTTTTAAAAACGTTTATTAATATAATTGTTAAAAACAGTATATAACATCACTCAACAGACAAAAAAACATACAGAAACATAAAAATAATCTTATTCAATATAACAAATGAAGAAAACATTTCCATAAAAGCTGTCCTAACACACTCTGATTAAGCATTGTGGAGACTGGTCCGGCCACAGACAGGCAGACACGTTGGTTTCACCACACACACGTTTATTACACATTCTATTTACAGTTCAGTGCACCACAAAACCCCACAAGTCCCCCGAAGTCCTCTTCACAATGCCTTACTTTCTCTTCAGGCCGCCTCTTTCTCTCCTCTCCAGCTCAGTCCACTCTACTCCCAACTCTCGCCATTGTCTGAAGGGAGGCGGTCCCTTTTATACACACCCGGATGTGCTCCAGGTGCTTCCCGGTAATCTCCCACCAACACACCCCACTGTGGCGGAAGTGCCGGCTGCATACCCGGAAGCGCTCTGGGTGTTCCCGGTCTTCTTCCCCCCGGCTCTTCCGGGTGTGGTGGAAGTGCCAAGGTCCAGGGCTCCAAAGACACGGGGGCACCCCCTGGTGGTGACCACAGGCCCCTACAGGGTTGAGCTTCTAAGCTCTGTACCCGTGGCCCCCAAAGGAACCATGGCAGTCACCCCCACATGGTCTGGGGAAGGCGTAAGCCCTCCTCCAGTCTTCCTAGGCGTCCCGGCCGGGTCGCCACATCAGCCTTCTCTGACAGCATATGTGGGGAAAAATTATAACATCAAGTGTAACTCATCATCTTCACATTCACAGAGCACACTATTTACACACCAAACATCCCTAAACCTTTCTAGATTCTTTGTACATAGATAGATAGACGTGAATGTACTATATAATAGATAGTTAGCCTTGTGCCCTGTGTTGGCTGAGATTGGCTTCAGCAGACCCCCATGACCCTGTAGTTAGGATTCAGCAGGTTGGAAAATGGATAGATAGATAGATAGATAGATAGATAGATAGATAGATAGATAGATAGATATGAAAGGCACTATATATCTCATTCGATTAGATAGATAGATAGATAGATAGATAGATAGATAGATAGATAGATAGATAGATAGATAGATAGATAGATAGATAGATAGGATTATTAATTTGTAAAATAAATAAATAAATGAATACTATCCTTGCCACAGTGCCACCTGAGGTGATCGCCTCATCTTTATACACACACACTACCTCAAATATATCTCAATAAATATCTCAACTGGCTCCTCTCATTCTGGAGATCTGTGACCAGCAGTGAGAATGGAGGTGTAGATGGACCCCTAAATCTTTCTGTGTGATACTCTGCATTGACAAACACTTAGTGAAAGCATACTAAGCATGGCAGATGGACTCTTTTTTATAATGGGTTGCAGGATATTTGTAGATAAAATCTCTTTGTTCTCTTTGCTCTAGTAGATAATGATTTGCACTATAAACCAAGAAGAACTCTCTTTTGGTGTCATCCTGAATGAGTCTGTTAATCTGTCAGTGCTCCAGTGTCAATTGTAATACAGTGTGCCTACTGGAGATGGGGATTACTGTGAGAAAAATTCTACATTATGTAAATCCTGCTTGTTTTATGGATATTTTATTTTGTTCTGCTATGTTCATGCCTGACAAAGTTTGTCACCCTGAAAGATCCACTAAACCTTCCAGGGCTTCAATAAGAAAAGTATGGAAACGATTGTAAAAATGTAGAGTGACATGGGCTGATGTTCACTCTATGGTGCGAGACACGTAAAGCTTGTTATTTGACATTTTGTCTAAAGGGGCACTGGGCTGAAACAAAGTATGAAATGTGATAGCTAAATTTATTAGTTTTTTAGAATGCAGTGAGAAGTCAAGCAAAATGACCCCTTTTATTGGCTGACTAAAAAGATTACAATATGCAAGCTTTCAAGGAAAACTCGGACCCCTTCGTCAGGCAAGAATTCGTTTTTGGAATGCATTTACTAAAGACACACTATGTGACAATGCAACCTTCTATGGTTCCAAATACAAAAACTATTTTTTCGACATTGCAATATATCTGTAAAGTACACTTAGTTGGCAGTCCATCTGGTAAGGTGCTATATGACATAAAGCTTCTTATGTGTTATCAGGAGTTTCATCAGGAAATTAAAACATTTTACTTCAGGGGCTTTAGCAGGACCACACAGAATTGAAACAACATTTTTACAAGAGTCCCAAGTATTTTCTGTCTGATTCTTTGTTTTCTCTTTAGACTTCCTGGCTGTGGGACACCCGAGACTGTTGGTACAACTATCCATACCAGGTAGGAGCCCAGATACTTTTTACAACTTGCAGAGTTATTGATTCCTTTTCTGGTGTCGGTATATGATTTTTATATTTTTGTATTTGTGAGTCTAGTCTCTTTCAGCTAAGACTGCTTTAATAAATCAACTCATTTCTTGTACAGCACTCTTCACTCAGGAGAGTAGACTTGTTTAAGCTTCACTGTTGTGTTCTACTCCATTTATTCCCATTTTTTAATTTACTTCCACCTAACTAAAATAGATTGTAGTTGCCCGATTAGGAAAATTGAATCAAACATCCAATTTTTGTATTGCGACCCCTTAGCTTTTTACACATTTTTGTTATGTCACAGCCTTGTGCTATCCATCCATCCATTACCCAATCCACTATATCCTAACTACAGGGTCACAGGGGTCTGCTGGAGCCAATCCCAGCCAACACAGGGCACAAGGCAGGAAACAAACCCCGGGCAGGGCGCCAGCCCACCGCAGGGCGCGCATACACTCACACACACACACACCAATAAAGCACACCAAGCGACAATTTAGGATCACCAATGCAACTAACTTGCATGTCTTTGGACTGTTGGAGGAAACCAGAGTATCCGGAGGAAACCCACGCAGACACGTGCAGACTCCACGCAGGGAGGACCCGGGAAGCGAACCCCATGTCTCCTAACTAAGAGGCAGCAGTGCTACCCACTGCGCCACCGTGCCGCCCCAGCCTTGTGCTCAAATCCTTTAAATTCATTCTTCCATCATCAAGCAACACTTACTACCCCAATTGTAAATTTATTAAAAATAGGAAAGTGACACAAGTACTCCGACCCTTTACTTAGTACTTCATTGAAGCTCTGGTCTCAAAGTCTTCTTGGGTTTTGTTCTCCTCTGCTGATCCTTTCTCTGTTATAGAGCATTGAGCCATCAGTTATTTTCTATTTTTCTGTCAGTACTTTAGATCTGTTGTCACTTTGACATGAAAGAGTCTTTTGTAGTTAGATAAGGACTTGTGATGCCACTTTACAGCTCAAACCCACCAAGTTCACATCTGCCAGTCTAGTGGGCATTTATATGAGGGTGGCACATTCTCTCCATGTTCACATACGTGTGTCTTGAGTTCATTGATGACTTGTGGTAAACTGACCCAGAATTGATTCCTGCCATGTACAAGAATCTGTCAGTTTTGGCGACCTTATGACCATCAATTACAAGAAATGGGTGGTAAGAATGGGTGGATATCTTTGTATTGATTGTTTTTTTGCAAAAGTCATCATTTATTTATTCATTTGCCTTTCCACTAAAATCCATGCGATTCCTAGTTCCAGTAATGGTAGCAGTTCATTTGTCTGATAATTCATTTGATGATGCACGCGGCCTGCCCTTGTGCTTTTAATCACGGGACTGCGAAAGCAATGTGAGAAGAACAATGTGAAACCTCTCTTGTTTGCTTGCAGCCTCTGACGGCCGACCTGCATTATTATTACATCGTGGAGCTCTCCTTCTACTGGTCCTTGATGTTCTCCCAGTTCACTGACATCAAACGGAAGGTAAGACAACTCGACTCTTCAAGGATTTGCTTTCCAGATTTAGAAGTTCTAGAAGTGGCCTTTGGGGTCTGACTCATTGGAGTAGACTAAGGACAACAGAAAGGTGACGATAAATTACTTTGGTCATTTTGAAAATTGTAACTTTTATATAATGAAATGTGTTTATTGACCAATATTATATACTAGCTGTGTGTGGTTTTCAGGACAAAAAACAACCCTAAGACTCCCTAGCAGTTTTACTATATGGGTGAACTTGCAGAGGCATCAACTAACTGGGCCCAGGACAGGTGGTATCTGATCTGAGATGGAAGTGTAGTCGAGTGCAGCTGTGGCACAAACTGAGCGGGACAGTCTGGCACCGGTCTCAGGCAAACATACTGTATATTAGCTCGTTGTGTGAACGTACAACATGTGTGTACCACAAAGATGAGTTTGTCTGCTTCGATTGAATGAGAAGTGAGGTGCATGCAAGAGCCGAAAAAAGTTAAAAGTGCATGCATGTGCCATCTTCACTCGTATAAGCTTCTACATCTTTCATAGAACTCACATCAACTCCTGTGGTTGAGTGTGAGCAGAGCAGACTGCTCTCCACACACACATACACACGTCTTTCGTAGTGAGTAGTGAGGTGCATGAAAGCCCAAAAAAATGTGAAAGTGCCTTTATGCGCCATCTAGTGGCCTGCGGTTAAGCTGTGCACAAACACACACACACTCAGGTCCTTCATTTATATATGTTGTCAACCACCCCCAAGCAACTGACACAACAGACGCAGAGCCCAAGTCCAGCACACACCACGTTTATTAATGTTTTTCCCTCGTTTCCCAACACTCCAGCACAGTACCAACAAGCATCAAATACACAGTCCCTTTCTTCTTCTTGACTCTTCTCTTCTCTTCTTCCTCCAGTCCTCCCTCAGGCTTCGTCCTCCACCTCCCGACTCCCCGAATGGAGTGAGGCAGCCCCTTTCATAGAGCACCCGGAAGTGCTCCAAGTGTTCCACAATCTCCTTCCAGTTGCACTTTCAGGTGGGGTGGTAGCCCTGCAGAGGAGGGCTCAGCTGCTCCCCTTGCGCCCCCTGGCAGTGGCCAAGGGCCCCAGCAGTGTTGAGCTTCCATGATCCAAATCCGTGGCACCATAGCAAGCCAGGGGGACTGCCCTCTGACGTCCCGGGGTAGGTATTGCTCCGTGCAAGCTCCTTCCCCCAGTCCTTCCATTACAAAGGTACGAAGAATAACCGTCCGGGTAAAAGTCCCAGCTGTCCATCATACTGTCTAATTATCATATTTAAACTTAAGGAAAGAGCAGGATGCCAGCAGCTTGATTCTGAAGAACCAACAAGGATATTTCAGCACATAAAAAGTGGATCAGTACCCGCTGCTCTTCTTTGGTGCAAATGGAGAGTGGAGTGGCCATGTTATCTATCTATCTATCTATCTATCTATCTATCTATCTATCTATCTATCTATCTATCTATCTATCTATCTATCTATCTATCTATCTATCTAACCAAATGAACTATATAGTGCCTTTCATATCTATCTATCTATCTATCTATCTATCTATCTATCTATCTATCTATCTATCTATCTATCTAACTAACTATCTATCTATCTAACCAAATGAACTATATAGTGCCTTTCATATCTATCTATCTATCTATCTATCTATCTATCTATCTATCTATCTATCTATCTATCTATCTATCTATCTATCTAACCAAATGAACTATATAGTGCCTTTCATATCTATCTATCTATCTATCTATCTATCTATCTATCTATCTATCTATCTATCTATCTATCTATCTATCTAACCAAATGAACTATATAGTGCCTTTCATATCTATCTATCTATCTATCTATAATAATAAATTAACTATGCTGAACTAGCATCCTGTCCAGTGTTGGTTCCTGCTCTGTAGACAGTCTCCACCCTCCATAACCCTGAATTGAATGAAGCTGCTTTGAACGTGTTGTGTTGTGTTGTGTTGCGTTGTGATGAGCAAGGCTCAGTTCCAGCCTTGTGCCCAGTGCTGTTAGGATGATCACCCAGTGCTGCTCACCTCAGTAAAAGAAAAATCAGGTAAACAAAATAGATGGATGGATGTCTTATTTCTGTATATATGCTGATGATAGTAGTGTCAACTCTCAAGATGTAACAGGATTATTAGCATCCTGTTTATGCCTTTACTCTAATCATTATTGTACTTAACATTTGTATGTGATATTATTATCATTTTCTTATAACCCAAATTAGTACAAGAAGTACAGAAGGATGAGATGTGATTGATGGTATTCACATTGCAGTATTAGTGGCTATGACTCTTACTGTTCTTACTTTCATTTTCTTTCTAGCTGGTGGAGGGCTGGGCAGCAGGTTGTCGCAGTAGTTGGTCCTGCTCTGCTCCCTCACACCTCTAGAGGATGGGGTTTGAATCGCAGCCCTGCTCTCTGTCTGTGTGGAGTTTGCATGTTCTTCCTGTCCCCTGTATGTTGTTTTTTTTTTCTTTGCCGGCTCTCAAAGACCTGCAGGTTACGTTGACTGGTGACTTTAAACTGAGTCACTGTGGGAGTCCAAAGGACTCACATCCTGGCCAGAGTTGATTCCCGCTCTGCTCTTGTATTTTGGGAAAAGAAATTTATAAAAAATAAAAATGGATAAACCTGTTGAAAATTAACATAAAAATGGACAAAGAATTCCTTTCTATATTAGGAGTATTACTACACCGTATATTGTAGTAACATGTTTAGCTTGTGTGTGAGAGCGGGTGAGTGAGTGTGTGTGTCTTTGTGATGGACTGGTGTGCCCTCCAGGGTTGGCTCTTGAATTGCTCAGTGTTGCCAGGATAAGCTGTAGCCCCTGTGACCTTGTTTAAAAATAAGACCATTCTGAAAATGAATCCTTGAATAATTTAATAAATAAGTTTTGCTGTATTTTTAGTTATGCTTTATTTACAGTGTTTACATTTGAACAAATTCTTATTAGCTTTTTGTGATTATTAGTACCGTATGTTGTTGTTGTGTTTACGTACACAGATAAATTAAAGTTATTATTATCGGATTTATATTATGATTATTTCTAGTAACTGTTAAGATGGCACTGTGGGGTGCATTTCTAGAAGTGACCTTCAATTTTCTGCCTGCTATCTCTCCAGAAATCCTTCTGACAGGATTTCATCAGCACAATAGGAAGTCTTCATGCTTGTGGCGTCCTTTGAGACCTTGGTAGGCATTTACCACAAAAAAAAAATACATTTTTTAAAAATATCATCAAAAATTGCTCAAGTATAAATAAAAATGTTAAAAAAAAAAAGAATATCTGAATGCACTTTGTACTAAAATATTTATTTCAAGGGAGCTTGGAAGCTCAAAGTCCATTTACGATCCCTAGGCTTTCGATTTTCTTGACCATATGTGGTGCTCTTAAACTAAAACTTGGTTCATTAAAATCTTTTTAAAAATCTTTTTGTCTGCAATTATAATGGAATATTTATCTTCGAGTACATTTATCATGTGTAAATTTTAGGAGATTCTTACTTGCATGTTTCTGTCACAGAATTCTATTTCTTTCTGTCTGTCTATCTAGTGAAAGGTCGAGCAAAATGTCACATTTCATTGGCTAACTAACAAGATTACAATATGCAAGCTTATTATTGCTTATGGTTACATGCTTATGATTATGTCTTGCCTGAAGAAGGGACCTGAGTTGCCTCGAAAGCTTGCATATTGTAATCTTGTTAGTTAGCCAATGAAAGGTGTTTGTCATTTTGCTCGACTTCTCACTACATTCATAATGGCTAACACGGTACAACAGCCCAGTATTACTGTCAGTCTATCTAAAAGAGGAGGGCAGACTCCATCGCTGCTGCAGGACCCCTGGATGTGTTACGTTGCATCCATCACACAAGTTGCTGGCTCTCAGAAACTCGTCTTCTGATCCCGTTGTGGCTTTGGGTCTGCCAGCAGAGGCGTAGCTAGGGCTTTCAGAGCCCAGGTACAACTGAAGATTTCGCGCCCCCTCCTATTTGCCAAAATGCAATGGAGAAGGGAAAGAAAATTTTAAAAAATGCATTTTAAATAATAGTATTTTAAGAAAAAAATTTCATATTTTTTATTTTAAATAGTTTTAAATTTTTAAATATTTAAATTTTTTAAAGCACTTTTATGCAAATATTTTCAAGGTTTCACAAAATTTGTAAAGATAGAACGAAGTAAAATAATTAAGACAACAATGGTTATAAATATTATTCAAATATAACACTGCAAAAACATTACATTGGATATAATAATATAATAAAAATAATAAATAAAATAAAATCTAAAATATCGTTAAAAAATTAAATATAGATATATATCTTCTTTCTTGAGAACTCATGGTTGTTAAATAAACTCAATAAAGTTTGTAATTTTGCAGCATCTTTTCTTACAAAAATCAAGAATATTTCTATAATAATTAAAAATGTATATATTACTTATCCCTTGAATTATGTTGTCAGAAACATTGAAAAAAATATATGCCACTATGAAAGAATGCATGAGATCCTGATTATTTTATTGTAATTAAGAAGTCAAATGTTTGTACGTGTTTGTATAATTTAGTAAATAAAAAGTCTCCGAAAATGATAAGGCCGCCACGTGTTCTTTAAAATCTAAATCTGTCATTAGTTTTTTTAAGAAAAAATTGTTTTCCGCATTTAAAAATGATTTTTAAAAACTTATATAGCAAATTATAAAGGAAAATAATGATATTTTGGAACCTCGGTTTGTGAGCATGATTCGTTCCGGAAACGTGCTCGCAGTCCAAAGCACTCGTATATCAAAGTGAATTTCCTCATAAGAAATAATGGAAACTCAGATGATTCATTCCACAACCCAAAACTATTCATATAAAAATGAATAATACAAAATATAAATTAAAAATACATAAAACAAATTAACCTGCACTTTACCTTTACAAAGAATCATGGCTGGTGTGAGTGAGTTTCTAAACTCTTGTGGGATTCCACCCAACGGGACAACACACGGAAGAGCGTCCCAAAGCAATCGCAGTCTCCCATCACTGTAGTAGTTCACCGTATAAGCGCATCCCAAAAGATCGCAGACATGCTATAAGCGCCTGCTGTCGATGGGTGATACAAGGAACATTATAAAGATCCTACTACGATAAATAACCGCGCTGTTGCTGTTTCAAGCTGAATAAAACTGGTGTTATTAAAGTACTGAAACTCAGCTTCGTGTTTTGGGGGGCAAGACGGGGACTCGCACTTCACAGCACACACACACACACACACAGTCACAATGCTGTAGTAAACAGTATACGCTCATACGGATGTTGACTATATGAGTGAGGCTCACAGAGTCTCAGATGGAGAATAGGAGACGATTGCCCTCAAGAGAAGAGAGAGAGAGAGACACGTGCAGGAGCGAGCGAGATAAGGAGAGACACGCGCTGGAGTGAGAGAGATAAGGAGAGAGCGCGCACCGGAGCGAGAGAGATAAGGAGATGGAGAGACGCGTGTGAGAGCGAGAGAGATAAGGTGAAGGAGAGAGACCTGCAAAGAGATGAGAGAGAGAGATGTGAGCGAGAGAGATAAGGAGATGGAGACGCGCGTGAGAGAGAGAGAAGAACCATCAGCTCAGTTGTGATCACATAACGCTCAGCAGACAAAGTGTATCCATACTACTCGTATTGCAAGACATCTCTCGTTTATCAAGTCAAAAATTATTAAAGAATTTAGCTCGTCTTGCAAAACACTCGTAAACCAAGTTATTCGTAAACTGAGGTTCCACTGTATATTTATTAAAACTGCATTACTTACAATTTATACGTACGAAAACATGATGAAGAAACGTTTAGACTTTTGCAGCCATCTACTAGAATACTTCACCACAGCCCAATCAATTTTCTATCAAACACATAAACACAAATCACTTGGCACACAGAATTGACGTTTGCAACAACTTAGACAATGATACACTAATGCCTCGTGTCAGTCGTGCGACCTGTTTAATAACGTCAAAAATGTTTCTTGGTGGGAGTCAAGCATGTTATAGTAGTGGAAGGGATAAATTATTGTCTGTTGGGTATATAGAACTAATATGTGCTTCGAAATCAGAATGAGACAAAAAACAAAGGAAAAAGATATCCTCATACTGATGGAGTGATGCGCTGAGTATGTAAATGTTTTTTATTTACTTTTTAGTGCATTTAAGAATGGAAAACATTTCATTCTAAAATTTCGTAACATCGATTTGGCGCCCCCTGGATGCTGCGCCCGGGAACAGATGTCCCCCCTTGCCCCCCAGGCTACGCCACTGTCTGCCAGACCTGCTCCTCTCAGAGTTTCTTTTTGATGGTGTGTGTGAACGTGTGCTCACTGACTCCTTGGCTTTCTTTGCAATTTCTCTAAAGCAGTGGTTCTTAAACATTTTTTTTTTCCTGAAGGAAGTCTGTCTTTTTTGTGTCTTCGAGACCCAGGATCAGTGCCAACAGCAAACCTCAGAGAATTTCCACCAACATTTACCAAGCTCTTTTAGGGTGGCATCCTCCATGGGGGAATCGCCATTGGAACAAAGCAGTGGTGTTGGCTTCAATTGTCCATGGTGACCCATCACAAGGCTCTCCTCCAGTGTTGTGCACGTTCACACCTCACAAGAACTCGCTCAAAGTTCAGTTCACACAGATTAAAATGAATAAACTCATGTTCATAGTTCACCACTTCAATTTTCAACGAGTTCATGTTTAGTTCATTTTGTATTTTTTAAGGAGTGAGAATAAATGACCCCGAGTTTACTCTTTTCCAATTTTACATGCCTTATTTTAGGCTATTACAGTGTTCTTGAATAAAATACAATAATTATGAAGACTTTTTTTTTCTTTAAAAACACTTTACTGAGATATACCCAGCAACAAACACATATAACTATATGTGCTAATATCCTCCCAGACAAAAAAGAAATTAAAAAGTATACATATAAATTACCACTCTATTTCCAACTGTGTGACACAAATGGTGACTGTGAACTAACTTAATACACTGCCGGTCAAATCACATTGCCAAAGTTTGTGTCATATATTTCATGTCCAACGTGGAAAAATATAAAATGGCCTCGTGAAGAACAACGTTTTCCTAAAAAAGAAAGCGGAGCTTCACTGCTTGCCTCTTTGGTTTTACGTTATTTTTTCTGGATACAAATAAATGGCAAAAAATTTGTACGAAATAAATATTTGTAAAAATCCACTATTTGTGCTTATCTGAATACTGTACTTCCACCGCAACATTACAAGGTAAGGCAAAATGTTTAATGTGGCCCTAAACCAGATCCAGAATATCACATAAAACTGAACTCGCTCACATTCAAGTTCTTCACTTGAAAATATGTTACGTTAAGTTCATCGTTCTTAGAAAAATGAGCTTGTTCAATGAACGCACTCTTTAGATCTAGTTTATGCAATGACACTGGACTCCTCAAACCATACATAACCCTTTCCTATTCAGTACTATTATAGATCTCAAATTCAAACAAGCCCTGTGCTCTAAAGGAAACTCTTACAGTTTGAAGGGTTATAATTCTCTTCTCCACTGTTAATTGCCATTTTCTTGCCATTATTATAGATAGATAGATAGATAGATAGATAGATAGATAGATAGATAGATAGATAGATAGATAGATAGATAGATAGATAGTGTGGACACCAAGAGGCATTCAACTCCATGAACACCTGACACAACAAACACTAGGATACAAGTTCAGCACGATACACATTTATTCTGCCGTGGGAAACACTTATTGATCATTTCCCACATGTACAGCACAGTATAATCACAATAAGCACAAGCAGTCTCTTGTGCGCTCTCTCTCTCTTGTTTCTCTTGTTTGCCTCCACTCCTCCTCTCTCATGCTTTGTCCTCCTCCTCCCAACTCTAGTCCCTGAATGGAGTGAGGTGGCCCCTTTTATAGAGCACCCGGAACTGCTCCACTTATTCCACAATCTCCTTCCGGCAGCACTTCCGGGTGTGGCTGCAGCCATGCAGAGGAGGACTTAGCTCTTCTCCATGCCACAGGCCTCAGCAGGGTTAAGATTCCATGCTTCAAACCCGTGGCACCTTAGCAAGCCAAGGGGGCTGCCCTCTGTCGTTCCATAAGAGGTCCTTCCCTTATGAAGGTGTCCCAGCTCTCTGTTACAATAGATACTCTAGATTGGTAGATAGATAATTATGTGAGGCACTATATAGCAGATAGATAGATAGATAGATAGATAGATAGATAGATAGATAGATAGATAGATAGATAGATAGATAGATATGAAAGGCACCATATAATAGAGAGATAGATAGATAGATAGATAGATAGATAGATAGATAGATAGATAGATAGATAGATAGATAGATAGAAAGGCACTTTATAGATAGATAGATAGATAGATAGATAGATAGATAGATAGATAGATAGATAGATAGATAGATATGAAAGGCACTTTATAATAGATAGATAGATAGATAGATAGATAGATAGATAGATAGATAGATAGGATTATCCATCCATCCATTATCCAACCTGCTATATCCCAACTACAGGGTCACAGGGTCTGCTGGAGCCAATCCCAGCCAACACAGGGCAAAAGGCAGGAAACAAACCCCGGGCAGGGCGCCAGCCCACTGCAGATAGGATTATTAGTTTGTAAAATAAATGAATAAATAAATCAATAAATACTCTTGTATGAAAATACTAGTTAAATAGATGGAACTGTATTTGTCCCCAAGGGGACATTTGGCTTTTAAATAAATAAATAGGTAGATAAGTAAGTAAATAAATAAACACACACACTTTGGGCTAAACACACACTGGAATGACTATAAAGCAAGAAAATTCAAAAGAAAGAAATCTTCCAACTTGGCAGTCTCAGTCCCAATGAGGCATTATGCAGACATATTGCCGTTGCTATTAAGTGTTTCTTGACTCACCTCTGCTCAATAATTCTTTGGCTGACAGTCGTCAGTGTTGGTGGGTCAGACAGAGGATGCCTTTTTATCTGGTTTATGAACATCAGTGCAGCCTGTTGTCTTGTATCTGTAGTGGACTGTCTGCCATTTTGTTAAGTTTAGGGTTCATTTTTATTGTCTGTTTTTTCCCCCTTTTTTGTTTAGGATTTTTTAATTATGTTTATGCATCACATTGCCACAGTCTCGCTGATGACCTTCTCCTACGTGAACAACATGGTCCGGGTGGGAACTCTGGTTATGTGCCTTCATGATGCAGCGGACATTCTTCTGGAGGTACAGTAGGCCATCACGGTTGTCTTGTTCCCTGCATGTGTGATTTATTAAATGTATGTCACTTCCTGTGACAAATCATTGACTTTTTGGTACTTACTGTAGCCATTCTACTTTGTGTTGTTTGCTAATTAAACAGTGAAGTAAACCTACTAGGGCTTCTAAACATGTAGATGATGGAGCCATGTTTGGTCTAGGCCAAACTTGCACCCCATAAGATTTGGTTAGATTAACTGGGCACTATAAGCGTGAGCTACCATGTTCTAGACTAGCAGCCCATCTAACCCTGGTTCTTGTCATCACCCAATGCTGTTGAATTGGACTTTTGTTCTCATCAACCTGTGTTTGAATAAGTGATTTGGCCAAGTAAATGAGTGAACATCAACAATGGACTGGAGCCCCTTCCAGGGATGCCATTTGGCTTACTCCCGATGCTGCAGGAATAGGATCTATCTTCCAGCACCCTTTGTTCTTCTGCACTTCACAGAAATATTTTGAGTTAAGGACCAGAAGATAAAACTTAAGTCTGGAGGCATGCCATCCTTAACTCTGGAAATCAAGCCGGTCTTCTTGTGTGTGTGTGTATACAGTATATATAAGGGAGGATCAAAAAGTAAAGGCAACCTACCCTTTAATAATGGTACCCACGATTAGATGAACATAACAGTTCTATCCCTTCTCCACACAGTCTCCCCATAGGTTGATGCACTTCTTGTATCGTTGCACTAACTTCTTCATTCCTTGGGAGAAGAAGCTTTTCAGCTGCTCCCGAGTCCATGTCTGTACCTCTTCCTTAACTTCATCATCGGAGATGAACCTGCGAGTTTTTTAAGTGGGCTGAAGATGTGAAGATGTCTCATAGCACTAGATCAGGGCTGTAAGGGGGATGTGGAAGATGTTCAAACTGCAGCTGTTCCATTGCCTGCACTGTTACAGCTACTCACATGTGGACATACATTATCATGGAGCAGTAAGGCTGTTTTTGACAGTTTCCCTCTTCTTTTGCTGCGATTTGCAGGTTTCAGTTTTTCTCTAAGCATAGCACAGCACGTTATATGTTGACATTGTTCAATAATGGTTACAATCCAGCATCAGACATCCATTTTCATCTGATTTTAGTTTCAACGGGACTAATGACAGAATGCTGCACTGTGCATGCTCAGGCTACCCATAAGCCACCATGAATGTGTTATATTGCATCAGCTTCTATTTGTTGCGGAAATTTTCAATTTGCCTTTACATTTTGAATTACCCTCATACTGTATATATATATATATCTATAAATATGTATACAGTACATATATATACTGTGTGTATATATATATATATATATATGTGTGTGTGTGTAAATTTATAGTCATATGTAAATCTATATATATATATACTGTATTTAGAGAGAGAGATTTACAATACATATAACACCATATAAATATGTTTTACTTTGCTTGCAGGCAGCTAAAATGGCAAACTATGCTAAGTGTCAAAGACTCTGTGACGTTTTATTTGTCATGTTTGCCTTAGTCTTCATTATCACCAGACTTGGCATTTATCCAATTTGGTAAGTGAATTTTAAATTAAAATTTTCTTATATAATTGCATGCTTTTGAATGATCTGCTTTGTTTACTGTTTTTTTCTGTCTTTGAATATAACAATAATAATAATAGGGCGGCCTGGGTTTGCTTCCCGGGTCCAACCTGCATGGAGTTGCCATGTTCTCCCCATGTCTGCGTGGGTTTCCTCCCAGAGTCCAAAGACATGCAGGTTAGGTGCATTGGCAATCCTAAATTATCCTTAGTGTGTCCTTGGTGTGTGTGTGTGCCCTGCCCAGGATTTGTTCCTGCCTTGCAGCCTGTGCTGGCTGGGATTGGCTCCAGCAAACCCCCGTGACCCTGTGTTAGGATAAAGTGGGTTGGAAACTGACAGACTGACTAATAATAAAAATAACCATAATGCACTGCGGTGGGCTGGAGCCCTGCCCGGAGTTTGTTTCCTGCCTTGCGCCCTATCTTGGCTGGGATTGGCTCCAGCAGACGCCCTGTGACACTGTAGTTAGGATATAGCAGGTTCGATAATAGATGGATGGAACCATGATGCATTTTATTTATATAGCGCCTTTATATAGATATAATTCTTTTATTTCTTTTTCTTTTTTTTTTTTTAAACTGTTAATCTTTTTTTTTGTAAGCAAGGCAGTCGACGGAAGTCCTTTTATTTCTTTATTTATTGATTGCTTGCTTTGCATGAATCCATCAAGGGTTGGCTCCTGCTTTCCACCCAGTGCTGCTATGATAGTCGTCTGCCTTAAATTAGATTAAGTGGCTTAGATAAGGCATGTACAGATCAGCAGATGCGGCGTCAGGCTAGTGTGCCATCTGTATTGTATTCAGGCTTCTACATTGGAGACTAAATTTGTGCAAGACGCTTTACTGAAATGTCAAGAACCATGAGGTTTATCTGAGATTGCAGTATTTTCCATGTGGTTGAAACTGATTAAATCCTTCAGATGAAGGAGAGAAAGAAAGGACTGAGAGGACAGGAAGAGATAAGAGGTGACATTTCTTCCCCTCTAAGGGATTAAAAAAACACATAAAGCAATACTCCCTTTTTACTGATGGCTTATCTGCCAGTCATCATACTTAGGTTTGCTAAATTTTAAAAATCCTGCATGACCTTATAATTACTTATTAGTATAAACCTTCGTTCTTTATGGACCCAAAACAATAGGCACAGCTCCAGGACCCTAGTATGGCCATAACAGACACAGGGTGGAAAAATCAGCCTTGGAAGTTTCTTGGAACTGGCAGTGTTTATTGTTAAGCTTATTGTAATGACGGGTATTATAAAAATACTATATGAAATAAAGAAGTATTGATTCACTGGGACCTAAAGGCATCCCTTACAATTGTACAGGAGATATAGGGAGGACACTCATTCTTCACATCGAAGGAACCACAATCATGAATGAACGTGACGTCCTCATGCTGAGATAGCAATGACACTCGCTGCGCCAAACGTCAGCTTTCTGATTACAGTTGACTACACTTTTCATTTGCTCCAAAGGATGGAATTGGCCGAGTCTTTGTATACAGCAGTATACAGTTAGTAGTACATGGGTGTTAATATTAACTTTACAAAACAACTTGCCTTAAACAATTATTGATCTTCAGTAAAATGACAGCATCCAGAACTGATTAGGAATATGGCAAAATCAGTGTATAAAAATGTTGACTTTACAATCACAATTTAATATTCTGAATACTAAAGAAGCAGAACAACTCATCTTTAGTTAATGAATTAATACTTCTGCATCAAGCCTACGCCATACCTACGCTGTATCCGGACGCACACCTCCTCCTCGGACCCTAAGCAGACCCCTAAGACTCTTACTGGCCAATTTGGTTACTACTTTCGCCTTCTGCTTTTCTAAAATAAACACAGAGCAGATTGTCAATGAAGATATTGTTATTTTTATTTCACTGATGCCTTTATCCAAGGCAAGTTACGACTTTTAAGATACAATTGGTTACATTTCTTTTGGTTTTTCCAGTTGGAGTGGAGGGAGGTGAAGTGACCTACTCAGGATCACACACAGTCAGTACCAAATTTTGAACCCACAGTTTCTGGGTTTGAAGCTTTAACCATATATAGTGACCACCAGGGGGCACTCCAGCTCCAAAACTCCCAACACAACAGACACCAGGCACAGGTGCAGTGCAACACACGCTTTATTTACAAGAGGGAAACACTTTTCCTTTGTTCCTTCTTTTCCTGTGAACAGTACAATATACAGTATAACACTCTGCCTTCTTTCTTCTCTCCAGTCTCTTCTGTCTCCTCTCCTTCTGGCAAGTTTCATCCTCTTCCTCCTCCGACTCTGGCTCCCCAAATGAAGGCAGGTGGCTCCTTATATTCAGAATCCTGGGTGTACTTCCGGTATTGCATAACTGTGGCCTGGGAGTACTTCTGGGTAAGGTTGGACCCCTAGATAAAAGAGCACAACAGTTCCTGCAGCACCCGCTGTGGGCACAACTGAACCCAACAGGGTTGAGCTGGCAAACACCACTTCCCATGCAGCCCTTTTGGAATCTGAGATGCCATTACAACCTGCCAAATAACAGATTGGGAGAGATAACGCCCGTCATAAGACATCCCCCGTTCTTCCATTAAGGATGTGTCCTTATATATATATATATATATACTAGCAAAATACCCGCGCTTCGCAGCGGAGAAGTAGTGTGTTAAAGGAGCAATGAAAAAGAAAAGGAAACATTTTGATTTTAACGTAACATGATTGTCAATGTAATTGTTTTGTCACTGTTGTGAGTGATGAGTGTTGTTGTCATATATATATATATATATATATATATAATATTACACACACACACATAAACATATATATATATATACATATACACATATATACACATATATATATCTACATATATACACATATATATACACACACACATAAATAAACATATATACATATACATACATATTTACATATATACACACACAGCTATTTCGTATCAGTGCAATACGCTGCTTGTTAAAACGGATAACTCCCGCTCTTACGTGCAAGTCTGCGTGGATATTATGAACTATCGTATTTGTTCAAGTTCTATTTAAATTTTAAATAGAAGGAATTTTTATTTAGTCGACAGAAATATCTTTGGTAGGAATGGTAAAAACAGACAGGAATATTATTCGTGAATAAATCAACTCAAACCTTAAACAACTTATAATATTTTGCTCTCCATAAAAATATATCCTGTCTAAATTATACAAGTTAGAAATAAAGTAAACGTTAAAAGAACAAACATTCAAATTTCTTTACTCTTATGTAATTTTATATAAAAAATAAACTTAGATTTTAAATATCCCAAAAGATTTTGCTCTCCATAAAAATATATCCTGTCAAAATTATACAAATTCAAATATGAACATGCTGCATAACAAAACCTGGAAATATAAATAAAATGTGTTCCTTTCAGCAATAACAAATCAAATCATTCAGTTGTCTTTGCTCATATGTCATTTTAGAGCTGGACGCCTGGCATCTTTTTTTGGCCACAGGTTCGTTTCTGTTTGGTGTGAGGTTCTGTGTTGTGGAGATTCTCAGGATGGATTGCAGGTGCTCATCAGTGAGGCGACCCCTGTGTGCTGTTTTGTTAGTCTTTATCACTGAGAAGAGCTTCTCACACAGATATGTGCTACCAAACATGCACAATCTGAAGTGTCAGATTCTTATTTAATTCTTCTGCTTTCTGTATCTTCTGCATTGCATTCAGGTTACCCTGATGTTTTGTCTCATAGTGCCGTCTTAGATTAAATTCTGTAATTACAGCCACATTAGCTCCACAAATGAGACACACGGGTTCAGTAAACATATACTCAGCCTCCCATCGGTTTTTAAAGGCTCTATTTTCAGAATCAACTTTTCTCTCCAGCATCGCGTGAGCTAGCTTCGCAATAACTTGCAGCATCATAAGCTAGACTTGATTAACGCGGTAAGTGTTCGGCAAGGCAGCTGAAGCGTTGCACTGCATTATGGGATCTGTAGTTTATTGTGTTATCAGCGCTTCATATACCCGGGCCATTAATAACAATAATACAGTATATAAAATGATCTCGTGGGCCGGATATAATTACGCCGGGCGGATGTGGCCCGGCCCTTGAGTTTGACACATATGGACTAAATAGAACTTGAAAAGATATATTTTTCAAATGTGATCGCGCAATTCAGATAGAGTTGACGCGCACTACAGCCTGCATGCCTCAATAAGTCATCCTCCCTCGCTCTTACTTTTTTACCGTTCATCTAATGAATACACTGAGTATGGCTTTACCAAAACAATCATTGATGGCGAATAAAGTATCCATTATTCGAGTATGTAGATCGGGATATATATATACATATATATATATACCCGCGTATCGCAGCGGAGAAGTAGTGTGTTAAAAAAGCTAGAAAAAGAAAAGGGAACATTTTAAAAATAACGTAACATGACTGTCAATATACAGTATTTGTTTTGTGAGTGTTACTGAGTGTTGCTGTCATCAAGGATTTGATTATCATTATTTCTTTTAATCAGGTTCGTATTTGTAGGATGTGTTGTGTTCAAGTTACATTCCGTGTTTGTCAATCGTTGTAAAGATGACAGGTTTCTTTCATCGATTCGTTTCTTACTGCATCAATAAACAGCTCGTCTTCTTCTTTATCTGAGACCTGACACACTGCATGCACGGGTTTTTTTTACACTGTCTTCCTTTAGCGGGACATTAACTTTTTCCAACGTGTGCTTTGTTTCCGCAGTAGTTGGATTTATGAATATGCTTGTATGTATCAGACGCTTCATATTTTTGCTGCCTTTTCAATTGTGTAATTCGGTTTTGTTCAGCTCTTTGGAACTGTTGCTTTTATCTGTGCACTGCGCCAGTTCACGTGAGCCACTCGGTGTACATGCATCGAAGGTTCCCAGCTGTGCTGGTGCCATCTCGCTATGTCCATGGCTGTATTTAATGTTACCTTAGTCCTGGCACTTAAAACTTTCTCTCGCAGTTTCGCTGAGTTTGTGTCAAACACCACCCTGACCATCTCATCTTCCTCTCCATAAGCACAGTCCTTCACCCGTGAATATTTACCCGTGGCAGTTTGCTATTGGATTGCCGCTGACGGACGGCCTTATATGGGCAGGCACTAAATTACAAACGCCAGCGGCAGCCTGTCTATGAACTTAATTTAAAGTGTAGGTTTACATCGTGCTTTGTTTCAGTAGCAGAACTCATGAATATGGTTGTATATGTCAGTCGCCGCTTCTTATTGTTTCGCTGCCTTCTCAATTATATAATGCATGTTTTCTTAAGCGCTTTTTGAGGTCTTCCTGGTTTTCTATGTACTGCGTGATTACGTGGGAGGCGTGATGATGTCACACGAAACTCCCCACGGCGTTCAAGCTCATCTCCATTACAGTAAATGGAGAAAACAGCTTCCAGTTATGACCATTACGTAGAATTTCGATATAAAACCTGCCCAACTTTTGTAAGGAAGCTGTAAGGAATGAACCTGCCTAATTTCAGCCTTCCACCCACACGGGAAGTTGGAGAATTAGTGATGAGTGAGTGAGTGAGTGAGTGAGTCAGTGAGTGAGTGAGTGAGTGAGTGAGTGAGGGCTTTGCCTTGTATTTTTTTTGAATATATATATATATATATATATATATATATATATATATATATATATATATAAACATCTATGCATGGAAGTGTGTGTCTCTCTACCTTTTCTGTGTAAACAATAGTCTGGCATATTTTTGATTATATAAAGATATTTGTACTCGACCTACTTCTCTATCTTTCTTTGAATGTTTGAACCACTAGGGGCACCAGAGATCCCCAAACCCCTGACACAACTTCGCAGAGACAAGTCCCGTTTAAATAAAATTTGATTTATTTGTACTATTACCTTTCACAAAAGTTCATAAGCACAGTCACCACAACTCTCCACAGATTCTCTCTTTCACTTCTCCTCGACACCTCCCAGGCGAGCTTTGTCCACTCCCACCCGACTCTGACTTGCCTGGATGGGGGCGGCAAGTCCTTTTATATTGGTTAACATGAAAGTGCTTCTGCCCTTCCGTCCACATGGTCTGCAGGCACTTCTGGGTTAGGCAGAAATCCCATGCCATATGGCTGTTTTGTTTTGGCAGCACCCCTTGGTGGCATCCATGGTTCCCAACATGGCTGACACAAAGAACTCCAAGTTTCATAGTGCTCTGTGGGAACCCAGGGGCACTGCTGGCATCCAATGTTCTAGGGGAGGTAATCCATTGTCCTCCCCAGTCCTTCCATTATATGGGCCTTACTGCTTGGTATTTTTGCCTGGATCTAACCCTGCCGAGATGCCCGTGTATTCCTCCTGGAACTAACATCCTCTGCCTCTATCCTGGGCAAAGACGAGTGTTCTTTGTTCCGTTTCTTGAAATGGCATTGGGCTGGCCTTCCGTCCGGTTAAGGAAGCATCCTCCTTCCCTGCTGGGAAGCCCACCTCTGCATATCGTCCATCACAATATTTACATTTGAAAGGAGCCACATTTGAGAGATCATATTATGTTTAACGTAACTAGTAAAAGTGAAAAACTCTTAAATGTTTGACTAAATACAAGTAAGCCTAGACACACATAAGTAAGTAGAACAGATAATACTTTCAACAGTAATATGAAAACTTTTGTGTCCAAATCAATATCCAGCGACTCTTATTATAGCAAGATTAATACCGTATATACTCGTGGATAAGTTCTTCTGCAGATAAGTCAGGACTTGATTTTACAGTATAATTTCTGGTATTTTATAATGTCAGTCGTATAAGTCGAATGCGGAAAACTCACGCTATTGGTCTGAGGGATTATAATATGCTAACGCCCACCTGAGAGAGTAACCACGGAGCACACGGCCTTTTATCTTCTATGTGTGTGCGGCAATGCGCTGTATCAGCATGTGCTTCTAACTTCTGTCTCTCTCTATTATGCCTACGTGACCACACGGTAAGACCCAAACTATTACGAAGCGACATTTGCACTGATTTGTGTTTTTTCTATCTCACACCCTCATACACCTTTATCGTAAGAGTATTCCTTATCTGCGATGGAGCGTTCAATCAGAAGAGAATATGAAGCTGGTTTTAAATTAAATATCGTTAAAGTAGCGAAAGAAATTGGTAACTGCGCTGCTGCAACAAATTTGATGCGTCTGAGAAACTGATGCGTGATTGGAGGAGGTAAGAAGATTAACTGTCGTATTTTTTAACGGGCGTAAAAGTCAGGGTCTGATTTTATGATTGATTTTTCGAATTTCAAGACCCGACTTATACATGAGTATAGTGTATATGGTGACTGTGTGTGATAAACACTGGGAACTCTACTAATGCAGTGTGGATTAAAAACAACAAAGTAGATGAAGGGTTCTTAACCTGGGGTGCCCTCACCCCTAGGTGGTGTGTGATGGCCTTTCAGAGGGCGCGACAAAGTGGAAGGCTGTGTCACCCATCCATCCATTATCCAACCTGCTATATCCTAACTACAGGGTCACAGGGGTCTTTTGGAGCCAATCCCAGCCAACACAGGGCACAAGGCAGGAAACAAACCCCAGGTAGGGCGCGAGCCCACCACAGGGCAAGGCTGTATCACGATTTGCCTAAATTGTTTGTGAGGTGCATTGTCTGACTTTACTGTAGTGCACTTGGTGTCTTGCAGTGTGCCATCATTTGTAGGTGTTTTATTAGTTAGTGCTCCTGTTCTATGACATGAAAAGAATCAAGCATTCAGTGCAGCAACTGTCACCTGTGAATGATCCACAGAAACGCGCATTCTCACGGGTTATCGGCTGCCAGTGCAGCATTCGTAAAGGTGAATCACTTTTTTTAACAGAATACAGTTTGGACCTTGCAGTGATCTGTAGAGGTGTGAGGTCAAGTATTGATTTCTGTGCAAGCCCTGATCGTGAAATGTCCCCGATTTTGAGGTTTGATTGACATTTCTAACAGGGTGGGCCAAGGGGGACTGAATTGGATGCAACACCTGCTGCTTATGCTGCTTACACTCTGCACATCTGTCCTGCTGGCGGTCCTGACAGTAGCGCAGCAGTTTTAAGGGTGCAGTACATCTGTTTTTGAACTACAGTGCAGGTGTGATCGGGGGACAAAGCTCCAGGACAAGAGACTCCAATTCCCCCAAACCGCTTGATCATTGGTTGGGTGTCATTTTCTTCTGCCGCTTGATGCTTCACAGGAGACCCCAACTTTGAAGATCATCAATCAAGGGGCACACATTTACAAGATCCTTGAGATTTCTAAAGACAACTTGCTCAATGTATATCTAATTTTTATCAACTACGTTAAAAGCTTATTTATTTTAGTTCAGTTTGTTCACCCATAGTAAGTACTGTATGTGGTTCAATTTGTGGATCCAAAATTGGCAATTGGTCTTCTCTGTCTTCAAATGTAATATTACTTTTGTAGGGGTTGAAAACATAAATCAAACATTTTCTAGGTATGTGGGATGGAGAAAAGATTGGAAATCACTGAAGTTGATGAGTATTACTTATGGTGTGTCATGATATGTAGAGTGTACAGTCAAAGTAAAAAGTGAAACCTTTGGAATGATCTGTTTTACTGAGTGAATTGGTAATAAAAAGTGATCTGATCTTCATCTACATCACAGGTACTCAATGTATACACAATGAGCTTAAGCCAATGACACACAAAAAATTCTACTCTTTCATGTCTTTATTTTACAAATGCATTCAACGTTCACAGTGGTAGTGGAAAAAGTAAGTGAAACCTTTGGCAGCAATGACCTCAACCAGGTGCTTCCTGTAACTGCAGATCAGACCTGCACATCGTGCGGGGGGAATTTGAGCCCATTCTTCCCTGCAGAACTGCCTTAACTCTTCCATATTCTTTGGTTGTCTTCTGTGTATGGCTATGTCTCTTCACGTCATTCCACAGCATCTCAATAGGATTGAGATCTGGGCTCTGACTGGGCCAGTCCAACAGGCGGAGTTTGTTCTTCTGAAGCCATTGTGCTGTGGATTTGCTGCGATGTTTGGGGTCATTGTCCTGTTCCATCACCCAGCCTCTTCTGAGCTTAACTTGACGGAAAGGCACCCTCACATTATCCATCCATCCATTATCCAACCAGTTGTATCCTAACTACAGGGTCACGGGGGTCTGCTGAAGCCAATCCCAGCCAACACAGGGTGCAAGGCAGGAAACAAACCCCACAGGCAGGGCGCCAGCCCACCACAGACCCTCACATTATCCTGGAGTATTTGTTGATAAACTTGTGAATTCATTTTCCCCTCAATAATGGCAAGCTGTCCAGGCCGTGATGCAGCAAAGCAGGCCCAAATCATGATGTTCCCTCCACCTTACTTTACTGTAGAGGTGATGTTTTGAGGTTGATATGCGGTGCCCTTTTTATGTCAAATGAAGTTCTGCTTGTTCCTCCCAAATAGTTCAATTTTGGTTTCATCATTCCACAAAACATTTTCCCAGTACCATTGTGGAGTGCCCAAGTGCTCTTTCGCAAACTTCAGGCGTTCAGCAATGTTCTTTTTTGATAGCAGTGGCTTCCTTCTTGGTGTCCTGCCATGGACTCCTTTCTTGTTCGGTGTTTTATGTGTAGTTGACTCATAAACAGAGATGTTAGCCAGTTCTAATGATGTCTTCAAGTCCTTTGCTGTCACTTTGGGGTTCTTCTTAACCTCATTGCTGACTTTGCATTGTGCTCTTGGTGTCATCTTGACAGGGCGAGCACTTCTAGGCAGAGTAGCCACAATAGCAAATTATCTCCGTTTATAGACAACTTGCCTAACAGTAGACTGATGAATATCTCAAATCTTTGAGATGACTTTGTAACCCTTTCCAGCCTTATGTAGACAAACAATTCTCCATCGTAGCTCTTCAGACAGCTCTTTTGTGCGAGGCATGATTCCCATCATGCTTCTTGTCAAAAGCTCAAACTCTTTATAGTGTTTTTTATCATTCAAAGTCATTCTAGGCCACACCTCTGAACTCGGTTCATTAAATGGTGTTCTAAATTCTGTCTGCAATGAGCTTTTTAAAAACTCATTAGCTTAGGGTTCACTTATGTTTTTCAACCTTCAGTTTCACAGTTTGAATGATTTATTCATCCATCCATCATTCAACCAACTATATCCTAACTAGAGGGTAACGGGGGGTCTGCTGGAGCCAATCCCAGCTAACACAGGGTGCAAGGCAGGAAACAAACCCCGGGCAGAGCGCCAGCCCACCACAGGACACACACACTAGGGACAATTTAGGTGCCAATGCACCTAACCTGCATGTCTTTGGACTTTGAGAGGAAACCCACACAGACACGGGGAGAATATGCAAACTCCACGCAGGGAGGACCCAGGAAGCGAACCCCGGTCTCCTTACTGCGAGGCAGCAGCGCTACCCACCGCGCTACCGTGCCACTGATTTATTCAGTGTGGTCAAAAATTCTCTGAAAATCTATGTATCTTTAGTTATAGGAGACTGTGTTTGTTCATTATTGTGACTGACATGAAGATACAACCATATTTTATATGGGAATTAGACATAAATATAGAGAATTCCTAGGGGTTCATATACTGTACTTTTTTATTTTGACTGTATACTATACTTGAAAGAAGGTTTGCGGACATTTTCACATAACAAAGAAACTCTGAGGAATGGGACATGAAGATCTCACTCTCACACTCAGAATGAGTCAATAGTCAGTCTCACAGAACTCACTCACACAGTCCGACACATCTGATCCAACTTGTACACCATACCCATTTCTCTTGTATCTTCCCAGGACCAGACCCAACCTGAGACAGATGGCTACCATTGGGATTTGCTCCTTTAATTGCGACTCAACTCATTTTATTTTGCAGTTTTTAGCTCTTGGCTTAAACGTTTTGATTTTGTGCTGGTCTGAAATTTCTGTTCTCATCAAAGCTTAGGACCTCCATAATGTCAAATATGATGAATGAAGTGCCTTGGTGATAAAATCTTCTCTCTGGTTATTCCAGGATTTTAAACACAACTGTGTTTGAAAGCTGGGACGTTGTGGGACCCTACCCTTCCTGGTGGGTGTTCAACTTACTTCTCACCCTGCTGCAAGTGTTGCACTGCTTCTGGTCATATCTCATCGTGAAGATTGCATGCAAAGCCGTTTCCAGAGGGAAGGTAAGTTACTGGACTGAAATACAGAATGAAAGTATCAGATTAGCAGCTCGCTCAGAATGAAACAAATGGAACAGGCCCTGCCCTATTGGTTTATCTCAGTTTTTTAGCTAATTTTGTATTATTTGGATGTTCTTCTTGTTAAGCCTGCATATGCTGGGTTCATGTCCAAGTGTCTGTTAATGGTGTTGTTCATTTGATAGCCACAATTCAGCCAGCTGTCTGGCACAAATAATAAAAAACACTTTAAGACTAACATCCTCTGAACCCCACCTTACTAATCCCAACCCTCTTACACCCCCTCCCAACCCCCCCATTTCTCATTTGCTATATATTGTCTTTGATTCCTGTATGTCGAATCATTTTCCTCTGATGATGACACCTGGTAGGTTGTCGAAAGCTTAGGAATTAAAGACTATTTTATGGTACTGTATGTGATTCATTTTCTCCCTTTGTGGGTTTCTGTCTAGAAATATATACAGTATATACACTGTAGATATACACATATACTGTATGGAGTGAAAGCTAGGGGGTGCCAGAGAGCCCCAAACACGGAAACACGAGACGGTCCTGGGTTCAAATAAAGGGTGTTTAATTCACAATACCTCAGTGTACATAAGCACTAAACACAGATATCTCTCCTCCAGTTATCTCTCTCCACTATACTGCTCTCCTCCAGTTGCATGTTGCCTTCTTTCCTCCCAGCTCATACTCACCTGGTGCGGTCCCTTTTATTGAGGACCCTGGAGTACTTCCAGTGACAGGGCTGTTACCCATTGGAAGTACTTCTGGGTCACACAGAAGTCCCACGTAACAGGGAGTACATCTCCCTGCAGCGCCCTCTTGTGGCACCTACAGACCCCAGCAGGGATGTGCTGCTGGACTACAACTTCCAGCATTCCCTGCTGGTTCCTGATTGGGTGTCGATATTGAGGGCTGCTGCTATCTAACAACCGAGGGGAATGAATAACAGACGGTCCTTCCCTCTCCTCTTTTATCCCAACCAGGGAAGGTGCTATGCACATTTCCAGTTGGGACGCCTGTCCATTTGTTTGAGGCTTCCCACCCTAGTAAGGAATCCTCTTCTTCTCTGGTTGGGATGTCCGTCCATCCATTAGGGAAGCTTTGTCTGGGATGCCTTTTTATCCATTTGGGGCCTCCCGTCCAGGTAAAGTATATTCCTGATTCCTTGTCGGGATGCCCATCCATCCCGTGTGCCACCTACACAGAATGTATATATATTATGCATTAACAAAAATACACATGCTGTATAGCAAACATCTTGTAAATGAAAACATATAACATTCCTATGCATATTTCAGTAAAAGTAAATCTAATAACAGAATGAAACTGAATGATGTCAGTTGAATTTGCATTACTGACAGGTTCTTATTGACAAAAAGAAGCGTTTCAGGCTTATCACCTGACAGTCTCTTCTCATCAAGGAAAACTGCACTAAACAATCTTTTTGTTCTCAACCTTCTTGCTCTTAAAAAATAAAAATGCTCTTGCTGCTTTCACATACGTATAAATATGCCCATTACTCATCTACCAGTAGGTAGGTTTGATAGGTAGGCATCTCGAGGGTGATAGGCAGGTAGTTACATTGCTACAGAGAATCTCCAGTGATGCAGAATGAATTCCAGTATGAATGGGCGCAGCTTACACTTGGCCCTGGCATGTTGTACGCCAATTTGCCGCTTAGGCATAATGAGGAAAAACTGGCCACTTCTGATCCACTGCATAAAAAATGGCACATCGCTAAAGTGGTTGCCATTGATGTCAACTAAAAGTCAAGAAATGGTTGCCAATTACCTCAACATGTTTGCCAGTAGCGACCTGGCCATCATTAATGGCCAACCCTGGTCAGTATGTTGTGGTATAGAATAAATGAGGTAAATTAGCTGTAATCATATACATTAACCATATCTCATCTATATTTATCTAGTGAATATTTGACTTTGTATTGATTCAAAGGTTTTTCCATGTTTGTTGTACGTAAATTAAGTTCCTGTCATGAAACACACAAACCTAAAGGATTAGCAATGGTCTTAAACTTACAATTCATTTTGTTTGTAATATACATATTGCAGTTATGTCAGGTTGTGTATCCTGACCATTGCGTACTCAGATTCCAGTCTGAGGGGACATTCTGTGCTTCTTTCCATCAGTGCAAACTCTCAGACATGGACGCCAAGATAAACTTTTGCTCTTTCAAAAGATGATGCCTGACTTGGGAGGATACCAAAGTTGTCCCAGCTAACCTTTGTCTCTTTTGATGGTTTGGTTTCATTGTCTTCTCTGTGCTTTATCCGCTGGAAACTGAAAAAGTGAGGTAAGGGTAATGCCACTGAAGCTCTTGTTGCATGATTCAGGCATTATTTTAGATAACGGGGTAAGAGTTTACCTCGACAATAACACCTCCCTGAAATAAAAAGTGTGAAAAGGACTAATTATATTCAGCATGATAAGAAATTTTGGAACTTAGCCAGGGATGGGGCTTATGCTCCATCATGGAGTTGAAATTATTATAATAATGAGTAGACAAGTAAAGTCTTTGACTTTCTTACTGGTGGCAGAAATATAGGAGTCTTCTTCTTCTTCTTCTTCTTGTGATTTGTTTATTCTTTTCCTTGTGCCAATCTGGAAGGTGAGGAAATGGAACCCGTTACACGTAAGTCAAACCCTGTGTGTACTTATTAAAATTAGGGGTCTGCAAAGTCAATCCTGGAATGCCACGGTGATTGTGGGTTTTTGCTCCACCCCAACTTTGTAACAAGTAGTCAATAATTGCTGATGTACCACGTATTGCTCAAGCAACATTTATATGCTTCATTTTAGTGTTTTTCCATGTTAAGTTTCCTCACCCTTAACTGCTTACTAAATTAGTTAAGGAAAACTGGTGGTGGAATGGGGAAGTACAGGAGAGTATACAGAGAAAGGGGTTGGTGAAGAAGAAGTGGGAAAGTCAGAGAGATTCAGAAAGTAGACAGGAGTACAAGAAGATATCGCGTAAGGTGAAGAGAGAGGTGGCGAAGGCTAAAGAAAAGGCGTATGATGAGTTTTATGAGAGGTTAGACTCTAAGGAGGGAGAAAAGGACCGGTGGGCTAGACAGAGGGACCGAGCTGAGAAAGATGTGCAGCAGGTTAGGGTGATAAAGGATAAAGATGGAAACGTACTCACAAGTGAGGAGAGTGTGTTGAGCAGATGGAAAGAGTACTTTGAGAGGCTGATGAATAAAGAGAATGAGAGAGAGAAGAGGTTGGATGATATAGAGATAGCAAATCAGGAAGTGCAACAGATTAGCAAGGAGGAAGTAAGGACAGCTATGAAGAGGATGAAAAACGGAAAGGCCGTTGGTCCAGATGACGTACCTATGGAAGCATAGAGGTGTTTAGGAGAGATGGCAGTGGAGTTTTTAAGCAGATTGTTTCATGGAATCTTGGAAAGTGCGAGGATGCCTGATGAGTGGAGAAGAAGTGTACTGGTGCTGATATTTAACAATAAGGGGGAGTTGTAGTAACTACAGGGAGATAAAATTGATGAGCCACAGCATGAAGTTATGGGAAAGAGTAGTGGAAGCTCAGTTAAGAAGTGAGGTGATGATTAGGGAGCAGCAATATGGTTTCATGCCAAGAAAGAGCACCACAGATGCAATGTTTTCTCTGAGGGTGTTGATGAAGAAGTTTAGAGAAGGCCAGAAGGAGTTGCATTTCGTCTTTGTGGACCTGGAGAAAGCACATGACAGGGTGCCTCGAGAGGAGCTGTGATATTGTATGAGGAAATCGGGAGTGGCAGAGAAGTACGTAAGAGTTGTACAGGATATGTACGAGGGAAGTGTTGACAGTGGTGAGGTCTGCGATAGGAGTGACAGATGAATTGAAGGTGGAGGTGGGATTACTTCAGGGATCGGCTCTGAGCCCTTTCTTATTTTCAATGATGATGGACAGGTTGACAGACGAGTTTAAACAGGTGTCGCCGTTGACTATGATGTTTGCTCATGACATTGTAATCTAAAGCGAGAGTAGGGAGCAGGTTGAGGAGACCATGGGGAGGTGGAGATATGCTCTAGAGAGGAGAGGAATGAAGGTCAGTAGGAACAAAACAGAATACATGTGTGTGAATGAGAGGGAGGTCAGTGGAATGATGAGGATGTAAGGAGTAGAGTTGGCTAAGGAGGATGAGTTAAAATACTTGGGATTAACAGTACAGAGTAATGGGGATTGTGGAAAAGAGGTGAAGAAGAGAGTGCAGGCAGGGTGGAATGGGTGGATAGGAGTGTCAGGAGTGATTTGTGACAGACGGGTATCAGCAAGAGTGAAAGGCAAGGTCTACAGGACGGTAGTGAGACCAGCTATATTATATGGGTTGGAGATGGTGGTCTGACCAGAAAGCAGGAGACAGAGCTGGAGGTGGCAGAGTTAAAGATGTTAAGATTTGCGTTGGGTGTGACGAGGATGGACAGGATTAGAAATATGGACATTAGAGGGTCAGCTCAAGTTGGATAGTTTGGAGACAAAGTCAGAGAGGCAAGATTGCGTTGGTTTGGACATGTGCAGAGGAGAGATGCTGGGTATATTGGGAGAAGGATGCTAAGGATAGAGCTGCCAGGGAAGAGGAAAAGAGGAAGGCCTAAGAGAAGGTTTATGGATGTGGTCAGAGAGGACATATAGGTGATGAGTGTGACAGAGCAAGATGAAGAGGACAGAATGATATGGAAGAAGATGATCCGCTGTGGCAACCCCTAATGGGAGCAGCCGAAAGAAGAAGAATTGCTTATTTTAGTCTTAGACAGCTGCAGTCCCTGTTTTTAATTGGTCCTTATTGGCAATAAGATTCAAAGGACAAATGAACCATCTAGAGTTGCAAGATAAAGTAGATGACCCTTTGATTTTAATAACTTTTAGATCCTCCTTTAGCATTAAATGTTTCCTGTAGCTGCATATCAGACTTTTGGACAATTCCTCCTTACAAATATGTTTCAGTACATCAATATCTCTGTGTTGTCAGGTCATGCCACAGCATCTCAGTTGGGGGAGGTCAGGACTCTGACTTGGCCATTTCAAAACACAATTCGTCTTTCTTTTTCAGCCATACTTTACTTGATTTATTTCTGTGTTTTGGGTCATTGTTTTGTTACATCACCTAACCACTCTTAGGCATGAGGTCATGGACTGCTGCCTTATATTCACCTTTAAAACATCATTGATCCTTCAATAACAGCGAGGTGTGCAGGCCCAAACCGTGATGCTTTAGAACACTCTAGACGAGAACAAGCCATTCAGCCCAAAAAAGCTCACCAGTCCTATCCACTTATTTCTTCCAAAAAATAACATCAAGTCGAGTTTTGAAAGTCCCTAACGTCTTACTGTCTGCCACACTACGTGGTCGCTTATTCCAAGTGTCTATCGTTCTCTGTGTAAAGAAAAACTTCCTAATGTTTGTGTGAAATTTACCCTTAACATGTTTCCAACTGTGTCCCTGTGTTCTTGATGAACTCATTTTAAAGTCACCATCTCGATCCACTGGACTAATTCCCTTCATAATTTTAAACACTTCAATCATGTCACCTTTTAATCTTCTTTTGTAAAAACTGTAAAGGCTCAGCTCTTTTAATCTTTCCTCATAACTCATCCCCTGTAGCCCTGGAATCAGCCTAGTCGCTCTTCTCTGGACCTTTTCTAGTGCTGCTGTCCTTTTTGTAGCCTGGAAACCAAAACTGCACCCAGTACTCCAGATGAGGCCTCACCAGTGCATTATAAAGGTTGAGCATAACCTCCTGTGACTTGTACTCCACAGATCGTGCTATATAACCTGACATTCTGTTAGCCTTCTTAATGGCTTCTGAACACTGGTGGGAAGTCGATAGCTTAGAGTCCATTATGACTCCTAAATCCTTCTCATAAGGTGTACTCTTGATTTTCTGACCACCCATTGCGTATTCAAACCTAATATTTTTACTTCCTATGTGTAATACTTTACATTTACTGACATTAAATTTCATCTGCCACAAATCTGCCCAAGCCTGTATGCTATCCAAGTCCTTCTGTAATGATATAACGGATTCCAAATTATCTGCTAATCCACCTATCTTGGTATCATCTGCAAACTTAACCAGCTTGTTACTTATATTCCTATCTAAATCATTTATATATATTAAAAATAGCAGCGGCCCTAGCACTGACCCCTGCTGGTCACCACTCTTAACATCGGCCAGTTCTGATGAGGTTCCTCGCACCATCACCCTCTGCTTCCTGTGTCTGAGCCAATTCTGCACCCATCTAAAAACATCACCCTGAACCCCCACTTCTTTTAACTTGATGCCCAACCTCTCATGTGGCACCTTATCAAATGCTTTCTGAAAGTCCAGATAAATAATATCATAAGCTCCACTTTGATCGTATCCTTTTGTTGCCTCCTCATAGAATTCCAGCATGTTAGTAAAACACGACCTCCCTCTTCTGAACCCATGCTGACTGTTCAGAATAACTCCTGTCCTTGACACGCGTTGCTTACTCTTATCCTTAATAATTCTTTCCATTAATTTTCCTGTGATGCACATTAAACTTACTGGTCTATAGTTGTTTGGATCTGCCCTTTTTATATAATGGGAGGATATTTGCCTTTTTCCAGTACTTCTGAATCTCTCCAGTGTGCAGTGACTTCCTAAAAATATGTGTCAAGGGTTTATATATGTACTCACTAGCCTCCTTAAGAACATGAGGATAAAGATTATCTGGGCCTGGTGATTTGTTTGATTTCATCTTATTTAATCTGAGCAGCACGTCTCCCTCTACAATTTCCAAATCCTTCAGTACCTCCTTAGTAGTTGCGTTTACCTCTGTGAGGTTATCCACTTGCTCACTTGTAAACACCTCAGAAAAATGTAAGTTTAGGGCATCCGCTATTTCACTGTCTGTATCTTTTAATTCCCCTTTACTATTCCTGATGAACTTGACCTCCTCCTTGACTGTTCTTTTACTACTAAAATACTGAAAGAATCTCTTGGGTTCTTCTTTCGCCTTATCTGCTATATTCCTCTCCAACTGTCTTTTAGCCTCCCCGATGCTTCCTCCACCATACGTCACAGCTGGGATGACATTTTGGTGTTGGTGTGCGTGTGTGTCAAAAAGGTTCACTGTCCAAAGAACATTTTCCAGAAGTGTTGCAGAACATCCAGGGAAAACTTGGGATGTACTGCACAATGTTTTCTTTAGGCAGCAGTGGTTTTCCTTATGGTGTCCTTCCATGAGAACCTTTCTTGTTCACTGTTTCCATGATAGTGGACACGTGAATAAAGACTTTCAGTTTGTAAAATTTTCTGGAGGTCTTTTACTGGGACCCTTGGGTTCCTTTGCACCTCTTTCAGGATTGCAGTTTGTGCTCTGGGAGTGATCTTTACAAAGAACTCGCTCCTCAGGAGTGTGGCTATAGTTCTGAATTTTCTCGTTTTTTACATAAAATTGCCTTGGATGGCAATGAGCCATCCAGCATGGATTGATGAGCACCCAGTCTTTAGGAATGCTTTTATAGCCTTCTCCAAGTTCATGCATCTCTATAATGTGTCTTCTAACATCCTGATACATTCATTTGGATTGAGGAATGGTTCACACTAACCAAACCTTCTTGAAGAGAACAGATTTGTCAGTAACCCCGCTTTGGGTGCCTTTATTTCACGGGTGAGGCACCAGTACAAACCACACATTTGAAACACTTCTCTCCAATTAGCCTCTGCAGACGTCTTTAACACAGAGGGTCACTTCGTTTTTCCAGCCTGCACTGTGAATCATAACTCAGTGTGCATAAAATCTACTCTCTATATATAAAATCCTAAGCCTAAAAGTGCAACAGTGACGGGCTTATTTTAAAACCTACATATATATGTTTGGTATCATTCTTTTCAGAATGTATCGAACTTTAATGTGATGTTGTTAGATTTTCAGATTCTTATACCGTTTTTAAATTATATACTAAAACATATGAAGAACTCACGTCCCGCAAGACTAGACTTTGTGCCAAGAGATTTAACCAGGCCCGGGGCTGGAAATAAAAGACAAAGAGTAGGACAGCTGCTGTACTGGCTTTTAAATGTTCGAAGCGTCGCACGAGTTGCAGATCACAAGCCAGCAGCTGATCGAGCAAAGAGGAGGTTAAAAAAAAACAACTGTATTTGTTTCCCATTGTGTTACCATTTTAGAGGGGGTTTCGGTAGAGCGACTGCGTCTCCTTGGGGTGCGTTCGGCCCCCCTCTTCACAACAAGAGCGGGACAGACGCAAAGTGGCTGGCATGTAGTGCAGGCTAGGGGGGTTGGTGAGCAAAGCGAATAGGGGGAAAGCCCTTTAGTAATAATAACAATAATAATAATAACAATAATAGTAGATTTTATTTATGTAGCACATTTCTCATGCTCAAGGGGCTTCATAGAGTCTAAGAAAGAACAGCAAGGTATGTATATTGTAAAAGGAGACAAAAACAGAGAAAAAAAGGTTTGGGGATCCACCCCAAATCAAGAGTAGTCTTATGAGACTGAGTCAGAGCGTCACTGAATTGGTGAGGGAAGTGGTTGGGTCTTATAGGTGGTGGGCAGAAAGAGGCGGGTTCTTGGTGGAAGTGAGGTCAGCAGGAGGGTGTGGTCAGGCAGTGGAGGTGGTGGAGCTCTAGCTGGGCTTCCCTTCTGGTGGTCTGTGGAAGAGAAAGAAAAGGCATTAGTGAACTTCATCAACCCCTGACTCTGTGTCTTACCCTCAGTTAAGCCCTTAGACTGCCTCCCATGCGCACATGTGTGACAGTATATAATAAAGATATGAAAAGTCCAGCTGTGTGTGTGTTATTAACTAAGTCAGATTGTGTTTGTCTGGAATGGCGACTTGAGAATGATCAGACCACATTTTATTAGTAATCAATGCAGGAATCCATGGAATTGCAAAGGGTTCACTTACATCTTCTTGCAACTGTAACTTGCTATTTACACCTGTGTGTATCCATTGTTAATTATTTGGCTTAATAAAATATTAGAAGGAGAGTGAAAAGAAAATGGTAAAGGCCTCAGAATTGGTCATCTGCTTCAGGCTACAAATCATTGGGATCAAATCCATGGAGACGAAAAATCTGCGATATAAGAATGACCTGAAATAAGCTTGGATATGGGCAAGGATTGGTTTCTAATTAAACAATTGGGTTGCAACAAAAATCTGTAGCCTCCAGGATCGACTTTGCAGACCCCTGCTTTAAAAAATCATTGAATCAAAGAAAGTGCTAGCGTCCATTCGATATGTGTTGACCCGTGTAACCACTCATTCATGTCTCCATCATTCTCCACCTAACGCAGCCATTATTCCTTGAGCTAACCAATGTGGATAGTTAGGAGCTAAAGGCAAAATTTGTCATCTTGTTAGTTTAGCCTCATCACCCCAGTGAAATGTGAGAAGATACTGATTTTCTTTTTTTGCTTTCTCTTAACTTTTAGTATTTTCTATCCTGTGTTTCTAACATTTGATATTTGCCCTCCTCCATCCGTCAAACGTTCATTTCTGACATCATCTATGCTACCAAACAAAAGTTTGGGGTCGCCCAGAAATTTGTATATTTTTGATAGAAACTGATACTCTGTATTATCAAGATACCATTAAATTGATTTAAATACAGTATATAGCCAAGGCATTGCAAGTGTGTATAATAGCTATTACTGCTTGAAATGACTGATTCTTAATTTATTACTCACATATGGCCGCAAAGCCCCATTGTCAGCAGCCATTCCTTTAGTGTCCTAATGGTTAACTCCCTTAGCTTAGTTCACGTGTTACATGCTAAGTGGTTATTAGAGAAACCTTTGTATTTGCATTAGCACCTCTGAAACCCACCATTCTGTTCACTTGTGTTACAAGGTACTGGCATTGCTAAAGTTCAGTTTGGGGTTCAAAAATTGTCAAAAAGAAACATGTCCGTCTATTGTGGATTTGAAGAATGAAAGCAATTGCTTGTCAAGAACCTAAAGGTATCATGCAAGGATGTATGCTACTGCCTTGAGAAAAGAGGGGAAACTGATCTAATCAGAACAGAAAAAGTAGGGGGAAGGCCGAGACGAGCAACTGCATAAGAGTGGTAGGACATCAGAATCGGTAGTTTGTGAAACAAACGCCTTACTGGTCCTCAGTTGACTTCTTCTTTAAATACACGCCACACACCAGCTGTATTATCGTGATATTTCCCTCTGCTTACCCTTTACCTAGGGGTAAGTGTACTTGTTAAGTTTGTTACCGGGTTGGTCTTCTGTCGCACTTTAAGATTAACACACACATACATAGATGTGCGTATACACACAGACCCTAACAACAAAAGTACCGTATGAAAGACGTATACTCATGCACGTTATTCCCTAGCACTTTAACCCACACAAGTACCGTATAGGCGCTTTTCCACTGCATAGTACGGCACAGCACGGTTCAGTACAGCTCACCTTGGTTCGGCTCAGTTCGGCTCGGTTTGCGTTTCGACAGCAGTTTAGTACCGCTTTAGAGTGGGCGAGATTATTCACGTGTCGTTATAGTTGCGCCGCCTTTACTGCCGTGACACCGTGGAACTTTTACAACAACACGCAGACAACGACAACACTTTAGCTCGAAGACGCGCAAGGGTAAGCATCTAAAAAAAGCACATCACTAGCTAACTTTTATCACTGTTGCAAAGCATAAAATGAACTTAACTGCCAGTGTAACATTAAAATGCTGATTCTGTATATTACAGATCTTCCACATTTTGCAAAAAAGTCGCCGCAACAGACAATCTGTTTGGACATTTAACCGTACTTCAGAGTGGTGGGATGTGATTGTTCCCGGTTTTACAAACACTCAGTGGCTGGAGAACTTTCGAATGTCTAAAGAAACATTCATCCACATGCAACAAACTGCGTCCAGCGATGGAGAGACGGGACACAAACTTCCGTGTGTGTGTACCTTTAAAGAAAAGAATAGCCAGTGACGCAGTAATGACGATTTTCTCCAGTCAATCAGTGACCAGCAGTTTACACGTCACGTTTTGGTAACGGTTCAGCACGCTTGGAACCTTGGCTGAGGTGGTACTAAAAAAAGGACCAAGTACCAGGTACTGTTCCCAGTGGAAAACCCCCCAAAAGTGACCTGAACTGAACCGTGTCGTGCCGTACTATGCAGTGGAAAAGCGCCATTTGAATAACACTTGCACAGTCCGCTTTCCCTAGTACTCCAGGAGACTTGCTTATCATAGGCATCAACAATGTGTGATGTGTTAGATATATCTCAGACCTAAATATTACCTTTTGTCTCCAAGAATATATTCAGACATACAAAGGCTATAGGCCATTTATCAACCAGTGAATGTTTTACTTTAACGCACTGTTTATTATTGGACAGAGCTGTTCGTCCGCAGCTCGATAAACCTCACAGTTTAGATCATATGGCACTTCCTCGCTGCTCCAGGTGCTCAAAATATTTACCTCAATCACTCTACATACGAAGACAAAATATAGAAAGTTAATACCAACTAGAACAAGGAATAATAGAAAATAAGATTGATAGTAAAGTCTGGATTTATATAGTCTTTTAGAAAAAGCTTACAGAGAATAAAAGATGTCAAAGATGAATGTCCCAGGCTGGTGGCGTTGAGTTAGAAATCGATATTCATGGAATCCTTTAGCTGATGATCAAATGAAAACAGTCACATGTTGCTGGAGCCCTCTTTTGACTTTGCTGCGCTGTCGCTCTCAGTCGAGATAGATAGATAGATAGATAGATAGATAGATAGATAGATAGATAGATAGATAGATAGATAGGAAAGGTACTATATGATAGATAGATAGATAGATAGATAGATAGATAGATGATAGATGTGAAAGATACTATATATATAATAGATAGATAGATAGATAGGAAAGGCAGATAGATATAGATAGATAGATAGATAGATAGATAGATAGATACTATATAACGATAGATAGATAGATCCGCCTTCCTGGTTGTTCTGGGGGCCACGGGTTGAGGGCATGGAAGCCCTACCCGGTAAGGGCCCGTGGTCACCGCCAGGAGGCGCCCCAATGCCTTTGGGAGACACCTGGGGAGCTGCCGGGAGAACAGCCGGCACTTCCGCCACGCTGGGGCGTGGCCAAGGGAGGAATGCCAGGAACACCTGGTGCTCATCCAGGGACTGTATAAAAGGGGCCGTCTCCATTCATTCAGGGCTAGAGTCGGGTGGAAGAAGGACAAGGCAAGAAAGGAGAGTGGAGGCGGCCCGAGAAGAAGGCATTTGTGGCCAGGACTGTGATTGTTGGGGTAATTGTGCACTAAATGGACTGAGTCTGTGTGACTTCATTGTTGTAAATAGTTTGTAAATAAACGTGTGGTGGTGATTAAGAACATGTCCGCCTGTCTGTGTCCGGGTCGGCTCCACAATAGATAGATAGATGAAATGTACTATATTATAGATAGATAGATAGATAGATAGATACTTTATTAATCCCAAGGGGAAATTCACATATCTCTACATATTGTGATAAGAACGACAGTTAGATATAATAAAGGTTTGAGGCAGCCACCTGTATAATGTCCTTTGGCTGCAAAAATGTATTTTAAAGGTCAGAGAGTTGTTCACTCAACTGAGTCCAACAACAGAACTGTTGAAGTAAGACAAAGTGGCAGCTTTAAAGGCCAGTGTAGGAAGTGACGGCGACAGAGGTGCAACCAGATGTGATGCCATCAGAGGCACTGGGACCCTGTGGGATTTCCCGAGAATGGTCTGCAAGGGATTGAGAGAGACAGTTAGTGCACCCCGCCACCCCACGGTTGGATGTGGAATTGCCATTATTCAAACCCTTTAGATGACTCCTATTCGCACGTGTGTCACAATATATAAAATCCAATGTTTGTCTGCCTGCTTTTCATGAGAGAACTACTTAACGGATTTAGTTTTTTTCTAGAATTTGCTTGAACATTCCGGTTGATTTTGCGATATTCGCAATAATCTGAGACACAGGCTGTGGGCCCAGGGGAAGGGGAAGCGCGACGTCAGGAGTAGGGAGCGGGCGGGTCACTTCTCACTCACGCATCAGCCTTTGTTTGAGTCGGTCTACCTCTGTGGTTTGGAGCGTAACTTGCCTGCATTTAACTAGCTATCTGTTAGTTTATTAATTTTTAAACTTTGTCCCGTTTCACTACTACGTGGGTGGAAACGCAGGGGACAGCTAGTTTATTATAAAATTCCATGGGAGTTTCGTTACACATGATTGTTACATGCACCTGATTGGTTGGCTGTCCATATGATGGATGAATCTGCTCAAACTCTTTAATCTCTTTGAGCACGTCCATTTCCCAAACAATAAAGTTTTTGATGTTTTCCTGTCCCAAGTTTAAACTGGTTTGCCAATTTCTAGTCTCTCGCCATCTCCTTCTTTTCGCAGGGTGTAAAGTAATCAGATACAGCTTGAAGCATTGGCATGTCTTCCCTTCCCAAGCTGTAACCCAATTTAACCCTGGGTGTAACAGATGTCGCTGCGCTTTGATTATTAGTACAATTCAGGAAAACAGGATGTTTTGATGTCCTGCCCTCTTAAGTGTTAAATTTATCCCGTCCATATGAGCAAAGTATTTGTTTGAAAGTGATACATTTTGTTAAATGTCCTTGTAAGATTACAAAAATTTCTCTAATAACCAGTTAGTATGTAAACATGACAAATTAAGGGTAAGCTAAAGGAGGTGATCATTAAAACGCTGAAGGAATGACAGCTAAAAATGGGGCTTTGTAGCCATACTGTATATGAAGAATAAATGAAACATCAGCCATTTCAGGCAGTAATAGCCATTATACCCTCTAGCAATATCTTGGCTACACTTTTAAATCAGTTTAATGGTATCTTATTAAAAAGGTTTCAATTTCTATCAAAAACAAGAACATTTCTGGGTGACCCCAACCTTTTGAATGGTAGTGTGTAAAGCTTTAATGCCATTCGATTACATATTAAATGTTGTTTCTGTCTAATTTTAAAACACCAGTGTTCGTACCGATCAAAGCTTAAAACATTCTGTGCTCTTTTTCAGGTGTCAAAAGATGACCGCAGTGACATTGAGTCCAGCTCTGATGAAGAAGATGCACAGTCCTTGGGAAAAAAGACACACGTCCCGGCCACGAACGGGACTAGCGGCTCAAACGGCACAAACGGATACCTCACCCGGACAGCCTGTCCTGGCGAACAATAACTGCTTTGATTTTAAAACGTTCAAACACTGGAAAACGATCAAAACAACCTTTTGCAATTTGATACTGGAAGTTCAGAAAAGGACACGTGAATGCATATTTTCTTTATGTTTATCGGCACCACTCCAGTTCTACAGAATATCGGGGCGTCTTATCTTAGTGCTCGGCTGAGTTTCCATTCCATGGCAAAATGGAGAATGACATTTTTCCTTGCGTATAAGCATGCTGTATACTGTGTATGTGATCTCACACAATGGGAGCAGTATTTACACAAAGTTATCTTTTGATTTTTTTGGCTATTATTTATTTTGATACTTTGAAAATTTTGTGAACATGTTCTAGGATATATTTTGTATTTTATTTTTCCTTTTTTTTTTTTATTCTTTTCAACCAATTACTCCTCAGTAAGGAAAAGTGCACCTCGTTTTAATCACTTCGATAAATACGTGCCATGTTTTTTGTCATTTTTCACATGTGAAACCCTAATAGTCATATTTAGTGACTGTGTTATTTTTCATATGGGTTTTTCGCCCTCCCACCCCCTTTTGTGATGCTTTCAAAACATACGGTCTTAATTAAAAGAAAAAAAGGGAATTCAGGAATTCAGTTCAGCAGTAAAGTTAATTGAGCCTAAACGGAACGTGACGTTTGCAGTGTTTTTCTTGTGTTGTCTTTCTTTCTAAAATGTGTAACCAAAGCTGAATAGGATGTTTCGGTGTAAAGGTTCTAATCAATGGAGAAATAATTAAAATTTGGTAGTGTAGAAGGAATCCCCTAACATCCAACGCTACAACTGTGTCTTCATGTGCAGCTGCTCAGTTAGGCCGGGGTTATACTTAACGCTACGTGACGCGTACGCTTGAGGGCACTCCCGCTGTGTAAGCAGTGAACTGACTATCTGACTATACTTACGCACGTACTTTAAGTAAATCTGGAGGATTCCACCAGGTGGCACTGCGAGAAATCATCACAGTGGGAAAACAACGTCTGGTTTCACTGTTTTGTGAGTTGAGAGAAATAAAATGTTAAAGATAATAATTCTTCGCACTCTGATACCGTTGTGATGGTGCAACAAAAAAAATCACGAGTGCGCTCCCCTCGACTTTCTCGTATACCGAGATTGACAAAAAAGGTCATCAAAAACCACTTCCAGTTGTGCAATATTTCTCAAATATCATATCTCATTGTTTCTCATCATAACTATTTGATAATATCGATACACCATCATTTATTTCTATTTATAATCAAACTTGATATATTTAAATTATATTTTCGCACTTAGGGAGTCGAAAACAGTGGTGGAATTTTTTCATGATTACATATGCATTAGTGATGGGTCGTTCTTGAACGATTTGTTCATTTTGAACGAATCTTTAATGTGACTCGGGAAGAACGAGTCGTCTCGTGGGAGTGATTCGTTCAGTCGCGCATGCGCATTTGCGCAACTTCCTATAGTTTCTGTATTGGAATTGATTCACCTGTTTGAGTCTTGGTTTTCGAGTCGCTCGTTCATCACGTGACAGCCCCATAAGCTTAGCCAACTCAGTCTGAGCCGGAAACAGAATTGATTAGTTCATCTCTCGAGTCTTCGGGTTTGAGTCGTTCGTTCATCGCGTGACAGCCCCATAAGCTTAACCTATGCAGTCTGAGCCGGAAAGAGAATTGAACGAAATGACTCGAAAAATGATTCGTTCATTTTGCTGAACGAGACTCAAAGATCCGAGTCAGTAAAATGATCCGAACTTCCCATCACTAATATGCATTACCAAGATTACACACAAAGTAAAAACTTATAAAACTTAAAAACATATAAAAAGTGTTAGTATTATATAATATTTGTTGCAATAAATTGCTTTAGGTAAAACTGCATTTAGCTACATTTAATTATGATAATGATGGCGGAAATAAAAAAAAAAATCATTAAATGAAATGCATTACCAGGAACACGACAGGGACGTAGCAGCTTATTGTTCCCATGACATCTCTATATTTATATGGCATGTTCAAAGTTTACACATTATTGTTAAACTGATGATGTATAAATTAAAGTAAAATTAATAATAGCTATTGAAAGAATATGCATTATATTGAATACAGGTTTTAATATCGTGTACACATTTCCAATAATACAAAAAATTAGGATGGTTGGTTAAATAAAATACTACTTCCAGTTCAGTAATTTTTCTTAAATTTCTTATCTATTTGCTTTTTATCATTATAAATATCTGTACAAAATTTGAATAATGTATCTGTAATTATAACCGTAGTTTTACTTGAAAATTCACGAAAATATTCAGTTAAAGTACCACTTCCGGTTGCCAGAAGTGGTCTGAAAGTTGATAGGATTCCTTTACTTTTGACATAAAGGTATACAAAATCTCACTGACCGAAGTCAAAGCGTTTGAGTTATCATGTTTACACACAGACATAATTTCAAAAATGGTATTTTCGGACACAGGTCGGTCTGCAAAGTCAAGATTCATCAAAATCTCGAGATCGGATTTTTTCACGACTCCTATACTTTCTCTTTCCTCTGTATACAAGAAAGTAAAAAGACGGTAACAGAGACACAGAAGATGGTATGTGAGACCTTAAAATGTTTTTCGCGTCATTACGATGGGGAATATGTGACGCTTGTATTGGCTATGTGAGAAATGGATGAAGAAAAGCACTCTGAAGACATTGGCATGTCAGCATTTAAGTTTGCTGATTTGCTTCACCGCATCGAGCCATTCGCCAAACATCAAAGCATGCAGATTGATCCTGTTGGAGCTGCAAGCCTGCCGTCACATACACGTCACATCACGCACAAGAACTTGAGCACACACACCACTCATATTTTTGCTGACACTGCAACTCGCACACGTGTTGCGTTAATTTCTGACGACGTGCTCAGAAGATGCGTCAAAAGAGTGCTGGGAACACGTGGAAGCCATGATGTGCGCGTGTAAGCGTTTTGAGTGTGAAGTATAAACTGGCCCTAAGACTTGAGGTTAATGTCTGATTCTAGGTGGACTTTGTGTGATTCCCCCATGAACAGCTGATAAAGAAGCAGTGAAATAACCGAAATCCCAAAAGAGACATCCTACTGCTCATTTCAAGAGAAATGGCTGGAAAATAAGAATTCTACACATTAAACGTGTGAAAATAATCAGCCTTAACAGAAGAAAGAGGTTTGGGGCAGCCACCCATTTATTGTTCCTGGTTGAAAATGGGTATTTGAAAGAACACCAGGACCGGAAGTGACATGGCGGAGCCAGAAGTGACATGCTTCTGCGCACCGGAACCAGAAGTGATGTCTTCAAGATGGAATCAGGCAGGTTTTCCCGTGTTTGGTCTGTAGAGACAACAGAACAGGGTTTAGGGCACCCTACCACCCCCTGGCCTGGCATGGAATTACCTTCACTTGGTCCATACAGCTTCCTCCTGCTCGCACATGTGTGACAACTGCCATAGATTCAAAGAATTCAACATCTCCAACATACCAAATAGGTCATTTATTTTTTTCCTTCATTGCTAAAAATGACAGCATTTCTGCAGTAAGAACCCATCAACAATGACAAATGTTTCTTGTGTAGCCCAAAATTACACAAGGAATGACTCAATGGGCTTTAACAGGCCCTGTTTTTCACAGCCCCCCAAGCCTTGACTTTCTAAGAAGACAAGAAAACACTCCAAAAAAAACCTTGTGGGTAAAAAAAAAGGAAGAAATCTTGGGAAAGGCAATTTGGAGAGAGACCCCCATACCAAGTAGGTTGGGTAAGCAATGGGTGTCAAAAAATGTGGTAAATACAAGGCACAAAGCAGAACACAAGTGATCCTCTTCACAGAGAAAGACGACCAGTCAATCATGGCCACCTCAGGAATACAACACTCAAACTACTTTGTTCTTGCACAGCGCGGATCACCAAGTGCAAGGTAGAATACAAGAACAGATGATACGTCTCACTAAATCCAGAACTAAAACATGTACACTGTGTGCACAATTATTAGGCAAGTTGTATTTTTGAGGATTAATTTTAATATGGAACAAACACAGTGCTATCAGTCAATCCAAAATGTTAATAAACCTGAAACCTGAATGTTTCACAACGGAAATGTGAGTGTGAACATCATCAGGGGAATACATATGTGCGCACAATTATTAGGCAACTATTAGTGTGCAGATTTATTATGCAACTAAAGGAAAAATGAAAATTTTCCCATCTCACTTGTTTATTTTCATCTGTTATAGTGAGAATAATAAACAAACACCTCAAAATTTACAAATAAACATCTCTGACATTTCAAAAAAATAAATCAACCAATCAATGACCAATATAGCCACCCTTCTTTCCAATAACAGTCATAAGCCTTTCCATTCATGGAGTCTGTCAGTTTCTTGATCTGTTGACGATCAGCTTTTTGTGGAGCAGTGACTACAGCCTCCCAGACACTCTTCAGAGAGGTGTATTGTTTTTCTCCCCCGTAAATCTAGCGTTTAAGAAGTGCCCACAAGTTCTCGATAGGGTTTAGGTCAGATGAGGAAGGGGGCCATGTCATTATTCCTTCATCTTTAAGGCCTTTACTGGCTGGCCACGCAGTGGAGAACTCCGATGCAAGTGATGGAGCATTGGCCTGCATAAAAATCATGGTCTTTTTCCTGTATCACTGTTTGAAGAAAGTGTCTTCGAAAAACTGGCAGTAGGTTTGGGAGTTGATTTTGAGTTCATCTTCAATGCAAAAGGTCCAACTAGCTCATCTTTAAAAATACCAGCTCATACCAGTACCCCACCTCCACGTTGGAGTGGAGCTCTGTGCCCATTACTGATCCACAGGTCCATCCATCTGGTCCATCAAGAGTCACTCTCATCTCATCTGTCCATAAAACCTTTGAAAAAAATCTGTCTTCAGATATTTCTTGGCCCAGTTTTGACGTTTCAACTTATGTTTCTTGTTCAATGGTGGTTGGGTTTCAGCCCTCCTTACCTTGGCCATGTCTTTGAGCACTGAACACCTTGTACTTCTGGGCACTCCAGGTAGGTTGCAGCTCTGGAATATGAAAGTACTGGAGGATAATGGGTTCCTGGTAGCTTCACGTTTGATTCTTCTCAAATCTTTGGCAGCTAATTTGCGTCTTTTGTTCTCAACACGTTTCTTGCGACCCTGTTGACTATTTGCAACAAAATGTTTGATGGTTCTGTGATCACACACCAATATCTTAGCAATTCCAAAAGTGCTGCATCCCTCTGAAAGACTTTTTACAATTTTTGACTTTTCAGAGTCAGTTAAATCTCTTTTTTGGCCCATTTTGCCCGAGGAAAACTAGCTGCCTAATAATTCTGCACACCTTGATATAGGGTGTTGATCTCCTTAGGCCACACCCTCCCTCATTACACAAATACACATCACCTGACGTGCTTAAATCCAATAAGCATTCAAGTTAATACAGCTTGGAGTTGGAATATACGCATTAAAAATGATGATATGGTCAAAATACTCACTTGCCTAATAATTATGCACACAGTGTAAGGATACAGAGATTTTTCAAATACAGTAAAAAAAAAGTAGAAACTAATAAACTTAAATGAAAATTAACAACATCTGTCCATCAGCTAATTGTAGAACCACAACCAGAATATAGGAATGGATCCAGACAAGTTCAAGTTCAAGTTTATTGTCATGTGCACAGTAAGGAAACCCGTTTCCCTGTACAATGAAATTCTGTCTTTGCTGTTGTGAACCCGGCCCGGACACAGACAGGCGGACATGTTGTTCATCAAACCACCACACGTTTATTTACACAAATATATACAAGTATGGTCACTCAGACCCAGTCCACTAGTGCACAAAACCCCAATACTTAGTCCTGGCCACAAATGCCTGCTCTTCGGGCCGCCTCCACACTCTCCTCGTGCCTCGTCCTCTTCCACCCGACTCTAGCCTTGAATGAAGGGAGACGGCCCCTTTTATACAGTCCCTGGATGAGCCCCAGGTGTTCCCGGCATTCCTCCTCTAGCCACGCCCCAGCGTGGCGGAAGTGCCGGCTGTCCTCCCAGAAGCTCCCCGGGTGTCTCCCAAAGTCTTCCCCCCAGCACTTCCTGGTGTGGCGGAAGTGCTGGGGGAACAGGTCCCCAAGGCATTGGGGCGCCTCCTGGCGGTGACCACGGGCCCCTACAGGGTGGAGCTGCCATCCCTTGTACCCGTGGCCCCCAGAGCAACCAGGAAGGCGACCCCCACGTGATCCAGGGTGGGCACAGACCCACATCCGGTCCCTCATGGCGTTCCGGCCGGGTCATGGCCCCTGGCATCCCTGACACTGTCCACACCAAATGACAAAACTAACGTATAAAGATAAACATAAATAATAAGTAGCGGATAGATAATAAGTAACAGAGGCAGCATAAAGTATAAAAACAGAAGTATAAAGTGTAATGAGCAGGTAGGTGTGTGATGGACAAGTCCAATACAGTTGTGTGAGGTAGATAGAATGAGGTGGACCATGGTTATAAACTCCAGTCAGTTATTTAGGAGTCTAATGGCCTTGGGAAAGAATGAGTTCTTTAGCCTGGAAGTCCGGCATTTCATACTTCTATACCTTCTGCTTGAGGGTAGAAGTGTGGACAGATGCTCTGCAGAGAGAGCAGTAGGGTCCTGGTGATCTTCTCAGCAGTCTTTACCACTCTCTGCTGGTGTTTGCGGTCCATAGCAGTAGTGTTGCCGTATCACACGGTGATGCAGCTGGTCAAGATGCTCTCAACAATGCAGCTGTAAAGGTTGCCGAGGATCTTAGTCGACATACTAAACTTCCTCAGCCTTCTCAGAAAGTACAGCCACTGTTGAGCCCTCTTGACCAGTTGTGTTGTGTTAAGTGTCCAAGTGAGGTCCTCACTGATGTAGACGCCCAGGTATTTAATGCTGCTCACCCTTTCCATTTCAAGCCCTCGGATGAACAGTGGCCGGTGAGGTCTCCTCTCATTCCTCGTGTCCACTATCATCTCCTTTGTCTTGTCTGTGTTAAGGTGAGGTTGTTGTCCCTACACCATGACACCAGACTGTCCACCTCCCTCCTGTAGGCCACCTCATCCCCACCAGTGATGTGTCCAATCACTGCGGTGTCATTTGCGAACTTCAGGATGATGTTATCTTTGAGGGAGGCTTCACAGTCGTGGGTGAACAGGGTGTAGAGGATGGGGTTGAGGATGCATCCGCGCGGGGTGCCTGTGTTTGTGATAATGATGACTGAAATCTTATTACCAATCCTGACAGACTGGGGCCTGCCAGTCAGAAAGTCTAGGAGCCAGTCACAGAGGGTGGGGTGCAGGCCAAGTGCAGACAGTTTATGGGTGAGTTTATGGGGGATAACTATGTTAAAGGCAGAGCTGTAGTCAACAAAGAGCATCCTGAAGTCTTTGTTCTCCTGATGGGAAAGGGAATAATGTAGTGTGGCCGCGATGGCATCTGAGATGAACCTGTTGGGCCGGTAGGCATACTGCAGGTAACTCTCCATTTGTTAGTTAAGCATTTTTTGCCTATTAAAAAACATTCAACTCAAGACTCATTCCACTTGAGTATATAAATACAAAATAAGGTGCAATATAAGGCATGATAACTATTTCCTTTAATGTGGACACAATAAAAAACAACTTTAAATGCAATTTAAGGCCTCATCGCCTCTTACTTTGAATATGGAGTGAGAAATAAAAACTAGCTTATGTCCACATCATCAAAAAAGAAGAAAGAAAGCAAAGCAGACCCGAGCTTATAATTTCAATTTTTTTTTTCAAAAACATGAGGATGTCTACATTTTCTGGGGAAAGTGTAGATCTCTTTCCTGTAACTATGTCCCCTGTTGTTGAGAACACCCTCTCGATAGGCACGAGTGTGCCAGTACAGGGCTTCGTATCTCCCACTCCGCTGTGATGTAATGAGCGGTCACGGTCACATAGCTTTCTGTTGCCCTGGACGTCCACCCGTCTGTAGTTAGGGCCACAGAAGATGCCTGGGACAGTTCAGCCATAACTTTTGACTTTTCCTGCTTATACATACTTGGGACAATATTGTCACTGAAGTGAGTGCGCGACGGAATATCATAGTGTGGCTCAAGCACGTGTATCATATGTTTAAACCCCTTGTTTTGCACAACGGAATATGGCCTCATGTCTGCAGCAACAAACACCCCAATAGCTTTTGTAATAGCTTCAGCCCGGTCTGATTGGGCAGCAAAGGGCTGCCTAAATGCCGCGGATATCTTTGGTTGTTGCACAGCCACCGTCTTGGGTCCTGTCACATGATCAGGGTGGTGTTTTTTTTTAAATGAGTTGGCCATGCCTGACGTGTTACTAGTCTCATTGGGCTTTTATCCACCACCCTTTTTCCATCAACATATTTAACAGGAAAGCCAAAATACTCCCACACATGAAACTTAAATGATGCTGGAGGTTTGTCGAGCTCCTCTGCTTGAACTGCTACGGCCATGATCATGCGTATAAAGCGGCAAACCGAACAAAGGTCGAGCGAAAATTCGCGAGAGAGCTTGAGTTAGTGCGCGAGAGGATGAATTAATGCGCGAGAGAGAAAGTGCGTGAGAGAAGTTTAACTGCAGTTCAGTGCGCGAGAGCTACTGAGTTAGCGCGAGAGAGGCTGAGAGAGTGCGCGACAGACACGTGCACAATACAGTGGAACATTTTTTTTCTCGGATCTTCGGATCACGTGCGTACCGAACCGTGGACAGGAATCGGTTCGGATCACGGATCAACAGTGATCCATTGCACCACTAGTTTAAATTGTACATCCGCTTCCCCATACGCAAGCACCAGAGCCGCGAAGCAGGGGACTCTATATATATATAAAACACTATAAAAATTGCCAGAATTTCACATGAATTAACTGTAAGTTCTCACAATAAAATACTGCTTTGAAAACTCCACCATGTAATCACAGCAGGCTAAGCCATTGCCTGTCATCATTTGGACTGGTCTGCATTGCATTGTGGGACATGTTCAGCTTGTGCACTTTCATTCCATTTCATTTATATGTGTGGTAAAATGGGATTTACAGGTCAAACTCTGGCTACACGGACACTGATATTCTGCAGATATCAGAACGTTTTCATTGACGCAGAGAACCACAGACACAAGGAATATGCCAGTAAGTAGTGGACAGAGAAGGGCTTTAAGGACCTTCATAACTTAAAATAGGTAAATGCACTTTAAAAAAAATACTGTAAAGACGTATTACATTAATGGTGCATTTTCACAGTCAAAAATCTGTAATACAGTAAAAGGTCAAAATAATGATTTGAAACATATAAACGCTCACATTAGACAGAGATTAAGCAGTCACTACCAATTAGCTGTTTCAATGTGCAGGGCTATTTTTATGACTAATTGTTGCTTTGCACTAAATTCACAATGAAAAAAGAGGACTATATTTGCATAAAGTTAGGATATTTGCATAAGGACCTCCCCTTTACAGCAACACCGTACATGGCTCTTGATGACTCCCACATCTTTGCACTGAGAGAAATAAAAACTTAAAGACTGCAGGCAAAACTCATTTTTCTGCGGATGCTAAGCGGTTTTTGTGAGGTTGTGGATGTTGATTTATAGTGTTTTTTTTTCTTTGATAAACTACTAAACATTAACACACGCTACATCACAAAAGCAACTTTTCCCTTTTTACCAAACAACTCGAAATAATTCTACCAAACGCTTAAAGATGATAGTCTATATCCGTCTGACAGCAAAATGATAAGCTGCTGAATTGCTACTTCATTCATTGTTGGGTTACAAGCAAGTTTTTCTTTTTTCTCAACGATTTTAAAATAAAATTGTTTAGTAAATTTAATGTAAATTATTGCCCCTTTATAGCATTGTATTTTTGTTGTAATATGCACTCATCAAGGGTCTGGTCAGAGACCTTTGGTGGCAGGTCCCTCTCCACAGGACCCTGTAACGTAATTAAGGGGCTCTTTAGGAATACTGGGAAAGTGCTGCAATTAGGAGCCAGCAATTTACTGTATGCATATTTACAGTCAAATCTTTTTACAGTGATATGATAAGGCCACGGCAGGGTCCTCCAAACTGCAACGAATTAGCCAGGCTCAGCACGGGTATAATTGAGATTCTAAACGTTTGTGTGAATAATTTGTGATCTCGGCAGTTAGGCAAACGAGTTTGAAATACAGGAGAACATCCGGGTATCGTTTTTCTAGGAAGCAACAAGATAAATATAAAGTGTTTAAAGCAGGAAATTTTAAAGGATCCCGTTTGTTTCGATCTTTGTTCATTGTGTGTGTGTGTGTTTTTTTTTTTTTTGTCCCCCACGAATTCTGCGCCAGTGGCCGGACAGTATTCGTGAAGTATGTCTGATCGCGGTGGAGACTTCACAGCGGACCACTGGGTTTATATAATGCGAAATCACTTCTGGGTGACACCGGCAAAGCCAGATGTTCTAATGCATATTCGGGGAGTTCCTGTATTTTTTTAGTTCCTGTAACCAAACGTTTCACTGCATTGTGTATGATTGTATATGAGAAATAAAATTTGATTTGATACCTCCACGACACTCCAAATGAATGAAAGAACCTCTCAACATCTTTCAATGCACACTTTCCGCACCGGCAGCCGAGCGATTGATTTTGTTACGGTCTCTTCGCCTAATAGTTAAATGTATGCTGATCCGTATTTTTCTATTTCTTTATTCCGCAATATAAAAATTTCCTCTAAACATGTATCTTTTTCTGCGTCATATACTTAAATATATTTGCTTCAGTATTAGCCTCTACTGTACTTAAGACATAATATACATATAAAATATGGTTTCCATATTTTTGTAATGTTACACTTGTGCTTTTTCGGGTCCGATGCGTTCGCAATTTATTTTGTAGCACCTCCTACCGTACTAAGTCTCTTAAACTTGTTCACGAGGTGGTCTAATTAGAAAGCAACTTTGTATCCCTTCTCTGACTCCAAGAAGCACACTGCCGCTGAACTTAGTCTTGGTCCGCGGCTACTCCACCTCTGGAGCACACCGTAACAGCGTTAACCCCACCAAAAAATCAGTCCTGTTACTGTAAATACGTACTAAGAGCACATCAGCACGAAATCATCCTGACCTCATAGACCACAGCAACGGACTGACTGTCCGACGAAGGAAAACACACAGGTGTGAAACACGGGGTTCAAACAGCAAGGCCCCCAAGAATACTGCAAACAGAGCAGCCCGGCCACGTAACACAACAAAATCTAGTGCATACGACAATGTTAGGTTCATCTCTTGTTGTCTTTAACGTTATTTGTTGGTAAAAAAAAAAAAAAAAAACAGGCTGAGAAGAACTGTAGTGCCGCTTTATTTCATTTTCTTCTGGCGGAGGCAAATCTGACTGCCATATCGCTGTTGATTGGTCAACCGCGACAAGGAGGCGGGGCCTAGAATATGAAACGTCATCAGTGTGTGTCTAAAAAACGAAGACATGGCAAAGTAAATAAGTGTTTCCACCGTTTGGGATTTGTTTTTAATTTATGTTTTTATTTCAGTGTGAAGTGAATGTGTATTTGTGTGGTAAAAATAATAAGGCGATGGTTCATTTAAAATGAGCAATGTTCGCACATTCAGGGTCAAGTCAATCAAGTTAGAAAGAGTTGGCGAAGTCATTGTCGCTACACGAACTGCGTCACCTTGCCGATAGGTGCGCACATGCGCACAAAGACTGCTCGAGCCATCAGGTAGAGCCAATGCCAAACGCGTTTAATCATTGAAGGGATGCAGCAGAGTAGTGATGGGCGGAGTGAAGCCTCATGAAGCATCAAAACGTTTGAAGCAATTGTGTCGGAAATCGTATCGAAGCTTCGAAGCATTTGACACTCACCTCTTTAGTGACCCCTCCTGGCCATTTTCATTAACATTACACAAACTCATGATCCACTTCAATGACGTCTGTTATAACTCTTATTGCTTTTATTTTTTCGCTGCTACAGACTGACAACGAAGAGAAGGGTTCGTCAGCAACTTCTAGTGTCTGATGTCTAAAAATATAAATATATATATATAACTAACGCCGACAAGCAGAATGCACTATACGATAGCAAGAGTTAAAATAAGACGCCTCACGCATGGATTCCCGGCTCTTTCAATTAGTATTTACCTTTGCACTGTATCATTATAATCGCTCCTGTTATTAGTATTAGAATTAACCCTCATCTTTTCTTGAGATCACATTTAATAGCCTTAAATGTTTTCCTTGGTTTGACTTAATTAAAATGGAGTAGACGGAAAATAATGGTTTATCCCTGTACTTTGCCATGATATAGGTAAGCACATTTGAGAAAGAAAAGGTGAAATCCTTAAATCAGTTGTTATTATTCGATCAAGTATTGAAATATTTCATTTATTAGTACTTTACAATATTTTGTGGAGCACGAAAGTAACGAATTAGCTACAACGAAATGACGCCGTCAATGGCACAATTAACTAAGGTGGTTGCTTTTCAAATTCTGAACGTAGTGCTAGCCCGAGTTCGATCCCACTTAAAGACTCATCAAAATTAACAATAATAAAAAATGATCAGAATTGAAATCTTTATAACCAATTTGAACTAAATAATTTTGAGAGATACTGTGGAAGGATCGCATAAGAGATCTGTTCGGGAATCACCAAAATCACCATCAAAATGCGATGTCTAATTGCGGATGGCAGCTCACATATTTACATTAATGCATTTCTATTCATTGCCATTTGACATCCATGAACCCTCCATTGAATAAGGCAGTGGTTCTCAACCTGTGGGCGCGAAGTAACAAAAGGGGGCGCGAAGATGTGAAAAAGAAAACATCTGTTGGAACCAAAACAAATTAACTTAAACTACATTCTGATAATAGAACAATAAATACTGTATAGAGTTAGATAAATGTCGATAAAAGTTAAGTAGGTATAATCAAATATGCATCTACATTTCAAAAAATGTTGGGGCGCGATTAAAACTGTTATGAAAACTCTGGTTGCAAATACTTAAAGGTTGAGAAACGCTGGAATAAGGTGATAACAAAGCCACTGTGGTAGATCAGGTTGAATTTGCTCTGCTGCACCAAACATTCAAAGGTGTCAATCCAGAGCACATCAGAGAGGCTGAGAGACACGACGCAGATCAGTCACCGGCACAGACACACACGGGCACTCCAAGGTGAGCAGTGCACATATCAAGGTCGGCATTAAAGATTGAGTGCTGAGGCAACAAAAGCAGCGGATAAACACATCTGGACCTGCTGTTGAAAAAGCATTTGCTTTTAACAGCAGCATCCCTCCCTGGTGAACACATCTTCAAGGTCCGGACAGGTGATCAGTAAAAGTTTTTAGTCACAGCACAGTGCAATAATAAAACATTTCCTAAAACACATAGTTGTCCAGTCTGTATCATTCCTAAGCAATCTTCCAGTAATAGAGGCGCAATCCCAGTTACTAACACATTAACACTCAAAGCAAGAACACATTCCACCTTATCAATTTAATATTTAAAAATTTAAACCGCTAAACCCGCCATCAACAACTACAAAAACAGTTGAAATCGTTACTCAAATATTTTTTGTTATAGACATAAAACAAGATGCACGTTTCCATTTGATATATCTTTACTAGTGTTCTCGCCTTGTTCGCTCCCGGTCCACGCTGGAATTTGCTGTTTAATAAAAAAAAGAAAGAAAATCAGACTCTTTTGGGTCATAATTTACAGGGAGTGGACGTGGGACCCGAACCCACGTATGCTTTAGTATGAAGCGGTAACGCTACCGCTGCACCACTACTATTTTCAGGAGGATGGTATATAATGTATGTTTTTTAATGTATACATGTATGTATGTAGTGAAGACGAAAACAATTATATATAGATGTATACTATATGACATACCTTCAGTGTTGCATGAAAACGTTGAGGCGAAGAATGGATATTTAGGAGAGTATTATAGTGAGAGATGTGTCGTCACCCGTATTGCTAAAGCTCTTCTTTGCAGCATTATGCATTCAACAAGTCGGCGTTTGTATGATGTATAATTTATAATTTTATTTTTTGCCACAACGTATAATCGGGCACGATCATTTAACATGTATTGATCATCTACAAACTTTCATTTCAATGGGAATTCTGTTGAGTTTTTTAACTCTGTTGATGCCATATGTAGCCTACTTCAAACGGGAGCTCGTTGAACAAATAATGAGTGGAAGCTTTGCGCAGAGTACTGAGATTGCGTCATGACAGGCTTTGAACGGGTCTCCGAAGCCTCAGACATGCGTACTAGTTAGATGATGACGGAGCTACCGAAGCCTCAGACATGCGTACTACTGAGATGATGACGAGGCAACTGAAGCCTCAGACATGCATACAAATGAGATTGCGTCATGACAGGCTTTGAACGGGGCACCGAAGCCTCAGACATGCGTACTACTGAGATGATGACGAGGCAACTGAAGCCTCAGACATGCGTACAAATGAGATTGCGACATGACAGGCTTTGAACGGGCACAAGCCTCAGACATGCGTACTACTGAGATGATGACGGGCACTGAAGCCTCAGACATGCGTACTACTGAGATGATGACGCGCTACTGAAGCCTCAGACATGCGTAGTACCGAGATTGGATCATGATAGGGCTTCGAGCAGACATGGTCACTGGTTACTGAATCTTTGTAAAGCCTCAGCACACTGAAAGGCATTGACCTCTTAATTTTGAGAGTCTATCTGACACTTAACTCTCTAGTTATATTTTGTAATTGTATTGACATTACACATTTCAGTTGATATGGTTAAGCTACAATTCAGGTAGTTGCTGAGAATTAATTATTGTTCTTGTGGATTGCTGTGATTTCCTTTGTCTGATACATAGTGTCAAAGATATATTGTCATATATTAACTTTATATATATATGAAAAGATTAGGTAAATCGTTCAACCTTTTATGGAACACTTAATTTTGTTCAAAACCGTCGTCATATAGTATACATCTATACATATAATTTTTTCGTCTTCATTAGGAGAATACAACAATGATACTCTCGTATCAATTAAACCATTTTAACGTGCATATGTCAAACAACATATTTCATCCGCCGCAGTAAGAACAGTAGTAGTAGTTCAGTTGTGCAGAGCTCGTTAATTATCCGGATTAGGTGGCTCAGTGGTGTTGTCGCTCAGGTTCGTGTCGCTGATCCTCCTCTTGTGAAAGTTTTTTTTCTATTCCTCCATTTAACAAGCTTGGACGGATAGTGAGCGAATCGAGCTATCGAGGGAAGGTTGGGCCACCGTAGTCGGGCAGGTGGCACACGCCCCTAATTATATTGTGTATGTAAAGAGTTTCACTGTAAAATGTAATAAGCTTCATATTTGTGTGTTTGGAGACCCAGGTGTCGTACTGAATTTGTATTGTAGAAAAATATACTACTGTCCATTATGCCTAAATGTGTCTTTTCGTGTCTGATCGCTATATGGCACTTCCAACTTGGGACAATTCGCTATAAACAGTTTCAGCCAACCTTCTAAACATGCAGAACGACAGTGTGAACCTTAATTGTTGCGGCGCAGCATCTTCGTTTCAGTCAGTCATTGTCCTGTTAGACTATTTACTGTTAAGTGCTGCTTGAGCTACCGTTTATAGTACAACAGGTGGCCTACGTAGTTCTTAAATCGATATTGAAATGCACACACAAGTCTCCTAAATTATTTATTGAAATGCCTACATTTACAGTGTCCGTTTTAGGAAGTCGTAGTTTTTACTTGTTCCCGTTATTAGGAATTATAATTTCTCAGTGTCACATATTATTCGTTACTACCGCGAGTCCCGTATCATTGAGATTCTGTTTTATATTCTGTATAAGGAAACTTTTTAAAAGTAGCGTTGATTAAACTGACTATAGCAGACTTGTCATCTTCTTAAAATGATTTTATCGATTTGATATTGACAATTAATCATTAGGTCAAACATCAAGGAGGATTTGAGTTAGCATGGACTGCACTGTTTCTTTTTTCGTGACATCGTGTCAGTAGAGAGTGCGTCACGTTAACAATGCATTCTGTCCTAAGTGACAGCGCACACACTTTTTTATATTTCCTAAAGGCCAATGTGTCTCAATTTTCTCATTAATATATTTTGACAGTGTCTTTTAGTGAGAATGATTATAAACATATTACCTGTGTTCATTTCCCATGTAGATCTGTAACGTTTGGTGAGTATAAATAAAAAGTAACAACACATATAATAGTTATGTTGCATTGTTTATGATTAACAAAATTCATCGTTTATCTGAAATGTTCTACGTATACAGTCGATTTATTCCACTTCTGAAGGTGTACATTGTCGGTATTACTTTATTACATGTTATTACTTTAACATGGCCTTTTATAACTTCACTTTAACTTAATACTGATACTCTGTATGTTCAATTCTTCATAATAACTATTCACAGTGGCTCCAAAATCCATACTGACCCCAACTCTCTCTTCTGTTTTTTTCCGGTGGCCTGCGCCACCACCACCTACTCAAGCATCCTGATGCACCAACATTGATGGACTGAAAGCCAGAAGTCTACGTGACCATCATCATCAGGTCCTTCCATGAAAACCCTAAATACAAAGAGGACTGTTTCATTTATGTTCGGTAGATTGCCCAGAGGGGACTGGGCAGTCTCGTGGTCTGGAACCCCTACAGATTTTATTTTTTTTTCTCCAGCCTTTGGAGTTTTTTTTTCTGTCCACCCTGGCCATCGGACCTTACTTATTCTATGTTAATTAATGTTGACTTATGTTTATTTTTATTGTGTCTTCTATTTTTCTATTCATTTTGTAAAGCACTTTGAGCTACATTTTTGTATGAACATGTGCTATATAAATAAATGTTGATTGATAGATTGAATGATATTCTCCATTGCATTTGCTCCCGAGTGTAACGTGTGCCAGTGTAACCGAGGGATGGCAGACGAGCTCACGTATGGGTGACAAGGCACATTCTCATCCTGATGTCCAGGCTCTTGTCATAAATATTCCCATCTTGTGCTTTTCTCGTTCCTGCAAGTTTACTATTATTATTGGACATGTAGAGGAAATGTGTTTTATTTTATGTCTATGAAAGGAAGGACGGTAAAGCCTTGAATGAAACTGAGTGTTGATGCTTTGGGTAACAAGACAGGTTAAGGAGCAGAGAACATTGAATGTGATATTGACTGCGGGGGATTGTGTAACTGGAAGATGGTTTAAGAATACAGAAACGGCAAAAACTTAGTCTTTCAGTAATTCTATTTACATCAATTATTTACTCTGTTGTGCTGCACTTCGGAAGATTACTTATTTACCCCCCCAGCGCAGCCTTTGATAAGATGAATTCACAACTAAAGGAATGTTCATGACAAAGTCAGGTGCTTTTTTGAAAGTTTGGCTCCAGATGTGCTTATCCAGCTTCTCCTTCTTCTCAGTACTTGAGTGATCTTTACGTTCACCTTTGGATGAATTTGCAAAGTTTCTTTACAACTTTTTTGTCTCATTAACGCAGAAATCCCAAGGCTTTCCTAAAATTGCAGAAGACACTGTTGATGGCGCTGATTCTGTTTTAAAGACAATTGTGATTAGTTATGCAGAACACGCTTTTACTCACATTGCTTTTTGGAAATCAATAATACAAATCGGCAACAGATCTGGGAATCACTGAATAGTAAAAACGTTTAATGAGGAATGTCTTGCGCATATACTGGTGTAATGACCACGTCGGCTTTAGTGAAGCATTTCTTAGCCTCTGTGATATGATCGACATGGGGTAGAATAGATTCTGGATTGTTACAATACGTGCTACCTTACGCAAAATATGCTCATCGATTTGTTACAGATTCTTGGTGGACACAATTCCACACCGAGGAAAAAGGTGCCCCATGTAAATCGTTCATAATGTCTCCAAAATATATTTGTTAACTTTCAAACAAGTACTACTTAACTGTTTTATACAAAATCCTTATTTCAACATATGCGAGCCCCAACTAGGATTTGAACTCGGGTTAGCGTATTTTATCAATATAACACAGACAACCGCTATTTACGCTTTGAGCCAAAGCACTTCAGCAGACTAGTTACTGACCAAATCGACTGCTGACTGCGCGGATATCAATGACGTCATTACGCTAGCGTGCTCAAAATCACGTGACGGGCGCATTTGAAGCAAGCCTCGAAGCGGTGCTTCGATCTCCAGTGCTTCGATAGCTCGACACAGTGTCGAAACCTGAGTATCGAGCGGCCCATCACTACAGCAGAGCTGACAATGTGGCTCCTCCTGGTTTACGAAAGAACTTTGCGCCTGCTCTTCCAGTATCTCCTATCTATTAACTGTACGGAACGAAGGGTTTTTTCCGTTACTTCCTCTTACGTGTTTATTGTTGGCTCAAAGTCCTTCTTCTGTTGGCATCGTCTGTATTGTACCACACTGTTGTAGCAATATTACAGTTTATTCGTTGACATAGTATACAAGCAATAATTGCATATAAGAGTTTAAAAATCTAAATCATTAAGTAAAAGAGAGGTTAGGAGATTAATATTACTATTAGAATATTAGAAATATATATTAATATTAGAAAGAGCTCAATCATATTTTTATTGCCTTTGTGTTTTTACTGTTTTTTCTTAATGCTGTTTTAAACATTTTAATCTCCATACAAACAAGTGAAAATGCAGACTTGTGTATGATGTTTACCAAGTAAGGAGAGCATATTGACTATACTGTATATATTTTCTGTTATTTAATCTTTTGAGTTTATAATTAGAAAAAAAGAACAACCTTTAAACACACCGGGTTGGATCTTTTGGTCTTACTGGAAAGTCAAAAAAAAAAAAAAAAAAAGATGATTCTAAAATAGTTTAGTATAGGTGCAGAAATAAAACAAAGGTTTCAGAAAGAATAATCTTCTACAGAAACTACGCTTTGGAAATATATGGGTTATGTACAATATATAATACTGGTACCTGTGAATTGATTGATTTGTTAGGTAAAATGTATTTATGATTTTAAAATGAACCTCTTTAACCTTGTGTGGTAGACAAAAAATGGCACACTTTTCCATTTTATGTACCCTACTGTGGAATTCCATCTAATGGGGGCATTAAAGTTTATACATTTTGGAGTCTAAAAAAGAATCACCATTTATTGAAAGAGTTCAAACCTTTTTCTCAACCTGAGAATATAGGCAATGTGATTTTATAAGTGATGCAAAATTATTGGGAATTGGCATAAATATTTATTTATTTTTATTTACTGGCCCAGAGCCCCAGCCCCTTTGGCGCCCAATATTAATAACATCTGTAAATGTACAAAAGAAAAATGATTATTTATTGGAGTCAAAAATCACAAAATTCTATAAATATGTAAAAGAAAAATAAATTATTTAATGCACTGTAAAAATTATGCGATAAAAGTATTTAAAAAAATAAGGCAACAAATTACAAGCAATATTTTGAGTATATTTAATATACTGCACTATTGAGTAAACTTAATTTATTAATTTACTCAAATTTACATAAAATAAATGAGTTTGATTAAATATAAGTAGTGGCAAAAATGGTTTTATTTTACTCTGATTTTCATTTGAATTACTCAAAAAAAAGTGAGTAATAATGCAACGCTGGACAGTAATGACTGTATAACAAATCAATGCTAAAATTCCATATATCTTTATTTATTTGAACATACACAGATAGTCACAGCAACGGAGTTGTATTTTCAAAGGAGAATTAAATCAAATGCCTGAGGATAATTTTTTACTGAATTACTGACATTTAAATGTCAATGCAATTGTTCTTTTTTTCTAAAACTTACACAAAAAGTATATCTCAGTCAAACCAATGTCCCAGGAATGAGAGGTAAACGGGAAGGAAGCGTAGAGAGTGAAAGAGTGAAATCCTGAGGCAGATGCCGCTCTTCAAACACTTCCTGCATTTACGCCAGCGTATCCGCTTAAATGAATGGCCGCCTTTTCCACTGCTTTTCAGTACGCGATAGCAAAAATCCTGAAATTAAATTAGGACGTAGGAAATCACAACAATTTTTTTTTGCATCGCTTAATAAATCACAGTGTTAAAAATTAACCAGAAAATACATTACCTATGCAGAACTCTAATTAAATAAGAGGTCAAATAATACCATGACTAGGCAAACGTCTTTTTATGTTGTTTGCAGGTCGTAGTTTAGGACAAACTCCATTGCAATCTCAAACTTATCTGAAATGTCATTTTCTTTTTCTGTGTAACATAAAAGTTTTAAACGATAAAAAAAATATGAACATACGTAACTATCCGAGAAATGTGCTTGCTTTTTAAAGCAAACCAACAAGGGAGGTTGTTAAAAAGACACTACCTTGCTTGTCATGTTTCCCATATAAAGGGAAAGATTGCGTGAAAACAACAACTGCTTACGTCTGTAATTAAGTGAAATACTAGTTATTCATTACGGAATTAATATGCTTTATACTTACACATTCGAAGTACAATAGCTCTTATTATGAACAAATGTTACAGCTGAATGCGCTGTTGTAAAGACCAAGAAATTGATCTGAGAGGAAGTGCAGCGTCATTAAATGTAATTAACTTAAATGTGTTCAATTCACAGTATAGTTTTTACTTAGAATAAGTTATAAAAAAATGTTTACATTTTAAGAAAAATAATAAGTTAACATTATTCTTAATTTTTCTTATTGAATTTGAATTAAAAAATCAATACAAAAGGTAAAATCCATTTTTATTAATTAAAGTAACGATTGTTTCGCATATAGTTAGCTGTTTTTTATTATCATTTTTCACACATGCAAGATTTATGTTTTACAATGTGGAGTAAAAATCATGAAGTGAGAATAAAATATTTACCCTCTTACCGATTGGAGTATTCCCATTAAACTGAGGTCCACTATGCTCAATGAGTATTTATAAGAGACTAAATAAATGATTCATTCGTTTTAACTGACGTTCTTATAAATAAAAAATACTTTTTTGAAAAAATTACTAATTTAAATAACAGGAAAAATCACATAAAAAGTAAAGTGGTATGCAATGGGTCCTCGTAACTCAAACCTTTACCTAACTAAATCACCTAAATACAAACATTGGTGTTTTGAATAGATCATTTTTTAAAAATAGTTTGTTCCTGTGAAAGAAAGATTACTTGATCAAAAATAAAAACCACAACTTTCTTGATATTAAAAACCACGACTTTCTTGATATTTTAGTTAATAATTTAAAAACGGAATAAGAATCTGAAAAGTTAACAGCATCACATTAAAGTTCGACAAATTATAAAAAGAATAATACCGAACATATATATGCAGGTTTTAAAATAAGCCAGATTTAAAGCGTGACATGAAAACGTCACATCAAATCGTTTGTGACAGATAGGAGGCGCTATCGCTCCCTTGATCCCTTGTCCACAACTCCAGACAGCAGGAAAAAGTCCAAAGATGACTTTATTTAAATGCCACAGTGCACAAAGCACCCTCTCCTCCACTATACTCATAAATTACAATCACAATAGCAATAATAAAAAATCCTCCACTCCCAGACGCGTTGCCCTCCTGCCACCCAGCTCAGCTCGCCGTCTGGGAGCTGCCACAGTCCTTTTATATTCCCTGACCCGGAAGTGTTCCCAATCCCCAGTCCATGTGATTCTTTATCACTTTCGGGTCAGGTACAAGTCCTTTTCTTCATCCCGGAAGCACGTCATTCCCCTTGTCCATGTGACTCGGATGTACTTCCGGGGCATGAGGCAAATACCCATCGTTTCTCCCTGATGCGTCTCCTAGGATGGTTCCCGTGGTATCCAGCAGGGCTGTGTATAAAAACTCCAATGTCCATCATGCCCTGCTGGTTTTCGGGGGACCTCCATACTGCAGGGAGGGCTCCACCTGGCAGCCTGTGGGTATTGGCCGGGAGGAACGGCCGGCCATACTCCACACGTTGCACAAAATCGCTGCACTTTTAGGCTTAGGATATTACATATGTAGAGTAGATTTAGCTGAAGCCTTTATGCAAGGCAACTTACAAAAATGAAAGTGCAAACAACAGAGAACAAGATGAAAAACGAGCACAAGGGAAATCGAACAGCTACTTCATTGTATCTGAAGCTGGAATACTACAAAAGTAAGAACTCTAAAGTCTTTGACATTTCAGCAGGAGCTGCTCTGTAGGAGAGAAACTGAGCCATCTCAGAATATTTAGCAAAAAGATGTGTTTTCAAAAGACGCCTAAACACAAGTAAGTTGGGTGCTGTTTGAATAGATAAAGAGAGATCATTCCACAGGTTTGGAGTGAGAACAGAGAAGTGTTGTCCAGTCTTAGCACATCTGGCAGGAGGAGGGATGGTCAGCAGATAGGCAGAGGTTGATCAGAAACTTCTTGAGGGGATGTAAGGAGAGCCTGAGGAGGAGGAGGAGGTTGGGCGCATGTACTGATAAAGCGCGTTGCTGCACCCACCATATGACAAACCACCTCAGGATCCCAAATTAGGACCCGAATGCAACCCATGCAATGGGAGACACTTCAGAACCTCACAAGTTCAATTTTTTTACAGGAGACAGTGAGGAGGAGAACTATTCAGAGAAGTGTTGGTCAAGACAAGAGTCTTCCACTGGATCCTCGCAGCAACAGGAAGCCAGTGAAGAGAACAAAGGAGAGGAGTAGTAGGAGTGAAGCGAGGAGCAGAGAACACCAGCTGATTGAAGTTGAAGGAAGTCCCACCAGAAGAGGATTGCAGGAATCTAAAGAAATTGTTTAAAGAAAACCTTCAACGAATGCTCCGTTCAGAAATTATTATTTTTTTTTTATGTTACTTACCCTTTGTTGTTTGTAGTGATGGCCAAGAAAAAAAAATCTTATGTTTTCATGGAGAACCAGAGAAAAACGTGTTTGATGAAATAGAAGCCAACAGTGACTAATGCAGTACTACTGCAAATGGTGTGTAAAACATCTGTGGAAAAAAGAAAATCATTCTCACATTACTCATGTTGCATAATCGACATATGCTCAAATCATGCAAAGCACATGCATTTTTGTTGCTAAAATATTATTAATAGTTACTTCCGGAAAAATCAGCAATAGCTCATAAAGAAGAAATTCGTTCCTATAATGTTGCGCTCTTGAATGAAAGATCTGCCTCTCCACTCATTCATTGGTCAAGATTCCTATTTTCAATTCAAAAGCTCGATATATTATAATATTCAGAAAATTCAACCCTTCCTTACCAACTGTGCCACACAACTCCTTGTTCTGTCTTGGGTGGACAGTTCAGTTGTTACCAGACCTCCCCAGCTCCACCTGAAGGCAACTGCTTGACTGGTGGGCTCTGTTCCTCATTTCACTCCTTTAGCTCCTCTGCTTCAGTCTACTTACCTGCTTCCTATAATAGGTGCAACGATCCAGTTGAAAACTGTGGCTTGACGTGCGATTCTTTGAAAGGCTCTGCTCCTCAGTTTCTGCAGTCTTTGGTCTCACCATGTGTTTCTTCAAAAAGTCTGCGTTCTGCATCTGCCTGTCTGCTGACCACCCGTTCACTTGATGGAAGTACCAAGACTGGCCAGTGCTTCTCCTGTCTTGTTCCATAGCAGTGGGAAGATCTCTCTTTGGCCTTTTGGACTGCACCTAATGTATTCTTGTTTAGGTGCCTCTTGAAAAATGCACCTGTTCCTCAAATACTTTGGAACGGCATAGTCTCGATTTTACAGAATAGTTGCTGTAATGCTTGTAAAGAGTTGAAGATACTGATGTGTGTCTAGGATACAGGTATAATTATATAGCAGTAGCAGTACGACTACCTCTTACTCAGTTTTTTTTTTATCTTGCTCTCTGTTGCTTTTGATTCTTGTACTTTCTAATCATTTTTGTATGTAGTATAACTTGCTTTGTAAGTCACATTGGATAAAGATGTCTGCCAAATGAATAAATAAGAAGAACAAGAAGAAGATATGGCTTCAAATCAAAAAATTGTCTGTTACAAAAATAATAACCCTACTTGAACTGAGTTTCAGAACCCAGAGTTAGTTAGATAGATAGATTTATACAGAAGCTGTTTAAATAGTGTGGCACGCGGCTAGAGGTGGTATGCAGCCGGGATTCCCAGGAGGACCGGAGGAGGGCTTGCGCCTCCTTCAGAGCACGAGGGGGCGACCGCCCTGGTGGCTTTGGGGACCACGGGTACAGAGCTTTGAAGCTCAGCCCTATAGGGGCCCATGGTCACCGCCAGGGGGCGTCCCGATGCCTACAGAGCCCTGGACCTCAGCACTTCCGCCACACCCGGAAGTGCTGGGGGGAAGAGGATCAGGGACACCCGGAGTGCTTCTAAATGCAGAGCCGGTACTTCCGCCACACAGGGGAATGCAGGTGGAAGATTGCCGGGAGGCACCTGGAGCACATCCGGGTGACTATAAAAGGGGCCGCCTCCCACCATTCGATGGCTAGAGTCAGGTGGAAGAGGACAGAGCTCGAAGGAGAGGAGTGGAAACGGACCAGAAGAGAGAAGAGGCATTGTGTAAGGGCCTGGACTTCGGGGTGATTGGTGCTGCGACACTGGGTTGTGTGTGTCATTGTTGTAAATATTAGTGTAAATAAACGTGTGTGGTGGTAGAAGATCATGTCTACCTGTCTGTGTCCAGGCTGTTCCCCACAATAGATAAACATATAAATGGAAAAACACATAAAAATATACACACAAACTATGGCTTGAACACACATCAGAATGACTAACAAATGAAGAAGATTTAAGAAGAAAGAGAACTTCTGACTTGGCTGTCACCATCATAGTGCAGCACTATGCAGATGTATTGCTGTTGGTATAAAGGAGCCCCCAGTGTGTTTCTTGACACACTTCTGCTGAATGATATGTTGGCTAAAAGTCGACAGTGTTGGTGTGTCGAACCGTTAATGTGCAGCATTGTTCATGCTGGCACGCAGGTTTGCTATGACCTCCAGGGTGTGTCCCATAATTCCGCCTGCCCTTTTAATTAGCTTGTTGCACTGGTCATCACAGAGTTGTAGCAGATGTGAAGGATGTCACTTTCCACATTAAATGCATGCAGTCTCACTAAGGAAAAAGAGCCTGCTCTTCCCATTCTTCTATAGCTCCTCTGAGTTACAAGACCAGTCCAACTTGCCATTGATGTGGACCCACTAGTATTTGTAGGAGCACTCCCTGAATAGTGACCGGGCACAGAGGCTGTTGTGATGAACGTCAATAACCAGTTTCTTGGTTTTGCTGTTAAGATGCAGACAACTCTCTTTGCACCAAGAAACAAAGCCCTCCATAAGCACAAATGACAAATGGCTGATTGAGAAATGCAGAGTTAGCTGGTCATCTTTTGTCTTTCTTCACATTTGTTTAATGCCTGTCTGCTGGTTAATTAAAAATTAAGGTAAAAGCAGCCTGTTCTGTTAACAGCAGCAATTTATCACTAAGTAAGAAACTGGCTGAAAAAAAAGCTAGCAGCCACTGTGGCCGTCCAGGATCTGAGGCTCACACCTCTACTTTAGACAAATTAGCCATCAGGACACACAGTATCTAACACACCAATGGTGCTGGCAGTTTAATGGAAGGAAGGCAGGAAGAAACTCTGATGGGAAGGCACTACACCATTGCTTGGCCCACTCACACACACACATACAGTGCAAGTTGAAAGGGACCAATGAATCTCACATGCACATTGTTGGAAGTGTGGGGAACATCCCCATGGGAAGAGCTTGGAGCAGGGGTCTCCAACACGTCGCTCGTGAGACTACTGGTAGCTCGCAACCCCTTTCCAAGTAGCTCAGCAAAGGGTTAATGAATCCTACATAAATTTGAAAACTTGATTAGTCAAATTAGGGGTGGGTGATCTTTCCAAAAAATCATATCACAATACGTTTAACATAAAATCACAATCCACAATCTGAATTGCAATCTATCTTTTCAATGTGGCTTACACTTAAGAGAATATCCAGACTCAAACTCATCAAGACCTAAGTCGCACTTTATTTTAAATATCAAACAAAGTTGAATTCAATTGTTCTCTCATTCGCTAGCTAAGCGGAGTTAAGGAACACACCCCGAAGCTGGCGAGTGAGTGAGGGAGGCCCTCCTCTACCCCCTGCCCATTGCATGGATCTCGGAGTCGCGCAAATAAATTGGTACCACAAGCGAACTACGATACATAGTGAAATGAGTTGTTGTGATGGGAGATTTTGCATACAAGTTGATAAATATTTTGTATGTCTTTATTTGTAAATTAGGCAAAGTGTTACATTAGTGAGAAGGCATTCATGTTTACAAGGAGACTAAGTCAGGAAAGTGAATTTTACAATAGGATTGGGAGAAGTGCCTGAAACCAGTTTGGCAAGTGTTTCTCTGCTAAAGTCTCTCTCTCAACCCCGCAAGAAAGACAGGCTGCCTAACTGCCAAGCTTTACCTTAACATATGGTTTTAGGGGGTGACAGGTGTGAAGATGTTCTATTCCCCCATTGGTCTGAAGTATGGCTGTTTGGAACTGGCTTGTATCAGAAGCCTTTAAGTACCATGACATCCTATTGGCTCTAGGGGTTGGACAGAGAATCTATAAATTTGCTTGCTTAACCTCACTCTCTCTCTTACCAAACTGAGGCATGAACTGAAAAGGACAACACAATGGAGAGCAAAGCTCGACAGCCATTTTGAGACAGGCATGTGGCCTGTTCTGAAGAAAGCTGGCCACAAATGAACTAGAGACATTTTTAAGTAACTAATAAGTCTGTGTGCTGCCTGAAACTACACCTCACCATTTATCAGGTTGTATGGTTGCCAATATTCAATTGTACTTTGCATATTGTTATTATTTATAAATATTACCAATAATACATTGTTTAAATTGTAACTTAACTCCTGCTTGTCTTTTACTACACCTAATTGCCTGAGGTTATACATGTAGAAGGGAATGTGGGGAGAAGGTATAAAGTACAATACCTTATAAACAGTGGTAAATCTGTGAGATATGAGACATCCTGACAAAGGCTACATATTAATAATACAAAAGGGGAAAGTAGAGCAATATATTACTCTACCAAGACAAAACATGAGTGAAGTCGCAAAATCAACCAGAATGTTCAAGCAAATTATAGAAAAAAAACCTAATCTAAATTTGTTAAGTAGTTCTCTCGTGAAAAGCAGACAGACAGTCATACAGACAGACAGACGCTGGATTTTATCTCTCTCTATTATAAAAAAAAAATCTTGGGAGGGAGACTAGGGAAACGAGACGTGATCTTCTTGGAAGACAATTTGACGTCACGCGAGACAAGGCAGTGAGGCAACATTTAAAACAAGTTTACAGATATCTAACCTAGCAGTTGTTGGAATGCTTTTGGAAGACAGACATCATGTGCTCCCAGCTCTTAAAACAACGACAAGCAAGAAGCAAAACACGCAGCTCGCCAGGGGCAGCAGCAGCAAGCCAGCAGATGATCCGACTGCTTCTCCTTAGCGTGCATCCTTAGTGTGCGTTCAGCCACAACCCTTCCCCTGCGCTTCACAACACAAGCAGCAGAGACGTGAAATGGCAAATGGACAGCTGCTGTACAGGCTTTGAAACGATCGACGCGCACCACGACAAGCAGAACATGGAGCTCGCCAGCAGCAGCAACACAACATGATCCGACGGCATCTCCTAAGCCCCAAAACGCGAGTAGCATTACACATCCTGCGAGAAAGCGATTTAGCCCAGAGCCGGAAATAAAGAACAAGTATTGTTTTTACAAAAGTTTTAAAGTAAAAGTGAAAATAATGCATATGTAACAATTCCCATGAAAATAACAATCTCTTTAAATTGCATATCCGGTAAAACAAACCCAGGGGTGGGTGAGTGAAGCAAGCAGGGGCGGAGCCCTCTAGTATATTATATATTAGTAAGCCTTCAAAACAATGTGCAGTTAAAGTCTCAACAACATTCTCAGCGTTTCTGGAGCTTAGTAGAGCCAGAGAACTACAGTATAAGAATCTTCACCAAGCAGCTCTGAAAATGTCTGCTTTGTTTGGGTCTCCATACCTCTGTGAGTCTGACATGAATGTCATGAAATCAAAGTTCAGAACACGACTGACAGACGAACATTTAAATGACTCCGTAAGAGTGAACCTCAGTGGCGCCACTCCACCAGACGCCTGCCTCTCTTGTTGACTCCATGCAGTGCCAGTCATCTGACGAACTAAAAAACACATCACACATGAAACTGGACCTGTGAATAAAGTGACACAGTGACATGTGACAAAATGACAAATGAATAAGGAATATCTGTGTGTTTGGAATTGCCTTGTTTTGTTTTGACAGCATTCATGTTTTAATTTAATAGTGTGAGATACACTAGAAAATGCATACAGACACACAAAATGCAGTTGCAGGTGAGCTAAATATTTTTTGTGATGTTTTAATGCAGAATGTGAGTTGTGACACCAACATTTTGTAAATGTGCAGGCAAAACAAGCGTATTCAGTTTGTTTGGGTTGAAAGAAGCGATGAGAATAAACGTTAGAAAACATGAGTAGCTCTCAGCCATTTTCATTTTGTAAAAGAAGCTCTCAGGGGAAAAAAGTTTGGAGACCCCTGGCTTGTTGGCTCCACATTGGCAATGACTGAGCTTGGATTTGAACCCAGTCTCCCAGAGCTGTAAGGCAGCCTTACAGTTAAACTGAACTGTCTGAAAGTGCAAAGGCACACCCACTGACAGAAGTCTAATCAGATGATCACCCTTCAGACAATAACGGACACGGGCAAAGTCCTAAGTGCAAAGTCAATAAAAGACACAGCAAACACCAGCATGAGGGACCCGGTGAGCGGCTGCACTGTAAGTCATTCATTTGTGTTTTTGGTTTTAAATACATCATTCAGAAAAGATTGTATTAGTCAGAGTCACAAATGCACCTGGCAGCTCATACAAGACTGCTTTAATCAGTATGAAGTGACTTTTTGTTTTTCTACCTGTGAAATACACAAAGTATCAAATGTAGCTGGCAGTACTGTCTGAGAAAAAAAAATGAAATAGTCATCTATAGAGGGCATGTCATATCAGTCTGTATAATAGAGCACATTCTCTGTTCATGCTGCGGTTCATATCTATCATTATATAGTGCCTTACCAATCTATCTGTCTACTATAATATATGGAGCCTTTCACATGTCTATCTATCTATCTATCTATCTATCTATCTATCTATCTATCTATCTATCTATCTATCTATCTATCTCATAATAATAATAATAATACATTTTATTTATATAGCTTCTTTCCCATGCTCAATGCACTTACAAAATATAAGAAAGAATGGTAGGGTATACAGTATATAGCATTGTACAAAGCAAATAAATAAATAAAGAAGATTACGACAGTGAATTCAGAGAAAAAAGCCTAACAGACAACATAATTGATGGTCTCACACACACACACACACAGGTTACATGAGCATCTTGACAGAGAGGTAAACTGAGAGAAGGGTAATGAAGTCAAGTAGAGCTAACAGCCTTCCTGAACAGATGAGTTTTGAGTTGTTTTTTATAATAATTCATGGAGTCAGCTGACCTGATTATTTCGGTAGGTCATTCCAGAGTCTGGGCCTATACAGCTGAAGGCCCTGCTGTCACCCATGGAGTGTAGATTAGTGTGGGGCACAACAAGATTACCAGAATCAGAGGACCTTAGTGGCGGGCAGGCACATAGTGATGGAGAAGGTCACTGATGTAGTTTGGCGTGAGGTTATTTAAGCTTTGTAGGTTATTAGTAGGATTTTATATTCGATTCTGTAAGACACAGGGAGCCAGTGAAGATGGAGCAGGATGGGTGTGATGTGCTCACTGCTGCTGGTCTGTGTTAGGACTCTTGCAGCCGAGTTTTGAATAAGCTGGAGCTGTGATATAAGATTAGACAGGGCACCTGCCAGCAGTGAGTTACAATAATCTATGAGGGATTTGATAAAAGTATGGACAAGTTTCTCAGCATTAGAAAAGGAGAGGAAGGAGCGAACACGGGATATGTTACGGAGGTGAAAGTAAGAAAGTTTCTTAATGTGATTTATGTGGGCAGAATAAGAGAGGGAGGAATCAAAAATGACACCAAGATTCTTTGCAGTAGAGGCAGGTCTGATGAGATCACCGCCAAGATGGACTGGGAAGGAGCTCATTTTATTAAGTTGCATTTTAGTCCCAATTTGCAGGAGTTCAGTTTTGTTGCAATTTAATTTTAAAGAGTTCTGCTCCATCCAGGTTTTAATTTCACTAAGGCAGGTTGTGAGCTGAGAAAGCTCTGATGAAGTTGCACTTTTAACATTGAAGTAGAGTTGAGTATCGTCTGCATAAAAATGATAGCCCAGTCCATAGCTACGAATAATAAGGCCAAGGGGAAGCTTATAAATACAGAAGAGAAGAGGGCTGAGGACGGGGCACTGAGGAACTCCTTGTGTGACTGGCGCCGAGCTGGATCTGTTATTGCCAAGACTAACAAACTCTTGCCAATCAGTCAGATAGGTCTTGAACCAGTGGAGGGCAGTGCCAGAGATACCCAGCATGTTCTCCATTCTGGACAGTAGAATGTCATGTCTGACCTGAGTGTCAAATGCTGCACTGAGGTCTAACAGAATTAATATGCTGGTTTGTCCAGAGTCTGCTGCCATAAGCAAATCATTGGTTACCCGTAGCAAAGCAGTTTCAAAGCTGTGCTGCGCCCTGAAACAAGATTGAAAGGGTTCCATCGAATTATTAGAGGTTAAGCAATTAGTGAGCTGGGAGGCTACAATACGCTCAAGAACTTTTGACAGGAAAAGGCAAGTGAGAAATAGGCCAGAAATTGTTAAGATTGTCAGCATCAAGACCAGACTTTTTTAACATTGGGGTTACAGAAGCGATTTTATATAGTGCCTTTCCTATCTATCTATCTATCTATCTATCTATCTATCTATCTATCTATCTATCTATCTATCTATCTATCTATCTATCTATCTATCTATCTATCTATCTATCTATCTATCTATTAAATGATTATATTATTTTTACTGCGAGTCTGTATCTTTGTTTTTCCCAGTGAGGACTGGCCAGTCTTTTGACCTGGAATCTCTAGAGATTTTTGTATTTTTTATGTCCATTTGACTTAATCATCTGACTGTCATTTAGAAACTTAAAAAACAATTCTGTATTTAAAAACTTTCAGATAACCATAACATTATTTGTAACTGACAGACAATTGCGGGTACAGCAAAAATTCAGAAAATTGTCTTTTGATGCAAATGTTTTCTTTACACTATTGAGACAGGTAATGGAAAAACAAAACCTGCAAATACACTAACTGCATAAAGGCCGTGACCTGTAGGGGGCACCACAGAGCCCTTAACCTCATACACAAGTCCCAGGTTCAAAGAAGAATGTATTTATTTATTTACTAAGGCTTCTCTGCAAGGTTTGAACAAACACAAAGCAATTCTTTTCCCTTCTCTCTGTTCCTCCATTCCTCCCAGGTGAGTGTTGTTCTCGTCCACGCGGGACTCCAGCTCACGTGGGTCAGGCAGAGTGGCTCATTTAATCCAAGACACAGGAGTACTTCTAGCTCTAGGATGTTGTATGTAGGAGGCACGTCCAGTTCAGGCGGAAACCCCACAAAAGGGGGTCCGCTAATCCATGCAGCGCCCCGTGGCAGCACCCATCAGGGCTGCCCCACAGGATTGCAGTTCCCAGTATCACCTGTGGGTGTGTGTACAGGTACCACAGCCCGGGGATTCTGCCATCTGTCATTTTGGGGGAGCATATAGCCCTGGCAGGTTATTTCCCCCTATTCCTCTATTTTACTGACTTCCTAACCACGTAAGCATCTTCGGTCCAACCTCGCCAGGATGCCAGCGTACCCATTTCCATATTGGCATCTCCTGCTAATCTTTTAGTAGAAGCAGGGAGCTCCCTGCCTTTCTTCCTGTCTACTCACTACCTAACTTGGACCCATCCCGGTAGTGATGCCAGCCCATGCATGCCACCCACCACTTGAATAAAGGCATCAGACAAATAAGTAAATGGCACAACAACACACAATACACACAGTTTGAAAAGAAAACACACACACACACACACACACACACACACACACACACACAAGTGTGTATTACAGAGCCTCACAGCAAACAAAGCACTGCAATATCCCAAAAACTCTGCATGTTCCCCCCGGGTCTTTCCTCCTGGTGCTCTGGTTTCCACCCAGAGTCCAAAGACATGCAGGTTAAGCGAATTGGCCATCCTAAACCGGCCCGTGTGTGTGTGTTCACTCTGTGATGGACTGGCGTCCTGTCCAGGGTTTGTTCCTGCTTTGAACCCTATGCTAGCTTTGATAGGCCCCAGGAGACCCCCAAGACCCTGTTCAGGAGTAACTGACTTACTGGTCTATGGAGGGGCCGAGTTGTTTGATTTGGACAGACAGATGTTAGCCAATGCAATAGCTGCTTTGCAAATTACATGTGAACGCACCTAAAAATGATAATTAATGAGAACGTGGGAAATACATTTCTAAAAGGAGATTACCAGACAGCAAAAACATCAGCTTTAATCCTTAATTCTTTGATCACACATTAATCCTGATAACTTCTTCCAAGTGTTCATTCACACTGCTCTCTTTGGGATATCTCTGCATCTAATTGTCTGCTTTTATGATCTTTTATTATTATTTTTGTAATCTCAGTACTTTCATTGCTCAAAGACTGTTTTAATAAGCTTCAGTGTGCCCACTGCTGTCTAGCCAGGCCCTGATATCTGTAACACAAACGAAAGGATGGCCTTTCCTGTATATACTGCACATTAACCACACGGTGCATTTATTTCTTTTCTTTTCAGTATGATTTACTTTATCAAGATCTAAAGAAGTTTTCTAAAAATGGAGAAAATTTCTGCAAGGAGCTCATGGGCATCTTCCAGCAAAGGTAAGCTGCTGTATGCAAATGACATTCACGCTGTAGTTTGTTGTCACGTCCACACAGTCCAGTGAGATTCGTAGCTACACACTTCGTGAAGGGTCCTTTATGCTTCTTTACTGGGTTGTGGGGGTCCTCGTATCTCCATTGCTTGGGACGGGTTATTTGTATATGATGTTGGTTCATTGAGCTTTGAAAAACTACCTAATATATGGGGAAAAAAAATGAATGTATGGCAGGCTACAGTGGTGCTTGAAAGTTTGTAAACCCTTTAGAATTTTCTATATTTCTGCATAAATATGACATAAATCATCATCAGATTTTCACTCAAGTCCTAAAAGTAGATAAGGAGAAACCAGTTAAACAAATGAGACAAAAATATTATACTTGGTCATTTATTTATTGAGGAAAATGATCGAATATTACATATTTGTGAGTGGCAAAAGTATGTGAACCTCTAGGATGATCAGTTAGTTTGAAGATGAAATTCGAGTCCGGTGTTTTCAATCAATGGGATGACAATCAGGTGTGAGTGGGCACCCTGTGTTATTTAAAGAGCAGGGATCTATCAAAGTCTGCTCTTCACAACACACGTTTGTGGAAGTGTATCATGGCACGAACAACGGAGATTTCTGAGGACCTCAGAAAAAGAGTTGTTGATGCTCATCAGGCTGGAAAAGGTTACAAAACCATCTCTAAAGAGTTTGGACTCCACCAATCCACAGTCAGACAGATTGTGTACAAATGGAGGAAATTCAAGACCATTGTTACCCTCCCCAGGAGTGGTCGACCAACAAAGATCACTCCAAGAGCAAGGTGTGTAATAGTCAGCGAGGTCACAAAGGACCCCAGGGTAACTTCTAAGCAACTGAAGGCCTCTCTCACATTGGCTAATGTTCATGTTCATGAGTCCACCATCAGGAAAACACTGAACAACAATGGTGTGCATGGCAGGGTTGCAAGGAGAAAGCGACTGCTCTACAAAAAAAACATTGCTGCTCGTCTGCAGTTTGCTAAAGATCACGTGGACAAACCAGAAGGCTATTGGAAGAATGTTTTGTGGACGGATGAGACCAAAATAGAACTTTTTGGTTTAAAAGAAAAGCATTATGTTTGGAGAAAGGAAAACACTGCATTCCAGCATAAGAACCTTATCCCATCTGTGAAACATGGTGCTGGTAGTATCATTGTTTGGGCCTGTTCTGCTGCATCTGGGCCAGGACGGCTTGCCTTCATTGATGGAACAATGAATTCTGAATTATATCAGAGAATACTAAAGGAAAATGTCAGGACATCTGTCCATGAACTGAATCTCAAGAGAAGGTGGGTCATGCAGCAAGACAACGACCCTAAGCACACAAGTCGTTCTACCAAAGAATGGTTAAAGAAGAATAAAGTTAATGTTTTGGAATGGCCAAGTCAAAGTCCTGACCTTAATACAATCAAAATGTTGTGGAAGGACCTGAAGTGAGCAGTTAATGTGAGGAAACCCACCAACATCCCAGAGTTGAAGCTGTTCTGTACGGAGGAATGGGCTAAAATTCCTCCAAGCTGGTGTGCAGGAATGAGCAAATGTTACCGGAAACGTTTAGTTGCTGTTATGCTACAAAGGGGGGTCACACCAGATACTGAAAGCAAAGGTTCACATACTTTTGCCACTCAGAAATATGTAATATTTGATCATTTTCCTTAGTAAACAAATGACCAAGTATAATATTTTTGTCTCATTTGTTTAACTGGTTTCTCCTTATCTACTTTTAGGACTTGAGTGAAAATCTGATGATGTTTTAGGTCATATTTATGCAGAAACACAGAAAATTCTAAAGGGTTCACAGACTTTCAAGCACAACTGTACGTAGCAGGACACGGATTAAGAAAACCTCGACTTAGCCTGTGTGATTGTATGCAGCAGGAGTCCTTTTAACATCAGGAGCCATTGGTGTTTTATTAATCTGTCACCATCTAGTCCTGGTTATTTATTGTATGGAGCCTGTTATGGACATTTTTGTCACGGTAGAGTTCTCTATTACTGGACTTTCCCCTTTTGTATTCTTTATTGTGCAAACTTTATCAGAATGCCTCAAATCCCATATACTTAGCACAGGTTATAAGGTATTGTACTTTATAACTTCTCCCCACTTTCTTTTCTCCCTGCAGTTAATGTAGTTTATGATTTAATGATTTCAAAATGTTGAAGCGTACCTCCCCAGTAGCTAGCGATACCCGTTTGTTCATTGATTTTTTAAGTTTGTCCTTTTTCACTACTTCACGGTGTGGAGGGGTGCGAGGGGGGCTCAGGCGTTTGTACGGCTAGTAAAAAATAAAAGAACAAATCTTGGGATTAACGTATGATCAGAGCTGTGTCCCCTCTTATACTATATGGTGTATAGAAAGTAATCATTTTGGGTGTTTTAGATGAGTTGTATCTTATTTTTTACTAGCTGATTACCCAGTTGCTTCGCTCACTGAGTGCAAGGGAAAAAAATAAAATGTAGTATATAAATTATTAAACAGTAAAACATTAACATGTAAGAAGTAAAGATACATTGAGCAGTATTGGAGTGTTTTTGGGTAAAATACATTTAAAGGCGCTATAACACAACAGGTAAGTAGCACTAACAGCAGCTTAAATTTATTTGGATCATCTCTAGGTAGCAGATCCCTTGTGAAAGGCGCTACATGACCGCTGTGGTATAGAAATTATATTTTCTATGCGATCCTACAAATTTCTGCCTGACAACCTTGCACTATGTGCCTGTGATGTAAGAGAAAATTTATTCTGAGAAATGTGGACGCTGCCCTTCTGTGCTTAACGGGTAGAAGGTCCAAACAATTCCCAAGTCCAAAACTTAACATGAAGAGGTTGGTACATCTTCTTAGATGTAAACCCTCCATGTTCTTAAAAGAACTCATCACAAAAGCAACCTTGAATGTTGCGGGGTTTTAGTGACCTGAACCCACCTTAAGGGACAGTGAGTAGTCGTGAAGCGCAATTTACAAAGAGAGTTTTGCTTCAATGGCACCGATCACACTCATTCACAAATGATTTTCACTCTCCCAGGAGCCGACGGGGCACTCGAAGTGTCACAAATGGTGTGAGAAGAAAGGACACTGCCTGAAACTGCAAAGCTGTCGACCCGGCGGAGCAGCCTGACATTCTCGCCTCCCAGTGTCCACTTTATTCTCACGACCCCTCGCCGCTGAAGGCGGTGTCGTCTTCACATTGTTTACATCTCGGCGCAGTTAAAAAGTAGAAAGGCGCAAAGCTGTTTTCCTCATCTCATCTACTATCAAGTACTGCCAATTAAAAAAAAGTTATAATGTGGCAGTTTCCGCGACAGTCAAAGTGGATGAATAAATAAAACTTCTCTGTCAGAACTCGCCTAGCGGCGAACGGCTCAGCACTGGAGTCCAGAGAGGAGGGCTGAGAGAGGGTGACGCGGGGCGCACTTCTATGGGATGGATCGGCGTGTTTGTGTTTACTTCTTTTCAATATCAGTAAAGTAACTCTCACACAAATAATAACAATTCATAAAGACAGTGGTTCTCAACCTGTGGGGCGGGCCCCCCTAGGGGGGTGCGAAGTAACAAAAAGTGAAAAAAAGAAAAGAATCAAAAATATGAAAAAAACATCTGTTGAAACCTAAACAAATTACCGTATTTACGCGTGTACCATGCGCACATTTTTTCCCGAAAATTAGCATTAGAAAATCAGATGCGCGTCATACATGAGGAAATGTAATTCTGTAATGTTTACTTCTTCTGCTTGGGCATGCTTGCTCTCTCACTCTCTCACTCTCTCACTCGCTTGCTCACGCACTCGCACTCTCACGCTCGCTGGCTCACACTCTCGTTCAACAGCGCTCTCTCTCTCTAAATGTTTCCTATACAATCACAAAGCGCATCGTACACGGGGCAAAACTTTTTTCGCGATTTTCTTTGAAAAAGTTAGGGTGCGTAGTACAGGAGTAAATACACTAACTTAAACTACATTCATCCATCCATCCATTGTTTAACCCGCTGAATCCGAACACAGGGGTCTGCTGGAGCCAATCCACCTCAGGACAAACACAAACACACATTAGGGCCAATTTAGAATCGCCAATCCACCTAACCTGCATGTCTTTGGACTGTGGGAGGAAACCCACGCAGACACGGGGAGAACATGCAAACTCCACACAGGGAGGACCCGGGAAGCGAACGCGGGTCTCCTAACTGTGAGGCAGCAGCGCTACCACTGCGTCATCGTGCCGCCCCTAAGCTACATTCTCATACTAGAACAATAAATATAGAGTTAGATAAATGTCGATAAAAGTTAAGTAGGTATAATAAAATATGTATCTACATTTCAAAAAAATGTTAGGGGGCGATTAAAACTGTTACGAATACTCGGGTCGCAAATACTTAAAGGCTGAGAAACGCTGCATAAAGACGATATAAAAATGGCATCCACAAACAAAGTGATTAGTTTCTGTATTATAATATGTTCTGTGGTCATATGTAATTTCCGTTTCAAACGTGAAAAGAATTTTATATATATAGATTGCAGAAGATGATATACCTAGGTAAATACTTAAGAGAGACTTCACCTGATATTTAAATAACTTATATCCGACGGCATAGATTTAGTTTGACGCACTGTTGTGATGTGAGATTTTGCATATAACTTGATAAATGTTTTGTATGTCTTTATTTGTAATCTAGGCAAAGCAATGTAATTTAGTGTTACTTTGGTGAGAGGTAGTTGTGTTTGCCCCCACACCCCCGTTTACGACTAATATTACGACAGGATTTGGGGGATGTGTCTTAAACCAGTTTGATGAGTATTTCTTTGCTAAAGTCTTTCTCTCATCCCCCACACAAAGCCAGGTTAGCTTAACATATGGTCTTGGGGGGTTGCAGGTGTTAAGATGTACTTTTTCCCCCATTGGTCTGAGATATGGCTGTCTGGATTGGCTGTAGGGGTTGGACAGAAAACCTATAAATTTGCTTGCTCAACCACATTCTCTCTCTCTAATCAACATATGATGAAAGAAGCGTCTCTCTTGCTAACCTGTGATGGTACAGAAGTATCTTTCTCTTACTGATCTGAAGAGAAGACCATCACACCATGAACTGAAGACAACACAATGAAGAGCACAGCTTCAGCCATTATGAACGGACATGTGGCTAAAAGCTGAGCACCAATGATGCCTTAACTAGAGACATTAAGTAACTACAAGTCTGTGTGCCACCTGAATTACACATCACCATTTAATCAGGTTGTATGGTTGCCAATATTCAAATGTACTTTGCATTTTGTTATTATTTATGAATATTATCAGTAATACATTATTTTATGTGTAACTTAACTCCTGCTTGTCTTTTTACTACATCGAATTGCCTGAGGTTATAGATATAGAAGGGAAGGTGGGGAGAAGTTATATACAATAACCTTATAAACAGTGGGATTAGGCATTCTAAGGCTACATATTAGTAATACAATAGGGGAAAGTAGAGCAATATTTATATTACTCTACCAAGATAAAACACGCACTTACTCTATTTTCATGGGCTTGCTTTTTTTCTTGTTCAGGTTTCAGCAAGTAACATCCTTTTATTGTTACCAACTCTCATCTCTCCCTTCTAATTTTATTAATCTCTGTGGTCAATTAAAGGTTATGTAAAATGAATTTCTTCAGACTTGTTGCCCTATACTGCATTGTGGTGGGTTTGGCGAAGTAGCAGGTGTTGGTGTGTTCTGTGAAAGGCAAAGTATTAAATGCAAATGGGTTTGTTTCTATTATGTTTTACCAATTATTTGAACATTGGTGAAAAAGGATAGATAGAAAAAGACAACTCCCTGGATATGCATTTCTGAAACACCACAGGAAAAGGAGGCAGCTTTGTCAACACAGGGAGTGAAAACAGAAGAATATTATTTAAGAAAATGTGCATTTGAAATGATAAACATGACATTTCAACCAGGGTCCCTCTGTGCCTCGTCATTCTTAACCTTCACACTGACTGTTCTCTTTTCTCTTTTCCTGCTATTGATTTTCCTGTGTCACGGTGTCACCTCCAGCACCTTTGTGATAAAGGGCATGGTGGGCCTGCTGATTGTTTTGTCAGACACTGACGCACACTGAATGTCCCATCCTGATGTTCTCTTTAAGGGCAGACCTGGAAATCAGCTACGCAAAAGGAATGCAGAAATTATCTCTCAAGCTGGCGAAAGTCACAAGCGGCATGATCAAAAAGTACGTAAGTAAGCAAGGCAGAGAAATACACGCTGTACGTTATATATGTACTGTTATGCACATGTGTGGCACATTCACAAATATTTAATTACTCTTTTACTTTGTGGCAACATTTTCTTAAATATGTAACATGGTGGGCACAATGCCTAACCCAACAACTCTTATTGTCTTTGATAAGGTGCCACATGACAGGTTGGGCATCAAACTAAAACAAGTGGGAGTTCAGGGTGATGATTTTAGATGGGTGCAGAATTGGCTCAGACACAGGAAGCAGAGGGTGATGGTGTGAGGAACCTCATCAGAACTGGCCGATGTTAAGAGTGGTGACCAGCAGGGGTCAGTGCTAGGGCCGCTGCTATTTTAAATAAATATATAAATGATTTAGATAGGAATATAAGTAACAAGCTGGTTAAGTTAGCAGATGATACCAAGATAGGTGGATTAGCAGATAATTTGGAATCCGTTATATCATTACAGAAGGACTTGGACAGCATACAGGCTTGGGCAGATTTGTGGCAGATGAAATTTAATGTCAGCAAATGTAAAGTATTACACATAGGAAGTAAAAATGTTAGGTTTGAATACACAATGGGCGGTCAGAAAATCGAGAGTACACCTTATGAGAAGGATTTAGGAGTCATAGTGGACTCCAAGCTATCGACTTCCCAACAGTGTTCAGAAGCCATTAAGAAGGCTAACAGAATGTCAGGTTATATAGCACCTTGATGTGTGGAGTACAAGTCACAGGAGGTTCTGATCAGGCTTTATAACACACTGGTGAGGCCTCATCTGGAGTCCTGTGTGCAGTTTTGGTCTCCAGGATATAAAAATGACATAGCAGCGCAAAAAAAGGTCCAGAGAAGAGCGACTAGGCTGATTCAGGGCTGCAGGGGATGAGTTATGAAGAAAGATTAAAAGAGCTGAGCCTTTAAAGAAGATTAACAGTTGACATGATTGAAGTATTTAAAATTATGAAGGGAATTAGTCCAGTGGATCGAGACGGTGACTTTAAAATGAGTTCATCAAGAACACGGGGACACAGTTGGAAACTTGTTAAGGGTAAATTTTGCACAAACATTAGGAAGTCTATCTTTACATGAAGAACGACAGATATTTGAAATAAGTGACCAAATCGTGTGGTAGACAGGATGACTTTAGGGACTTTCAAAACTCGACTTGCAGATGATACCAAGATAGGTGGATTAGCGGATAATTTGGAATCCGTTATATCATTACAAAAGGACTTGGACAGCATACAGGCTTGGGCAGATTTGTGGCAGATGAAGTTTAATGTCAGTAAATGTAAAGAATTACACATAGGAAGTAAAAATGTTAGGTTTGAATACACAATGGGCAGTCGGAAAATCGAGAGTACACCTTATGAGAAGGATTTAGGAGTCGTAGAGGACTCTAAGATATCGACTTCCCAACAGTGTTCAGAAGCCATTAAGATGGCTAACAGAATGTCAGGTTATATAGCGCCTTGATGTGTGGAGTACAAGTCACAGGAGGTTCAGCTCAGGCTTTATAACACACTGGTGAGGCCTCAGCTGGAGTACTGTGTGCAGTTTGGGTCTTCAGACTACAAAAAGGACACAGCAGCACTAGAAAAGGTCCAGTGAAGAGCGACTAGGCTGATTCAGGGCTACAGGGGAAGATTAAAAGAGCTGAGCCTTTAGAGTTTAATGAAGAGGAGCCCTGACTGAAGTGTTTAAAGCAGCATTTTTCAACCTTTAAGTATTTGCGACCCGAGTTTTCATAACAGTTTTAATCCCTAACATTTTTTTGAAATGTAGATGCATATTCTTATATCTACTTAACTTTTAGCGACATTTATCTCACTCTATATTTTTTGTTCTAGTATCAAAATGTAGTTTAAGTTAATTTGTTTTGGTTTCAACAGATTTTTTTTTTTCAGATTTTTGATTCTTGTTTTCTTGTTTTCACATCTTTGCGCCCCCCTTTTTGTTACTTCGTGCTCCCCTAGGGGGGTCCGCCCCACAGGTTGAGAACCACTGGTTTAAAATGAAGGGAATTAGTCCAGTGGATCGAGACGGTGACTTTAAAATGAGTTCTTCAAGACATGGGGACACAGTTGGAAACTTGTTAAGGGTAAAATCTGCACAAACATTAGGAAGTTTTTCTTTACACAGAGAACGATAGACACTTGGAATACGAGATCAAGTAGTGTGGTAGACAGTAAGACTTTAAGGACTTTCAAAACTCAACTTGATGTTATTTTAGAAGAAATAAGTGGATAGGAATGGCGAGCTTTGTTGAGCCTAATGGCTCGTTCTTATGGAGATTGTTCTATTGTTCTAACAGCTTTGGATGCAAGGCAGAGATCAGGCGTAGGAGGGCTGCCAGTCCACCACAAGGCAAACTTAGACAGGGTACAGTTAGAGCCACTAATTCACCTACCTGATATATTTTGGGGATGTGAGAGATAAAACAGTCTACTGGAGAAAATGGAAAGAATGAGCAAACAGCAAGCAGACCAGACCACCTCAGGACTGTAGAGCGAATGTGAGGGAGCAGTGCTATTTACAAATAGAATACGGTTCAAAATAAAGCAGTCGATTACATAAAATGGGAAGGTACACAGTAAATACACCTAAAGTGGCTCACCCCTCCAAGGCTTTGGACTGTCGCACATTTAAGACAGCAGCCACAACACCTACACTTCAGATCAGGTAATCCACTTGAAACTAAGCATGCTTACTTGGACGGGGAGACCATCTTGGAAAAAATTGGGTTACTACAGTAAGAGGTGTTGGTGAGGCCATCGGGGCTCTGTGGTCTGTCTGTGTGTGTGGATCCCAACACCCCACTACAATGACCAGGGGCCTCATGTATAAACGGTGCGTACGCAGAGAAATGTTGCGTAAGAACTTTTCCACGTTCAAATCGCGATGTATAAAACCCACACTTGCCGTAAAGCCACGCACTTTTCCACGGTACCTCATGCCTTGTCGTACGCAAGTTCTCTGCTCGGTTTTGCAAACTGGCGGCACCCAGTGTCAAAGCAATGGTACTGTTCTTGTGTGATTACTCGTTATTTTCATGACGCGGCTTTATAAATACACAGAAACTAACCGCATATTGTTTATTAGTGTAATGCATCTGATTGTAATTAACTTGTAACAATATAATGGTCCAGAGAATAGCCATAGTATTCCAAATACCATAACTGCTTTAGCGTTGTTACTCTCACTTCTCCTTCTTCTCCTTCTTCTCCTTCTTCTCCTTCTTCTTCTTCTTCTTCTTCTTCTTCTTCTTTCAGCTCCTCCCGTTAGGAGTTGCCACAGCGGATCATCTTTTTCCATATTACTCTCACTGCACCACTCGGAGTATTTATATCACTGTATCTGAGTGTGAATCACAGCAGCAGCTAATCGGAAAGAGAATTATCGGTATACAGCTTTAAGTACACGCTGTCTCAGCCACTGCAAAACGTTTTAAAGCCTTTCCTGTACGGACCTCGCGGTTCAGAAACAGTTTAATCCCAAGAACTTTAAATGCATTCAATCAATTGCTCCTTGTAGAACGGTTTGTACTTACAGTATATGGCTCAATAAATAGGGAAACATCACATGACTAAACAAAAGTCATCTAATTATAATGAAACAGAATGTCATGATTTTATTTTGGTTTGATAATATATTTACCTTACATTGTTTATTCCAGGGGCCGGCACGGTGGCGCAGTGGTAGCGCTGCTGCCTCGCAGTTAGGAGACCTGGGTTCGCTTCCCAGGTCCTCCCTGCGTGGAGTTTGTATGTTCTCCCCGTGTCTGCGTGGGTTTCCTCCTGGCGCTCCGGTTTCCTCCCACAATCCAAAGACATGCAGGTTAGGTGGATTGGTGTTTCTAAAAAAATGGCCTTGGTGTGTGGGTGTGTTTGTGTGTGTCCTGTGGTGGGTTGCACCCTGCCCAGGATTGGTTCCTGCCTTGTGCCCTGTGTTGGCTGGGATTGGCTCCGGCAGACCCCCGTGACCCTGTATTCGGATTCAGCGGGTTAGAAAATGGATGGATGGATGGATGGATGTTTATTCCAGGTTTTACTTCAGTATTTTGCAATCCAAACAGCACATTTCTGATTGGCCTGTGCTGCTCATTTCAGAAAGCCTCATTTCATGATAACTTTGTCACCTGCCAATCAACACAAAGACAAACAGGCTGAACCACTGCCTATTGGTTAATCCGTTGCTTGTCCCTGATTGGACGCAGTAGGCTACTGGCATTCCAATTGGCAAAGACCTTAAGACAGCTAAGAGTTGGGATGATTGGTTTTGCAGAAGACACAGAAAGAGATCATTTAACACAGGATGGGATTTTGAAACAATTTAAAAATATACTCAGATGTATGAGTGCTTTTCAAAATGATGACTGTGATGAAGAAGCCATTTAGAGTTTAAGACTGACTGAGCATCGTGTCAAATCACAAAGGCACAAATTAACATTAAATGTCCATTGCTGGTAATTCCAGATGACATTCTGTACAGACACAGTCTGCAGTTCATCTTAAACTATTAAGAACCACAATATAAAATCATCTTAAAATATCATCATATTGTGGCTGACAGGCAGCTCTTCAGATAGCAGGTTCTAAGTTCTTAAGTGACAGTAACCCATTATACAGGGGCAGGGAGGGAGTGCCTGCATCCCAAACTTCTTGAGAACATTCAAGAAGACATGTGGAGACTTTAAGAGTGAAGTTGTGGGTTGCTCTTGGTGGATAGATAGATAGATAGATAGATAGATAGATAGATAGATAGATAGATAGATAGATAGATAGATAGATAGATAGATAGATAGATAGATAGATAGATAGATACAAATACAGGTCTTCCGCTCGCAATACCTCCTTTCTCCCTACCACACTACTGTCCTCTTTTTAAGCGTTGCTCCACTATCTGCCATCTCCGACTCACCTGAATAAGGGAGTGAGGTCCCCTTTATTACAGATCCAGGAGTACTTCCAGTGCCAGGGCGACTGCCCGATGAAAGCACTTCCAGGTTGCATGGAAGTCCATAATAGGGAGTTTGTCTCCCTACTGCACCCTTTCGTGGCACCCAGTAACCCCAGCAGGACTGCTCTGCTGGACTACATATCCCGGCATGGCCTGCTGGCTTCTTACTGTGCCCTGACCTCCGGGGCTGCTGCCATCTAGTGTGTTAGGGCAATAAAACACCTCCAGCAATTTCTTCTCTTGTTAATGGGCTGTCCATCCACCTTTTCTGCTCCCACTCCTGGCTGTGATGCCTGTCCAGCCCTTGTGTCATCTACAATAGATAGATAGATAGATAGATAGATAGATAGATAGATAGATAGATAGATAGATAGATAGATAGATAGATAGATAGATAGATAGCATGGCAGTGAGAAGAAACAATCAAATGTACCAGCAGTGTTACAATAAGGAGCAGGAACATCACAGGACCATCAGTTTCTTGCCCTCTGTAATGGATGGGCCATTGTCCCCCCAAGATGCACCCCCTTTCTCTACCTGCCTGGGAATCCAGCTTATAAGATATTCAGGAATGGAGGTAAGACATTAGCCCTCCTAGCCAGGATGTGGGCCTGGAGGGGCACTGCAGAAGCTTGTGCCTTGGGACTGGTATTCCAGAAACAGTGGATAGAAATCATTCACTCGACTGGGTGACTGGGTAGCAGCATCCCTTATGGTGAGCCCCTGTACGGACACTCGCAGGTCAGTATGAGAGATATGGTCTAAAAGGGCTGCCCTGTTGGTTTCCATGGGGGCCACCAGGGGGAGTTAGTGGGAGATGATTGCTCTGCTCCAGGTTGGTTACGCCTGACCCAGAAATGCTTCCCAGATACAATTATTTAGGCACTGTATGTCCTCCTGGGTCAGGTTTAAAAGAGAGTGTTCCACTTTGCCCAGGAACTCAGAGTCAAGAGAAGAGAAGGACAAAACTTTCCTGGGAGGAGTGAAGGAGAAAGAAAAGAAAAGAAAAGAAAAAGACTGGATTGTACTACTAAAAAAAACTTCTTTCAACCTGCTACAGTGTCTGTGTAGCTGACACATCCTACAGGCCACAAGGCACTTCCCGGAGATTGTAAAGAGGGAACATGCTGCTAGACTGTCTGACTTAAAGTATGGTTTACTATAACTTAACTTTGGTACAGTTATCATATGTTAAACCATCTCTATAAACAGCACAGTCAGAAAGTATTCAGACCTCTTCACTTTTTGTTATGTTGTAGCCTTTTGCTGAAAACATCTAAATTAATTTTTTCCTCATCAAGCTGCACTAAATATCTCAGAATGGCAATGCAAAACAGGATTTTAGAATATTTTGCAAATTTATTTATAATAAAAAAAACAAAACTATCCCAAGAACCCAAAAGTCACTCTGGCTGAGCTCCAGAAATCTTGTGTGAAGATGTTAGAAACTTTCAGAAGGACCACTAACACTACAACACCCTACCAATCAAGGCTTTATGACAGAGTGTCCAGACAGGAGTCTGTCCTCAGTAAAAGACACATGGAAGTCTTCTTGACATCTAAAGAACTCAAAGACTGTGAGCAGTAAGATCAGTTGGTCTGATGAAACCAAGATTGAGCTGATTGGCCTCAGGTCTAAGTGTCATGTTTGGAGGAAACCAGGCACCTCTCATCATTAGCACAACGTTATACCAGTGGTGAAGAAAGGTGGTGGTGACAGCCTCATGCTGGTGGGTTGTTTTTTAGGGGCATGGATTGGGAGAGAGACAAGGTTGAGGGAAAGCTGAATGGAGCATAGTACAGAGATATCCATCCATCCATTATCCAACCCGCTATATTCTAACTATAGGGTCACGGGGGTCTGCTGGAGCCAATCCCAGCCAACACAGGGTGCAAGGTAGGAAACAAACCCCGGGCAGGGCGCCAGCCTACTGCAGGAGTACAGAGATATCCATAATGAAAACCAGCTCCAAAGAGCTGTGGACCTCAAAGTGAGCAGAAGGTTCAATGACCATAAGCACAAATCAAAGATAACACAGAAGTGGCTTAGGGTCAACTCTGGGAATGTTCTTGAGTTTCCCAGCCAGAGCTCAGACGTGCAGAAACCTGAAAAGAGCTGTCAACCAATGGTCTCCATCCAACCTTAGAGAGCTTGAGAGGATCTGCAGAGAAGAAGGGCAGAAAATTCCCAAAACCTGGTGTGCAAAACTTGTAACGTGAAACCCAAGACGTATTCAGCCTGGAACTACGGACAAAGGGACTTCAACTAAGTACTGAGTCTGAATAGTAGTGTCATTGGGATATTTCAGTTTTATTTTGAATTAGTTTTCAAAAGTTTCTAAAGTCCTGTTTTTGTTTTGTCATTCTGGAGTTCTACATGTTGCTTGATGAAGGAAGAAAGTGAATTTAACTAACTTTAGCACAAAGCTGAAAGAGAACAAAATGTCTAAAAAGTCTAAATACTTCCTGAAGGCGCTGTATTTAGTCTGAAAAACTATTGCATCTTTTGTTTCTGACAGTTTGAATGCAATAAATTAGCGCTAAAAGGTCCTTGGTGGCCTCCACACAGGAAAAAGTAGTCAACAGGATATGATTAACCAATAGGAAAAGGTTCCGCCCACTGTTTTTGATTGACATGTGACAACTCCTGCTTGAAGGCCAAGCAGGTTTGAGGCCTTGCTTTTACGACACAGGACAAGCTTCAGAATTAGCCCATGTCTCTGTCGCATTCTGCAGTCCAGTGCCCCCGCCAATACAGGGCACAGCCATAAATAGCTGAAGCTTGGCACAGCCTTCAGCTGGGGCACTGGGCATATCACTAACCTTGTTATCATTCTGTTCAGCTGCACTTACAATGCATGGAACCACGTGTCCGAGGAGATGGAATCGACGGCCGACCTCCATCGGTAAGTCGGCACTGCAGTGTTCACATCAGTGATGCCATGATCAATGCCAACTGCCCTCTCTAAATGTTATTGTTCTGTTTTCAGAAAATTAGGTCTCGCCTTCCTAGCTGAAGCCATTCCACCCATTCGGCAGATCGCTGATGAGCATAACAAGAAGAAAAAGCCTGTAGGTACTTTTAAAAGAACTTTTACGTGGGCGTCTTTTGAGGGGTCTTAAGGTACAGTAGTGGTATTTAACACATACGGTACATGTACAGAGTACAGTGAAGTTCTTACTTGCATGTCCGACCAACACAATGTAGCGGCCTAAGGTTTTGAGAATGACACAAGGGTTGGTTTTCACAAAGTTTGCTGCTTCAGTGTCTTTTCGTCAGATGTTTCTATGGTATACTGAAGTAGAATGACAAGCATTTCAGAAATTTCAAAGGCTTTTATTGACAATCGCATTAAGTTTATGCAAAGAGACAATATCTGCAGAGTTGGCCCTTCTTTATTTTTCAAAAACCTCTGCAATTCTCCCTGGTATGCTGTCCATCAACTTCTGGGCCAAATCCTGACTGATGGCAGCAGCCTATTCTTGTATAATCAATGCTTGGAGTTTGTCCGAATTGGTGGGTTTTTGTTTGCCCACCCGCCTCTTGAGGATTCACCACAAGTTTTTAATTGGATGAAGGTCTGGGGAGTTTCCTGACCATTGACCCAAAATGTTGTTGTTTTGTTCCTTCTCACTTTTGCCTTATGGCCCGGAGCTCCATCACACTGGAAAAGGCCTTGTTGGTCACCAAACTGTTCCTGGATGGTTGGGAGAAGTTGCTCTCGGCGCATGTTTTGGTTCCAATTCTTTATTCATGGCTGTGTTCTTAGGCAAACTTGTGAGTGAGCCCTGCACTGCCTTGGCTGAGAAGCAACCCAATGTGACATGAATGGTCTCAGGATGCTTTACTGTTGGCCTGACACAGGACTGATGATTGCGCCACTCACCTTTTCTTCTCCAGATAATTTTTTTTCCCGCATTTCCCAAACAATCGGTAAGGGAAACTCTTGCAAAAAAAAAAAAAAAGTAAAAATAATAGAACTTCCTCCTCCTGCTGCCCTCTTTCTATCACAATCTAAAATGTAACGTTCTTGAATTGATAATTTGTTTTTCTGTCTTGCCATTATAAGCGACTGTGTTGAAGGGCGAGTGTCACAGGGTGGGATGGAGAGAGGATGTGCACAGTAAGAGTAACGATTGGGAGAGGTGTGTGGAGGGGAGCGGTCAAAGCTGAATAACGCAGACACGACGGAAAACATTTTAAATACAATAGAGAGATTAGAGGAGGAGGAGAGCACAATGCAGAGACTTGCATCTGCTTTGGGATAGGGACATGTACAATACAATACAATTTATTTTTGTATAGCTCAAAATCACACAAGGAGTGCCACAATGGGCTTTAACAGGTCCTGCCCAGCCTTGACTCTCTAAGAAGACATGGAAAAACTCCCCAAAAAAAAACCCTTGTAGGGAAAAAATGGAAGAAACCTTGGGAATGGCAGTTCAAGGAGAGACCCCTTTCCAGGTAGGTTGGGCATGCAGTGGGTGTCAAAAACAAAACGGGGCAAATACAAAACACAGAAGAGAACACAAGTAATCCTCAATACGATATAATAGTAAAATAAAATTATTACAAGTACAGAGCAGAATTTAACAGTAGATGATATCACATAATAGGAGAATGTTAATTTACTATAAAAGACTATTCATTTCAGCTCAAGGTTATTCCTATGACCAGTCCAGTGACTTCCTCAGGATAAAATGGTGACATCCGAGACTGTGATTTAAAGATTTTGCAGTAAGAAGTCAATCAAAATGACACTTTTTATTGGCTAACTAGAAAGATTGCAATATGCAAGCTTTCAAGGCAACTCAGGCCTCTTCTTCAGATAGATAGATAGATAGATAGATAGATAGATAGATAGATAGATAGATAGATAGATAGATAGATACTTTATTAATCCCCAAGGGGAAATTCAAATACTCCAGCAGCAGCATACTTATACAAAAAACAATATTAAATTAAAGAGTAATAAAAATGCAGGTAAAAACAGACAATAACTTTGTATAATGTTAACGTTTACCCCCGTGGGTGGAACTGAAGAGTCACATAGTGTGGTGGAGGAACGATCTCCTCAGTCTGTCAGTGGAGCAGGACGGTGACAGCAGTCTGCCACTGAAGCTGCTCCTGCGTCTGGAGATGATCCTGTTCAGTGGATGCAGTGGATTCTCCATGATTGACAGGAGTTTGCTCAGCGCCCGTTGCTCTGCCATGGATGTCAAACTGTCCAGCTCCATGCCTACAATAGAGCCTGCATTCCTCACCAGTTTGTCCAGGCGTGAGGTGTCCCTGTTCTTTATGCTGCCTTCCCAGCACACCACCGTGTAGAAGAGGGAGCTCACCACAACCGTCTGATAGAACATCTGCAGCATCTTATTGCAAATGTTGAAGGCCGCCAGCCTTCTAAGAAAGTATAGTCGGCTCTGTCCTCTCTTGCACAGAGCATCAGTATTGGCAGTCCAGTCCAATTTATCATCCAGCAGCACTCCTAGGTATTTATAGGTCTGTACCCTCTGCAGTCTCCTCTGATGATAACGGAATCCATGAGGGACCCTGGGCCTCCTAAAATCCACAACCAGTTCCTTGGTCTTGCTGGTGTTCAGGTGTAAGTGGTTTGAGTTGCACCATTTAAGAAAGTATTTGATTAGCTTCCTATACTCCTCCTCCTGCCCACTCCTGAAGCAGCCCACGATAGCAGTGTCATCAGCGAACGTTTGCACGTGGCAGGACTCCGAGTTGTATTGGAAGTCCAATGTATGTTGGCCGAACAGGACCAGAGAAAGTACAGTCCCCTGCAGCGCTCCTGTGTTGCTGACCACAATGTCAGACCTGCAGTTCCCGAGACGCATATACTGAGGTCTGTCTGTAAGATAGTCCACGATCCATGCCACCAGGTATGAATCTACTCCCATCTCTTTCAGCTTGTCCCTAAGGAGCAGAGATTGGATGGTGTCGAAGGTGCTAGAGAAGTCCAGAAACATAATTCTTACAGCACCACTGCCTCTGTCCAAGTGGTAGAGGGATCAGTGTAGCATACAGATGATGGCATCCTCCGCTCCCACCTTCTCCTGGTATGCGAACTGCAGAGGGTCGAGGGTGCGCCGGACCTGTGGCCTCAGGTGGTGAAGCAGCAGCCACTCCATGGTTTTCATCACATGTGATGTCAGTGCGACAGGCTTGAAGTCATTCAGCTCACTAGGACGTGATACCTCTGGGACTGGGGTGATGCAAGATGTTTTCCAAAGCCTCGGGACTCTCCCCTGTTCCAGGCTCAGGTTGAAGATGCGCTGTAGAGGACTCCCCAGCTTCAGCCCTCAGGCTGTCATGGCGATACTTCAGGCAAGAATCTGGAGTTCCCTGTGTTTATATAGACACTAGGACAAGTAACAACATTGGTGAATCTTTACGTGAGACATCTTAAATGTAAAAAATGAATCGACCTCTTCAGGCTAAGAATCATTTAACAAGCGAGAAGAACAATGTAAGGTCAAGATCTTTGGATAAGATAATTGTCTAACAAAGTATTTTGAAGTTTCTGATGAGTTTTTCCATACAATGTGGATCTGTAGTCAGGTTGTTTATGTCAGTCTGAGAGATGCAAACAATCCTCATACCCGGCCATAAAACTCTTGTCTCAGTCCAAACCATGTTGTTATGTTTCAAATTTTAGCATGAGTTTGACTTCCCATTCTTTTGTTTCTTGCCGAGTTCTGAAGTTGCCCGTAAGCACTGCGATTTAAAGTCCCTTTCACTGTATCCATGGCTGTTGAAGTGGGCCGCTAACCTGTCTACAGATCCACATTGTATGGAAAAACTCATCAGAAGCTTCAAAAGACTTTGTTAGACAATTATCTTATCCAAAGATCTTGACCTTACATTGTTCTTCTCTCTTGTTAAATGAGTCATAGCCTGAAGGGGTCTATTCATTTTTTACATTTAAGATGTCTCACTAGTGTGTATATAAACACAGGACACTCCAGTTTCTTGCCTAAACAAGGGGCCTGAGTTTTCAGAAAGCTTGCATATTGAAAATAAGCTAATAAAAGGTGTCTGTCATTTTGCTTGGCTTCTCAGTGCATTCATGGCTAACATGGTACAACACCCTAGTACTACATGATTTTGCAGTGAAAGTCTTCACCTTTTGAACAGTATACATGCCAAAAGGAATTTGTTTAATATTAAGAGAATTAATAGCTTCTTATTTTTAATCACAGGTAAAATGTAATGGGTATTTGAGAGCTTAGTTTAACTCTGGCCAGGTTCTTCTTTCCACGGGTGCTGAGCAGCACTGTTGTGCGCAGTTATGTTTTATTGTTGGTCATCAGGAAAGGCACTGCTGTATGTAAACTACAACTGACTGACTCGCTACCGTGTGCATTATTTGAGTATGCTGAAAGTACATATATATACAATTATTTTAAAATTCTTTGTGTTTTTTTTCCCAGTTAGACATTGCTGTAGAGAAGACTGGAAAGCTTGTTGTCTGCAACTGGAACGAACAGATTAAGGTCAGACAATAAATTGCCGCCTGCTTTTGTTACGTAGCTGTTATGATGGCTTAGGTAGAAGACAATGCGGTAAATTAAAATAAATATGCACACACGGAATAAAAGGAAGAGTCTTTTGTGGTCTTGATACAAATGAGGTGAACCCAACTTGCTGAAAGTTTGGTGTGCATTCCTAGAGCTGCCCACTCCATTCTGCTTGAGTTCACTATGGTCAATATTAAATGATACCCAAAGACTGTTAATTTTGACGTTTTTTCCCATCCTTTATTTACTAACTGATTACTTGTCATAATACCACATGTAGCTTGCCCATCACCAGCCTCCACTCAGACTCTGCACAAGAAGCTGTGACGTGATGACCTCATAGATGACTTTGCCTTTAGAAAACGTATTGGTATGCTGTTGTGATTAACAACACAGAGACTGAAGAAACCCCTAAACATTCACTTTCAAACGTTGATTATTTTTAAAAAAATCATTTTCATCTGGTGTTAAAAAGTGTCATATAAGTTTGTGATGCATGCTTCTTTGTTAATTTATTATTTATAATTTTATTATTTATAAATTAAAGCTGCTATAAGAAACAGTAATGTAGTGGATTCAGAGACGGCCAGTTTGGGGAGTTTGGCATGGGGCAGTGGATGCCAAGAAGATGATTCCGCTTAGGACCACAGTTTGGAGAGGGTCTGCACTGGTCACAGCCACAGCCTATAAGCTATGGATTCTTGCTATAGACAGCCAAAGTTATGGCCTGGCCACGATTGATGAAGGAAGAGACAATTTGGTCTTCAATGGGTGTTTGAAGGAAGGTCTTCAAGGTCTTGCCATTGTTTTCTTGGATGCACATAAGCCCATCATTTTAGTTGATCACTGGTGCAAAGTTCTGCCCATCAGTGTTACTCATCCTTGAGTTTTGGTGCTTTTGGGCTTCCATCTGGTACCTCAGAGAGAAGTCCATGCGATGTTTCTTGGTCTGTTATCAACCATCTTATCAGGTAAGGCACAGAGTCTGCATTCTGATGATGGTTCAGGTAAGGCACAGAGTCTGCATTCTAATGATGGTTCAAGTCAAGTCAGGTGAAATTGCACCCACCACATGACGAAATAAGCTTGGGATCCTGGTTGGCAACCCCCGAGGCAGACGGTCCAGTCCCACCCTCCAGAAGTGACCCTCTATCTGCCACAGCCAGGTGTTACATGGGCAACCCCTTGACCTGGTTCAGCCACTCAGGTCCTCCACAAAGAGAATCCAATGAGCGGGATCACCCTCAGGGAAACGCACCACACGGCCATAGTGTCGAAACTGATGGTCCCTCACAATGCAGGTAATGTGCCTCATTCGGGACTCCGTAAGCAACACAAAGTCAAACCAATGGTACCCAAGGATTTTCCAGAGAGACAGTACTGAAGGAGTCCATTCTTCATCTCAGGTCACTGGATAACGTCTACGTCTCGCAACCATATAGCAAGACAGGAAGCACCAAGACTCTAAAGACTTGGACCTTTGTCCTTTATCACAGATATCAGGTGCGCCACACACCCCTTTTCAATGACCTCATGACCCTCCATGCTCTCCAAATACATCTACTGACTTCACAGGAAGAGTCACCAGAGCCATGAATGTCACTGCTGAGGTAAGTAAACCTCTCGACAAGGTTGACACTCTCTCCATAGATAGACACACTACTGATGGCTATCCCCAAGAGGTCATTAAAGGCCTGATCTTGGTTTTTATGCAGGACACTTGCAAGCTCAGACACTCAGTCTCTTGAGCGCCGTGATCAGAGCCTCCATTGACTCAGCGAAGATCACAGCATCGTCAGCAAAGTCAAGATCCGTGAATCTCTCTTCGCCAACAGATGCCCCACAGCCACTGGACCCCACGACCCTCCTCAACACCCAGTCCATACATGCATTGAACAGAGTAGGAGCAGAACACACCCCTGATGAACCCCTGGATCAACTGGAAAAAACGCAGAGGTCCTGCCTCCGCTCTGCACAGCACTCACAGTACCAGTGTACAGGCCAGCCATGATATCCAGCAACCTCGAGGGGATCCTGCGAACCCTCAGGATGTCCCACAGGGCAGCTCGATCAACTGAGTTGAACGCTTTATGAAAATCGACAAAGGCTGCAAAGAAACTCTGCCGATATTCGCATTTGTGCTCCATGAGAACCCTCAGTGCCAGGATGCGGTCGATGGTAGACTTCTTAGGCATAAAACCAGACTGTTCCAGACACTGGTAGGTGAGCAGGTGATTACGGATCCTACGGATTGACGACCCTAGCAAGGACCTTACCTGGCACAGAGACCAGTGTTATCCCCCTGTAGTTGCCGCAAGGGGTCCCGCCATTGAATATGACACTTTTAAGTGTATGTGGTGGCAGCTTTTTAATCCAGGACTTAGATTCTAGCCACTGCAAAAATAGATAATGTCAGTCTGTCCTTTACTGTCTATTTCTAAAAACTCCTTTTGGATTGTCTAAAATTAATTCCTATAAAATTGTTTTTCAACAGGCTAAAAAGAAGCTATATTTATCAACAAAGGAATACGAATCACTTTACAGGTTTATTGAAACAAATTCACATTTGGCAACGGAGAAAGAAAAGCAAAAGGTAATATTTTAACAGATTTTTGCTATTGATTTTTTACCTTTTTGCAGTTTGTTTTTGCTTCTTCAAAATCCTGGATGCACGTCAAGTCAGATCTGGTTGTCCAGGTTGGGAGAACATCAGAACACAGAGTTGTGACCTTCACAAAGTGGCATATCTCTTGTACTAAACTCTCTCAGTAAACAGTCATTATTGATCCACGTACAGGTCATTTAGGTAAACGCTTGAGAAGAATCTCTTCAGTGGTATTGTAGGCGTCTGCCCAAATCTAGAGGGAGATTAGCCTGATAAACATAACAGATCACTCACAAGCCCACCTAATCCAGTTGAGGGTCATGGAGGGCTGGAGACCATCCTAGCAGTATAAGTAAGGCACATCCCGCCATTTTCCTGTACTGGTTTGTGGGATGGTGGTATTGTGGTTTGAACTGATGATTCATGCCTCCTGGGCCCAAGTTCAGTTACTGTCTGTGGAATGGGCCTGCTCACCTCATCTCGATGTAGTTTTTCTCCAGCTTTCCATCCACATAATAAAAGACTTTGATGCATTGTTAATTCAAGACTGTAAATCGGTTTGGCGCCAATGAGCATGACCTGCAATTGACCGGCGTTCCATTAGGCTCGGTCCTGCCATAAACTCCATACTGCAAGACCTGTTGTGGAAAACACATATTCAGAAACCCCACCCTGGATGGGGCACTACTCCATTTTCAGGCCCGGTCACACACTTACACACACACACTCAGTTTTGTTGTGAGAACATTAGAAAAACTTTTGACGAGAACAGGCCATTAATCCCAACAGAGCTCGCCAATCCTGCCCACTCAATTCCTCCAAAATAACATCAAGTCGAGTTTTGAAGGTCCCTAGGGTCCTACTGTCCACCATACTACTTGGTCATTTATTCCACGTGTCTAAGATTCTCTGTGTGAAGAAAAACATTTTAATGTTGGTGTGAAATTTAACCTTAACAAGCTTCCAGCTCTGCCTCCACATTCTTGTTGGACTCATTCTAAAGTCACAGCCCCTTGTTGTGTTACAGTCAGGGGTCATTCCCTTTTTGATTGCTACATTTAGTTATTGTTTAACATTTATATCCTCTATCTTTAAATGCTCCTCCATTCTTTGTGTTTTGTGAGTGGGCCACCTTGTCGTCCCTGATGCTTTTTTCCTGAAATTAGATAGAGGGTCCCAGCAGTGGTTCATTGACAGCTGCTTGGCATTTTTTGGGGGCATTTGTGGGCCTGTGAAAGGGAGCTGGGATTAAGCCCATCGAGGTGAGGCATTTTCCAGGCAGGTAAAGGGGGCCTGGCCAGTGACACCCCCTTTACCTTTGTAACAACTTCAATTCACGACAGAAGCACTGTAGAGATCCTCGTTCTCAAATAAATAAAAAGGATCATGGACGGCCCAACAAAAACTAGTCTGAAACCATAATCCAAGAATCAAAAACCTAAAGACAGAAGCATGCTGTGGTGTGAAATTTTGCATATAAGTTGATAAATATTTTGTATGTCTTTATTGGTAACTTGTAACACTAATGTCTATCATTGATAAGAACAGCAATGGTTAGATGGCTAAGAACCCCTTACCCCCTTTTAAGAACCAGTCCTTTGTAATTTAACGACAGGGTTGGGTAAAGTGCCTCAAACAAGTTTGGGAAGCGATTCTCTGCTGGTGTCTCTCAGTCAACCACCACAGGAACGCCAGACTGCCTAGCTGGCAAACTTCACCTTAACAAATGGTTTTGGGGGTGGAAGGTGTGACACTGTTCTCTGCCCCATTGGTCTGAAGTATGGCTGTTTGGAATTGGCTTGTATCAGAAGCCTTTAAGTATCACAACGTCCTATTGGCTGTAGAGGTTGAACAGAAAACCTATAAATTTGCTTGCTTACCCCCCCTCTTACCAAACTGATGAAAGACCACCTCACACACCATGAACTGAAAAGGACAACACAATGAAGAGCACAGCACGGCAGCCATATTGAGACAGGCATGCAGCCTGTTCTGAAGATAGCTGTCTACAAAATGAGGACTTAACTAGAGACATTTTAAGTAACTTAACAAGTCTTTGTGCTGCCTGAAACTACACATCAGCATTTATCAGGCTGTATGGTTGCCAGTATTCAAATATACTTTGCATATTGGTATTATTTATCAATCCATCCATTATCTAACCCGCCATATCCTAACTACAGGGTGACAGGAATCTGCTGGAGCCAGTCCCACCACGCAAGGCAGGAAACAAACCCCAGGCAGGGTGCCAGCCCACCACAGGGCACACACACATCAAGCACACACTAGGGACAATTTAAGATCCCCAATGCACCTAACCTGCACGTCTTTAGACTGTGGGAGGAAACCAACACAGACATGGGGAGGACGTGCAAACTCTACACAGGGAGGACCCGGGAAGTGAACCCACTGCGCCACCATGCCGCCCCATTATTATTTATGAATATTATCAATACTACATTATGTAAATTGTAGCTTTTTTTTATTGATTTTATTATAATCATTCCATACAGATAGATCAATTTTTACAAAAAATAGGATTGAAAACAACCCAACCCCCACCCCTGAGAAAGAGAGCATGGCCAACGGAGTAAAACTGGTCAAAATACATAAATTGATGAGTTTAATAGGCAGATAAAAAAAAGAAATGTGAAGAGAATTATTTCCTCAGTGCTTTAAGAGCTTATTCTTAAATATTATTGATGAGATCCTGCCAGGTTTTGAAAAAGTTCTGCACAGATCCTCTAACTGAGAATTCAATTTTTTTCCAATTTCAAATAGTATAAAACATCAGTTAACCACTGACTTAAAGAGGAGAGTTACGATTCTTCCAGTTCAGCAAAATTAGGGTTAGGGTTAGGGTTAGGGTTAGGCGATCACAGTTTGTTTGTCTTTCTCCACTTTAAGCCCCTCTGGAAGAACCCCAAACACAGCTGTTAATGGGTTAGGAGGGATTGTGAGTCCAAGGCTGTCTGAAAGGTAATTAAAAATTTTGATCTAGAATAATGTTCATTTGGTGCAGGCCCAGAACATGTGACCCAGTGAGGCTGGGACTTGGTTGCATCGTTCGCAGGTTGGGTCCTGCCCTGGAAACATTTTGGAGAGTTTTAGTCGAGACAGATGTGCTCGATATATAATTTTGAGTTGTATAATTGTATGCTTTGCGCATATGGAGCTCGAGTGAATTCTCTGCATTGCTACCTTCCACTCCTTTTCTGATATGTTGAGTGAGAGATCTTTTTCCCAGTGTCTTCTTGGATCTTTGAAATGGAGGGACTGTAAAATAATTTTATATATTGCAGAAATGCTGTCTGAGTGCTCCGAACTGAGCAATATTCTTTCCAGCATAGAGGAGGTTGCGAGATGAGGGAAATCGGGCAGTTTCTGTTTAACTAAGTTTCTTATTTGAAGATAGTGAAAGAAATGTGTAGCTGGAATGTTAAATTTGAAATGTAATTGTTCATAGGATGCAAAGATGTTGTCTATATAAAGATCTCTAAGCAATTTAATCCCAAATGTTTTCCAGATATTAAAAACTGCATATGTTTGTGAGGGTTGAAAGAGGTGGTTCTCATGCAGAGGTGCCACAGATAGAAGATTCTCCATCTTAAAATTCTTCCTACATTGGTTCCATATTCTGAGTGAGTGAAGCACAACTGGGTTATTAGTATATTGGCGATAACTTACATTTGTTGGGGCACAGAGCAGGGAATATAAAGAAGTACTGCAGGATTTTATTTCTATTGCGGACCAAGCCTGTGTATGTTCATCTATTTGTGTCCAAGTGTTTATTGTTTGTATGCTTGCTGCCCAGTAATAAAACTGAAAGTCGGGTAGAGCCATGCCACCTTCTGCCTTTGGTCTTTATAGGGTCGCTCTTTGGATATGTGGATGTTTTGAGTTTCAAATAAATGAGGTTATTGTTGAATCTAATTGCTTAGAAAATGGTTTATTATTAATGTATATTGGAATGTTTTGAAATAAAAAACAGAAGCTTAGGAAGAATATTCATCTTAACTGTAAATTGTAACTTAACTCCTGCTTGTCTTTTACTACACCTAATTGCCTGAGGTTATAAATGTAGAAGGGAAGGTGGGAAGAAGTTATAAAATACAACACCTTATAAACAGTGGTAAGTCTGGGAGATCTGAGGCATTCTGACAAAGGCTACATATTAATAATACAAAAGGGGAAAGTAAAGTAAAATATTACTCTACCAAGACAAAACAAAGCAATAAATCCAAAAACCAGAAAATCAACTCTGAACAACTGTCAATGAGCCACTACTGGAACCCTCTGTCTGCCCTCAGGAAAAAAAAAGGCAAAAAGAGCAGTAACGTCAGAGTGACCACAAAACACAGAAAATCAAGAAAATCAAACAGTATTAAGAAAACAAAACAATTAAAAGCATGAAAAATACTTCAAAAATACCAAAAAAGAAAAATAAACACAAACCTGAGAATAAAGCCTGACCGTAACACAACATTTCTATTTACCGCTTAATCTTGTACAGCCGTGTGACATAAGCCTCAGTGATTGCATGTCGTACTTCTCTTATTCATGTTTCCTTCATTGATTTCTTTATCATGCTCGTTCTACTAGTTGCTCTGAATGAATTTCACTCATGATAATGTCATTACAACAGATGCAAAACAGGCTGAAAAAATTGGAAGATGCGCTTTCAAAGCTGGATGAAGAATACTTCAACATGAATGTGGCAGGACATCAGATCCGACTGAAATGGGAAGCCACCCTGAAGAACTGTTACCAGGTCAGTGGGCTCCAGAAGGAACAACAGCCAAGTGTGACGATAGGGGCCGCTAGGTGTCACACACGCACCTGCTCATAGAACAGAAATTTCAAAGAGGCCATGCGTTTTTAAATTAAAAATAGAAAAACATCAGAAAGGGCTTAAAAGCAAAGCGTCAGAAGATTTGAGATGCGCGGCTCTGGCGAGATATGAATAGCTGGATGCTGCTGATGAGTGAGGTGCTGATACTTGTCAGGATGCTGCAGCTCATTTTTGTCAGAACAGACAAAGCAATATGATGATATGGTAGCAGCTGCAATATTCTGCATTATAATTATTTCTAATTTTAGATTTCTTTGTGGTTTCTTTCCCTGTGCCTTTTCATTTCAGAGCATTCAAGAACTGGAAAAACAAAGAATTCTGGTTTTATGTGACATCCTGACGAAGTATCACCAACATATTTCTAGTTTTGGGCAAACTCTCTCTACAGTATGTACTGTGTCTACTTTAATATTACATTTTTTATTTTATATACAGTACAGTATGGCACCCTTTCAAAGTGAACCCAACTCAGGGATAGAATTGTGGAGCTACTTGCGACAAACACAAATGGCATCTCCCATAAAAGAAAAAATGTTAGTGAAATTTCATTACCGGCAGAAGTTCAAAGCAAGCCATCGAGTTATATGTCCTACTTAGGCAAAACCAAAAATTGTTTCAAGAGTGGTAAATTGATAACCTGTAATTCTTTTTTTTATCTTTTACTAGCTAACATAGCTGAAATACCCAGCATTGCTCGCAAGGAAAATAAAGTGTTTTTTTTTAATTGTTTGAGAAGAATATAATTACAAAAAAACCACAACTTTAAAAATAAAAATAAATTAACAATCAAGGAAGACGCACTAATGTGCTTGTCCTGCAGCTGCCCTGTAAAACACACGTAGGTCTGATCTCTCTCTCAAAAACATCAAATGTTGCTCCTTAACAATCAGTAGCCGATAATGTCTGTTTAACAAACAGGTATCACTAGCTAAGTGGAGGCCATGTGCACTGCATCACGTGATCAGACGTAGACCAACTCGAACAGAGGTTAGTGAGGGAACGAGGAAGGCCCTGGCTCCCTGCTCTCGGCCCACAGCCACTCTCTTGGATTTGCATAAATACATCGGTACTGCATGCGAATTCTGGTACTTAGCGATGAGAGAAGTCACAAAATCAACCAGAAAGTTCAAGCAAATTATAGAAAAGAACCTGATCTAAATCCGCTAAGTAATTCTCTCGTGAAAAGTGGACAGACAGACAGACAGAACGTGCTTGGACCACAAAATTTTTAAAACCGTTTCTTAGCGAGCACCTAATGGGCCAAGGGTAACCTACATTCCAAATTTCAAGCCCCAAGTCATCATGCTTCGGGACATTTCGTGATGAGTGACTCAGTGGTATATATATATACAGATTTATATATATTGCATTTGTAGTCTGAATCACAATCTGATTGTATGGGTGGTTACCAACCAGGTAACGCTTGTGGTTGGTCAGCAAGTCAGGTAACATCCGCCACAGTGCCCTCTTTCAGTGGCGAGAAGCAGATCATAGAATGTTAAATAGTTTTACTGTCAAATAATGCAGAGTATGCGACACTTTTTCGCCCTAATTCTGGGCTCATCAGGCATACACACTCACTGCACCCCCTCTCGGGGACAGAACCTCGGACATCAGCGTCAGAGGCGAAGCCTTTTTACGTTGAGCCACGGCGCGTGGTTTGTTTATTTGACAGAATGTAGATCGCGGTAATTACATTCATGGCATTAATAGTCTGAATCACAATCTGATTGTATGGGTGGTTACCTACCAGGTAATGTATTACATGAATGTAATTACCTCGATCTACATGCTGTCAAATAAACGATCCACACGCCGTGGTGCAACGTAAAGAGGCTTCGCCGCTGACTTCCGAGGTTCGATCCCCAAGAAGGGGTGCAGTGAGTGTGTACGCCTGATAAGTCCAGAATTAGGGCGAAACATGTGTCGCATACTCTTTGCATTATTTGACAGTAAAACTATTCAAGATTTATATATATATTGTAACAACCGGTGGTTGAGTATTGAAGTTCTCGGAGCCGAACTCTACTGCGCACTTCCCCCAAGCTGGTCGGCCAGCGGAATACCAGCGCCATGCACGCAGCTGTACCTAGCTCCTTTAGCAAGCGAGCACTCGTGTCCCATACACCACACGACCCCGAGTGTCTCCGTACATAATTGCATAGATGGAATCTAGCAACACACAGCTCTGTCCCTTTGTATCTCTTTATTAGAGCAGATAGTCAGAAACAAAGCTCAATATAACTGTTACACTTACCACTCCTGGGCTGCAAATGACCCAAGCCCACCCAAGCAACTGCAACACAAACACATATAACATTTATAGTACAACAGGAAATCAATTGCCTTGCTTGCCCAGTACAAACAGTAACGTTACAGAAATACCCACAATGCACCATGCCGCCAGCGCTGACTGCCGGGTCATTACAATATATATAAACTGGTTAAAAAAAATTAAAGGAACACTTTGAAAACACATCAGATCTCAATGGGAAAAAGAAATCCTCCTGGATATTTATACTGATATAGACTGGGTAATGTGTTAGGAACGAAAGGATGCCACATCGTTTGATGGAAATGAAAATGATCAACCTACAGAGCCCTGAATTCAAAGACGCCCCAAAAATCAGAGTGAAAAAATGATGTGGCAGGCTAGTCCATTTTGCCAAAATTTAATTGCAGCAACTCAAAATTGTACGCAGCACTTTGTATGGCCCCTGTGTTCTTGTATACATGCCTGACAACATCGGTGCATGCTTCTAATGAGATGACAGACGGTGTTGTGGGGATCTCCTCCCAGATCTGGACCAGGGCATCACTGAGCTCCTGGACAGTCTGAGGTGCAACCTGGTGGCATTGGATGGACCAAAACATAATGTCCCAGAGGTGTTCTATTGGATTTAGGTCAGGAAAGTGTGGTGGCCAGTCAATGGTATCAATTCCTTCATCCTCCAGGAACTGCCTGCATACTCTCACCACATGAGGCCAGGAATTGTCGTGCACCAGGAGCCACTGTACCAGCATAGGGTCTGACAATGGGTCCAAGGATTTCATCCTGATACCTAATGGCAGCCAAGGTGCCTTTGTCAAGCCTGTAGCGGTCTGTGTGACCCTCCATGTATATGCCTCCCCAGACAATCATTAACCCACCACCAAACTGCTCATGCTGAATGATGTTACAGGCAGCATAATGTTCTCCATGGCTTCTCCAGACCCTTTCACTTCTGTCACGTCCTCAGGGTGAACCTGCTCTCATCTGTAAAAAGCACAGGGCACCAGTGGTGCATCTGCCAATTCTGGTATTCTATGGCGAATGCCAATCGAGCTGCATGCTGCTGGGCAGTGAGCTCAGGGCCCATTAGAGGACATGGGGCCCTTGGGTCACCCTCATGAAGTCTTTCTGGTTGTTTGGTCAGAGACATTCACACCAGTGGCCTGCTGGAGGTCATTTTGTAGGGCTCTGGCAGTGCTCATCCTGTTCCTCCTTGCCCAAAGGAGCAGATACTGGTCCTGCTGATGGGTTATGGACCTTCTATGGCCCTCTCCAGCTCTCCTAGAGTAACTGCTTGTCTCCTAGAATCTCCTCCATGCCCTTGAGACTGTGCAGGGAGACACAGCAAACCTTCTGGCAATGACACGTATTGATGTGCCATCCTGGAGAAGTTGGACTACCTGTGCAACCTCTGTAGGGTCCAGGTATCGCCTCATGCTACCAGTAGTGACACTGACTGTAGCCAAATGTGAAACTAGTGAAGAAACAGTCAGAAAAGATGAGGAGGGAAAAATGTCAGTGGCCTCCACCTGTTAAACCATTCCTGTTTTGGGGGTCATCTCATTGTTGCCCCTCTAGTGCATCTGTTGTTAATTTCATTAACACCACAGCAGCTGAAACTGATTAACAACCCCTCTGCTACTTAACTGACCAGATTAATATCCCATAAGTTTCATTGACTTTATGCTATACTCTGATTAAAAAGTGTTCCTTTAATTCTTTTGAGCAGTATATATATATATATATACAGTATAAATATATATATATATATATATATATATATATATATAGTGAACCCGGCCCGGACACAGACAGGCGGACATGTTGTTCTTCAAACCACCACACATTTATTTACAATTATTTACAATAGTTCAATGGTCACACAGACACAAATAAAGTGCACAAACCCCAACACACGCAGTCCTGGCCACAAATGCCTTCTTCTCGGGCCGCCTCCACTCACCTCTCTTGCCTCGTCCTTCTTCCACCCGACTCTAGCCTCGAATGAAGGGAGACGGCCACTTTTATAACAGCCCAGGATGAGCTCCAGGTGCTTCCGACACTCCCCCGTTGGCCACGCCCCAGCTGCGGCGGAAGTGCTGGGGTAACAGGTCCCCAAGGCATTGGGGCGCCTCCTGCCGGTGACCACGGGCCCCTACAGGGTGGAGCTTCCATGCCCTGTACCCGTGGCTCCCAGAGTAACCAGGAAGGCGAGCCCCGCGTGATCCAGGGTGGGCGCAGACCCACATCCGGTCCCTCATGATGTCCCGGCCGGGTCATGGCCCCTGGCATCCCTGACAATATATATATTGACAATATATATATATATGCCCCAGGCATTTCTGGGGTATCTGAGCTTGGTGGATAATGCTTGTTTCGCTACATTAAAGATCATTGTTTAGATCTTCCTGTTTTTTAAAATCCTTATTTTCGATTGTGTTTTGACTTCTGACTTCTTGACTTCTGCTTTTGGCTTTTGAACAAATCTTTGACTTTTAATTCTCCTGGCCATTTTCATTTTCTTTTTACTCTAACTTGAGAGTCAGTATAGTAACGGCAGCGACTGGTTTACTTGATTTCTTCTATCCATCTCCCAATCCCCTATGTTTATTCATTCATTAGGCTCACTATAAAGAGTTAGAGTAACATGAATATCTCTTCTTCTACCTGTCATCTATCTAGTGCAATCAGATGATATATGTGTGTTCAATGTGTCTCTCAGTTCTATAGACAAATAGATCAAGAAGTAAAGAAGATGGATGTTGAAAAAGATATCCAGACCTTAGTGGAAGAAACAGCCTTTATGGAAAGAGACAACAAAGCAGAATTCCTGCTGGCAGATTATTTTGTAAGTTTTTCTTCATTGTGTCTTTCCTTGTAATTTTTTGTGTTAGACTTAAGTGTGATGGTGAGGAGAGACTTGATTCATTAGGATGAAGCAGAGTGTTAGTGGACTTGACTGCATGTTGTGAGGGGGTTTTATTTGGTTGGCTAGGTTCACTGGGATGGTGTTGTGTTTGGTGGAATGGGGTAGATTATAGTTGAGTTTAGTCGGTTGGGTTGAATGAGATGGCATTAGTGGGTTTGGGACTTCAGTTTGATGGACTGAGTCCAGTAATCCCTGACTATATAAAAAATTAAAATGAGAAGTGACCATTGAGGGCTTCAACCAGGACTTCATCTCTTGTTTGTCACTTTCTCTGGTCATCTACCCAGCATGTGACTGTTGTTTTCACAGGAAGAAGATATGAAGAATGGGATGAACTTAGAAAGAAGAAAAAACTCCATTGGGAAGAAGCTTCAGAGATTATCCGAAAACCTGGTGAAAGCCAGAAAAAACAAGGAAGGTATGCTGGGTCCCATTGGCAGAAGTCCCTTCACATACACAAGTTGATGGCATGTGTGTTATTGCAATATTTCCCTCTACTTTCCCTTTACCTAGAGGTAAGTGTACTCATCAGGTTCGTTACCGGGTTGGTCTACTGTCGGACCTTAAGATTGACACACACACACATAGATATATGCATACACACAGAAAATCAACAGTGCCCTATGAATGACCCATACACAGCTGGTTAACCTTTTGGCGCTTTAAACTATTCAAGTGCCTTAGGAATAGCACAGCCTGACGCTCTTCTGGTACTTCAAGAGACTTACTTATTGTCGGCACACACAACATACGATGTTTTAAATATATCTCAGATGTAAATATTACTTTAGTCTCTAGGAATACATTTAAACATAGAAAGGCTCAACATCCTTGGCTATAGGCCATTTATCAACCAAGAATGCCTTACTTTACATACTGTTCCCTACTTTTGAGTGGAGCACTCACCCTTAGCCTTAATAAATCTCACAGCACAGAGTTTATGGCAAACCTCTGGCTGCACCAGGTGATCAAAGAAATCTACCTTATTACTTCAATCACTCTAGACATGAAGACAAAGCATAAAAAGTTAAAAAGCAGTGTGATATTTACTACATGAATAATAATACCAAATAGAAAAAAAGAATAATAGAAAATAAGATTGATAGTAAAGTTTGAATAGATATAGTCTTTAGAAAAAGCTTACGAAAAAGTAAAGATGTCAAGGACGAATGTCACAGGTGGCTTGTAAACTCGCACTCATAGTTGTTTATGAAAGTCTTTGCTGATGATAAGGTCGAAACGGCTGCACGGGACGCCCTCTTCTGAAGTTGCTCTGTTCTCTTCTGATGTCGCTCTTCAGACAAGGCATCTTTATATATAATACGCTACCGTGGCTGTTCGTTTGTCTCTCCAGATTTTCAATTACCTGTAGTTTGCAAACCGTTTAATCTTTTGACTTGAAATTTGGTATACATATACTACGTGACATCTACTATCTGCTTTCGGGGTGATGACTGACGTCCGTGTGGTGCATGAGTACAAGCGCCGTTCTCATCCCTACCACCTTCGCCATCACTTCCCCTACCTCTACATATCTTAAATCAATCTTCAGGCAGATTAAAGACTTAAGTGCCAGCTTAAGTGAAAAATGAAAGAAAACATACTAAGTAATTGCAACAGAAACACTGACTTAATCAGTTTTAATGCGAAAAGAGGCCAACGAAAGAAGAGAAGAAGCGGTCCGCTGGGGTGGAGAAAAGAAGAGCTGCTCAAAAAGCAGCAAGTGCATCAACATCAGAGCAAACGAATGCTAAACATACAGAGAAAGAGTATGAAACCTATGAATGCTCAAGTCAAGTGCTGTTAGTGGTATTTATTATAAAATTATACTGGGGGGGTTTCACAAGATATGATTACTACATGCACCTGATAGGCTGGCTATCGATATGATGAATGAATTTGCTCAAACTCTTTCACCAGTTTGAATACGTCCTTTTCCCCAAGCAATAAAGTTTTTGATGTTGCTTAGTACCTGCTAGCATGTCTTCCTTTCTCAGGCTGTAAACCCATTTAGCAACTTGTCCCAGATGCCCATCATTTTGCAATGATAACAAAATCAAAAGAGCAAATTTAGGCAAAAGGCCTTACCTTTGATCCGGCTCACAGGATCCTCATTGTTGAGGACCCAAGCGGCTGGATAAGGTCAAGGGGATCCCCACGTCACCCAGCCAGATGAATGGTCATTTCTGGGGTGTGGGGCTGGACTCCGTGTCTGCCTGGAGGGATGCCAACCAGAATCCTAAGCTGTTTCGTCATGTGGTGGGTACAGCAATGCGCTGTATGAATCCATGCTCCCCACCATGACCTGATTTGGCGTGACCAGTCCAAAATCCAAATAAAAATAACCAAAAACAGAAACAAATAATGAGAATAAATTCAACACAATACTCATAATGTCTAGTTAGAGACAATCAAAAGACAACAGCAGCAGTTTGAGGCATTTGCTTACCACCCTCTTTAATCGTCAATGAAATTTGGCACCACACAAGCCCTTAAAGGAAACAAAATGTGGTTTCAATGGTCCATTAGAGACGTATTGAATAATTGTTTGGTTCTTGAATGTGACGTCCTCATCGAGAGCAGTGTGGGTAATGACAACAAACTTCCAGTCACGTCTCCTCTTATATAGCGGAAGGAACAAGGCCAGCATTGTGGGGCCAGTAGTGTCATTGCTCATCACGAAAATCATTCTTTGGTATAACTGAAGCAAAAAAGGGTCATAATAAGAATTACTCTTATTCTTCTGTGTATCTCCCATTTCAGGCCCTGGTAGTTGATCCCGCAACTTGCATGTGTGACAGTCCGACTCTGCAATAGACAATAATAACACTCCTCACCCTGAATGTAAAGTCTGTGAGCAGTCCTAGAGTAAGCACTTTGAGCACAGCAAGTGAATAATTATTATTATTATTATTATTATTAGTGATGTCATGTTGGCCCCACCTGTTGAGACTCCACCACAGAATACAAGGAATAAAGGTTTGAAACAGCAGGCCATTAATGATCTCTTGGGCACTGCCATCAGCAGTGTGTCTGTCTACAGATAGAGTGTTGACCTCATCGAGAGGTTTACTTACCTTGGCAGTGACATTCATGTCTCTGGTGACTCTTCCTATGAAGTCAGTAGACGGATTTGAAGAGCATGGGGGGTCATGAGGTCTCTGGAAAGGGGTGTATGGCACTCCAGATATCTCTGCAAAAGAATGAAGGTCCAAGTCTTTAGAGTCCTGCTGCTTCCTCTTTTGCTATATGATTGCGAGACATGGATGCTATCCAGTGACCTGAGACAAAGACTGGACTCCTTCGGTACTGTGACTCTTCTGAGAATCCTTGGGTACCGTTGGTTTGACTTTGTGTCAAATGAGCAGTTGCTCACGGGGTCCCAAATGAGGCACATTACCTGCATTGTGAGGGAGCGTCAATTGCAACACTACAACCATGTGGTGTGATTCCCCGAGGGTGATCCGACTCGCAGGACCCTCATTGTAAGACCCAAGTGGCTGGACCAGGCCAAGCAGTCGCCCACTTAACACCTGGCTGTGGCAGATAAAGGGTCATTTCCAAAGGGTGGCACTGGACTGTGAGTCTGCCTGGGGGGTTGCCAACCAGGATCCCAAGCTGTTTCGTCGTGAGGTGGGTGCGCCAACACACTGTACTGGTGTTTTTGCTCCCCAACCAGACCTGACTTGACCTGCAGCAGTACACAATATACATGAAGTAAGCAAAATTAACGTAAAAATCTGTTCCTGTGGCCACCACACGGCTACTGAAATAACCCCATTAAAGAATAAGTTTGTTATTTTTTAAGTCAAAGTTATTCTTTCACAACCATGGGATGTATTAATATGCTACGAAAAATTGTGTTCTAAAGTGAGACATGTTTTATAAATTTAAAAAATTGCTTGTCTGCTCTTGCAGCTTACCTGAGATCAGGTCCTTTAACCAGGCCCACCCAAATATCATGTAAAGACCTCCACTGATGCTGTTGGGTTGTTACTTATTGGATTTTTGGGACTTCATTATATATCTAGCTGTGTAAGCCCATGCCGTAAAAAAGCCTGGGATCCTAGAAACTATTGAAATCATCAGAAAAGAAATTGAAATGTAGAGATGTCAAGCAATTGAAAGGAACTACTCTGGGCATCTCTCTCCTAGGAGGATTCGTTTTGTTGACCTGTTCACGTCGCTTGTGTATTAGCGGCTAAGCAACTGCCTTTTTTTGTAGGTTTCGTTTTGCTGACATGCTGGCCTCGCTTGAGGGAGGAAAAGTACAAAGGGATACCGTTTTGCCGATGTTAGCGATTGAGTGACTTTGTCTTTCTTCGTAGGTGTCGATTTGCTGATGTGCTGGACTCGCTTGTGTTATTAGCGACTAAGTGAGTTTTCTGTTTCTTCGGAAGAGGATCCCTTACCTCAACTCCACCTCTCACTTCTTGGCCGGACAGACAGACACACACACTTCCACGAGTAGACGTTTATATACAGGATACTGGCTTAACACTTCAAACAGCTCACCTTGAACTTTACCCTGGAGCTACCTGGGATTTACTATTATTCTTAAAAATTAAAGACATGCCATGCCTAGTATTCAAGTTTAGAATGGCCATGGTCAAAACAAAGAAAAAATTATCTTTCTTTTTTTCCAAATACCTGACAGGGTTAGAAAAAATGATTGCTACCTACAATCAAACGCCGTCATTTTCCAATAAGGCAAACGTGGAAGAGGCTGAGCTGCACCTGGAGGAGGTGAGTTTCAGATGCCGTGAATTACATTTTCACCGATCCAGCAATGCTCCATTACGATGGTAATCAACTGCAAACTGTGACAAAACCAACCATTACATTGGACTCTCATTGCTGCAAGGAAAGTTAGATTCATTGGTTTGACCGAGATTCCCTGCCCTCATGTGAGCACTAAGGCGCACACAATGGCAAAAATGGCAGTGACATCTGGCGAGAAATCAAAGCAAATGCGAAAAGCAAAATACTCCATGGACGATGTCTTGCCTATTATCTCTGAACTGGACTATGACTTGTCGGACTCAGATTTTGATACAAGTGATCCAAATCGAATGTGAGGTTCCAGCTTCAGCTGATTAGTCCCCAGCTAGTTGTAGTACTGACAATGTTCACCAGGGAGGACTGCCACTTAACAATCAGAATGTAATGCACTGCGACCGTGACTGCCGCTGCTGCTGCCCCAGCCACGCAAAGACAGCCTGGCAGCAAGCCTGCTGCTCATTCTTGGCAAACTGGCAGCCACAGCATTCAGCAGAAGACGTTTTATGTTGATTTCTGTGTGAAACCATCGTTTTTTTGGAAAAAATATTTAGCCCTCAAAGAGTTAAAATGGAGATGGCTTCAGCAATTTTAATCAGAATTAGCATTTTGTTTTTCATCTTTTTTGTAATTCTTGTGTGTGTTTGAGGGGGCTTGTTGTTGTTGTTTGTTTTAATCGATGTTTTTAAAAGGAAAAGTAGACTAATGGACTCACTCACCCACTCATCAACAAAAACACTATTTCCAGTTTAATTAAAAAGCTGAAATTTGGTCGGATGGTACATCTAAGTCAGTAGGTATCCTCTAAGAAAAGCCATTTCGATACACTGTATAAATATTTAGGGGCGAATGAAGAGGCATGGCAAAAGCAAATGCTTGGGGTTCCAAATTGGACAAAACTCCATTTAACTGGAACAGAACAAATAAGAAAATTAGTGAAAATATGCACCTCAATGCGATTTTTAGAAAATGTAGTCCTTCTCTCAGGAATGACAAGGTCTTAGGCTCTGGCTTGGGTCTGCACAGAAGTGAGGTCAGCACTGATATGAGACGCTGCCTTCTTTTTATATCAGGCGGACGGGAAGGGCGGGTGGGCTTTCCTTTGCTTTAGTGCCCTCATGGGGCGATTTCTCGAGGCTGTGGTGGCAGCACCCCCTCTTGTCTCGGGGTGGTACTATTTACTTTAGGCAGACCTGGTAGGTGACCTTTTTGCGCGCTTGCATGACACGGTGAAAAAAAATACTACAGCTGTTGAATATGGAAAAGTAGTCAGTTAGTTAAGTTGTACTTCTGATACAACCGATTAATGACGGCGCTAAAACCGAGGCTCGCTATCTTAGGAAACTTCCTAGACAAAGCTGGTGTGGTTGGGCGGTGTATAACATGGGATCCAAAATAAATGCTGGGGTACCAACCAGGTAACCCCATTTAAATAATAAGGCAAAAATAGGCTTGATGGGTGCAACAAATAAAATACTGTGCTGCTAGACCTTCTCTATGGTGGGTGTCAGGTTTGAAGTGGAGCCCTGTTTCATTCTGTGCTTTTGTCCAAATGACATGCCATATTTAAGGGCACACCATAAATATACCTGTATAGTCCTCTGATTGGAAGGGGCCTAGTCACTTGGCCTCACTACGCAGCTTCTTTGTGCTACTGGAACAGAAAGAGATCATACCAGTAGCAACTGCACCCCTCTGGTCCTGGGGCGGTATTGTTTACCAAGGATGATCCATGAAGATGATCCTCAGATGCGCATGTGTCACACGGGATAACGCAGCTAGCATTTCTAAAATTCTAGAAATTTCCCCATGGGGCAAAGATCTATCTATCTATCTATCTATCTATCATATAGTGCCTTCACATGTCCATCTATCTATCTACCATATAGTGCCTTCACATGTCTGTCTATCTATCTATAATATAGTGCCTTTCATTATCTATCTATCTATCTATCATATAGTGCCGTTCATATCTATCTATCTATCTATCTATCTATCTATCTATTATATAGTGCCTTTCACATGTCTGTCTATCTATCTATCATATAGTGCCTTCACATGTCTATCTATCTATCTATCTATCTATTATATAGTGCCTTTCATATCTATCTATCTATTATATAGTGCCTTTCCTTTCTATCTATCTATTATATAGTGCCTTTCATATCTATCTATCTATCTATTATATAGTGCCTTCACATGTCTGTCTTTCTATCTATCACATAGTGCCTTCACATGTCTGTCTATCTATTATATAGTGCCTTCACATGTCTGTCTATCTATCATATAGTGCCTTTCACATATCTATCTATCTATCTATCTATCATATAGTGCCTTTCAAATCAATCAGTCTATCAGAGTTAAACATGGCTTTGTCATTAGTCATGCACTCGACTTATTTCAGCTTCAGTTCATGAGTTTCACTTCCGTCCAGGTCAGTCTGAAGATAGACCTCTTAGAAGCAAACTACTACAAACTGATGGAAAAAATGGCAGAATCAGAAGGAAAACCCAAGCTCCTGCATCATTACAGTGACAGCATCTTAAAATGGAAAGATAAGGTAAGCAGAATAAATTGGGGTTCAAAATAGTAACATGAAATGCTACTGCAATGGGCATCTAAGTGTTAAGAATTACAAAACCTGTTTTGACCAATTATTTCAGTTCATGGGACTTTACTATTTTGAAAACTGACGTGAAAAGCCAAGCAAAAATGACACCTTTTATTGGCTAACTAAAAAGATTACAATATGCAAGCTTTCGAGGCAACTCAGGCCCCTTCTTCAGCCCTTGAAAGCTTGCATATTGTAATCTTTTTAGTTAGCCAATAAAAGGTGTCATTTTTGCTTGACTTTTCACTACATTCATAATGGTTATCACGGTACAGTACACCATAGTACTGAAAACTGAGGTTTTAAGCTTTGTTTTCATTTATGTGTTTTAATTTTATTTCCTTACATAACATACAGCATATTCATATTTTTCTGCTTAATTTTTAACTGCGTGGCACCACCATTTAAAAATCTCTGTGGACGGATAATGGGTTGCTAAGAGCCCTTGTCCGGTTGCTAAGGACTGCCTGCCAAGAGGCACCACAATTCACGCCACAAACACTCGCTTATTCACTTGCTTATTCATTCCAGCACAGCACCATTAGTCCTTTAGGTTCTGGCATTCTGGTTTACAATTTTGTGTTTCTTGAAACATTACCAAGTCCTAGTCCTGATGGTTTACCTTTTCTTTTTTCTTTTCATTTCTAATAAGCTTTTTTCATGAAAAATGTTTCTTTATTGAAATACAACATGATTTGACTGAGGTGTTTAATATCTTAGTGTTGGTCGTCGTAATTCTGGAATGGGCGGTGGGAGGGCTGTGGAACTCTCGGACAGTTTAAATCATAATGAATTGTAAAAGGTTCTGTAGAGAGACAGTAAGGAGCCACCTGAGGTCTAACTGCCAGGGGACACTAAGAGACCAAACGAGGGACTGAACTGATGAAGACAATGAGAAATGCTCACTACGTATTGTGAGCTCCCCAAAGCACTGAAGGGTAGCAGGTAATAGCAATGGTGTCCTGAGGAGAACACATTGGACATCTTGCTGGATACATTATTTTTGTGTAAATAATTTTTTCTGTTCATTTTTGAATATTCCTAAAGGTTTTCTGTAAAGGAACAGACACATATGTGTGTTTTAGATTAATTTTTTATTTAGAACAAGTATTATTTTTAAGTGAATCACACCTCCATTTTAGACTCTCTACATTTCCTTGGTTAGAATGCACTGCAACTTTGTTAATGAATGACTCCCAAGAGCCTCTGTGTGCCATGTCATGAAGGCTCCACTATAAAACACAGCACAGCTCTCTGTCCAAGATTACGGATTTAAACCTGTAGCAGCATTAGTCGTGAATTCATGTTAAGTATTCTTATTAATGACACAAATCTCAATTCGGTTCATAGTCTTAGTGTTTTGGCTCTGGTGACACTCTCCTAGTTTTGACAATGACTCCCACCATTGTTTGTCTTGGCTGTGCTCATGGTTTAGCCCCCTGGATTTTGTTTTCGACAGCTATACTTTGGTATTATGGCTAGCGGGAAACGTAAACCTAAGAGACTTTTAACAAATATTATACCTGTGACTGACACCTTAATGACATTATAGAAATAAACAAAATTTAACAAAATGACAGTAGATGAAGACACATGTGAAAATTCAGAAAGATGAGCACCAATACCTGTTATAGTGACCTGTAGCTTTGAAATGCATTTGGATGCTCAGAACAAGGCAGAGCAGCCATTGATTCCTTTGTAACTCTTAACAGTTCGTATTTAACTTACTTTTTGTATTATTTTTATAATGTTAAAAAATAACTCTCATATGAAAATGTGGCCCTGACCAAAGTCGTCTCACCTCCTTATCCCACCTGCCGACCTTGAGGGAAGATCACGGGGGGCCAGACAGAAGAAATAGAGAGGAGACTTTAGGAAGCCTTCTTTAGAAGATACATATTCGGAATTAAACATGTTTAAGTTCTATTTATTTCAGAAAAAGACTTACAATTACTATAATTTCCATATACCACTGCAGGAACTCCCCAGTGATACTTTGATGTGTATATCATCTGGCTTTCTTTTAAGCAAGACAGGAACTTAAAGAAACCTTACAACATGAATGAGTCAATTTGCACTGAAATATTCAGATGAGTCTGTGAGACACGAATATTGAAATGAGTCTGTGACGCGTGTGAGTGTTTGAATATGTCTGTTGGGTATAGAACAATGTTGACATGAATCTGTGACACATCTGTGTGTTCGAATAAGTCTGTAAGGTAAAATAATGTATTAAATGAATCTGTGATGCATGTGAGAGTTCAAATATGTCTGTAGGGTAAAACAATTTTGAGATGAGTGTGTGACACATCTGTGTGCTTGAATAAGTTCTGTCGGGGCAAACAATGTTGAGATGAATCTGTGACGCGTGTGAGTGTTCAAGTTAGCCTGCAAGGTAAAACAACGTATTAAATGAGTATGTGACGCGTGTGAGTGTTTGAATATGTCTGTTGGGTATAGAACAATGTTGACATGAATCTGTGACACATCTGTGTGTTCGAATAAGTCTGTCGGGTAAATCTATTGTATGTTGAAATGAGTCTGGTGACACATTTGAATGTTCAAGTTAGCCTGCAAGGTAAAATAATGTATAAAATGAATCTGTGACGCGTGTGAGCATTTGAATAAGTCTGAAAGGTAAAATAATGTATTAAATGAATCTGTGATGCCTGAGAGTGTTCGAATATGTCTGTTGGGTATAGAACAATGTTGACATGAATCTGTTACACATCTGCGTGTTTGAATAAGTCTGTTGGGTAAAACCATTTTGAGATGAGTCTGGTGACGCGTGTGAGTGTTCGAATAAGTCTGTAAGGTAAAATAATGTATTAAATGAGTCTGTGATGCCTGTGAGTGTTCAAATATGTCTGTAGGGTAAAACAATTTTGAGATGAGTGTGTGACACATCTGTGTGCTTGAATAAGTTCTGTCGGGGCAAACAATGTTGAGATGAATCTGTGACGCGTGTGAGTGTTCAAGTTAGCCTGCAAGGTAAAACAACGTATTAAATGAGTATGTGACGCGTGTGAGTGTTTGAATATGTCTGTTGGGTATAGAACAATGTTGACATGAATCTGTGACACATCTGTGTGTTCGAATAAGTCTGTCGGGTAAATCTATTGTATGTTGAAATGAGTCTGGTGACACATTTGAATGTTCAAGTTAGCCTGCAAGGTAAAATAATGTATAAAATGAATCTGTGACGCGTGTGAGTGTTCAAATAAGTCTGTCGGGTAAAACAATGTTGAGATGAGTCTGGTGACGCGTGTGAGTGTTCGAATAAGTCTGTATGGTAAAATAATGTATTAAATTAGTCTGTGATGCATGTGAGAGTTCAAATATGTCTGTAGGGTAAAACAATTTTGAGATGAGTGTGTGACACATCTGTGTGCTTGAATAAGTTCTGTCGGGGCAAACAATGTTGAGATGAATCTGTGACGCGTGTGAGTGTTCAAGTTAGCCTACAAGGTAAAACAACGTATTAAATGAGTATGTGACGCGTGTGAGTGTTTGAATATGTCTGTTGGGTATAGAACAATGTTGACATGAATCTGTGACACATCTGTGTGTTCGAATAAGTCTGTCGGGTAAATCTATTGTATGTTGAAATGAGTCTGGTGACACATTTGAATGTTCAAGTTAGCCTGCAAGGTAAAATAATGTATAAAATGAATCTGTGACGCGTGTGAGTGTTCAAATAAGTCTGTCGGGTAAAACAATGTTGAGATGAGTCTGGTGACACATGTGAGTGTTCGAATAAGTCTGTAAGGTAAAATAATGTATTAAATGAATCTGTGATGCCTGTGAGTGTTTGAATAAGTCTGTTGGGTATAGAACAATGTTGACATGAATCTGTGACACATCTGCGTGTTTGAATAAGTCTGTTGGGTAAAACCATGTTGAGATGAGTCTGGTGACGCGTGTGAGTGTTCGAATAAGTCTGTATGGTAAAATAATGTATTAAATTAGTCTGTGATGCATGTGAGAGTTCAAATATGTCTGTAGGGTAAAACAATTTTGAGATGAGTGTGTGACACATCTGTGTGCTTGAATAAGTTCTGTCGGGGCAAACAATGTTGAGATGAATCTGTGACGCGTGTGAGTGTTCAAGTTAGCCTGCAAGGTAAAACAACGTATTAAATGAGTATGTGACGCATGTGAGTGTTTGAATATGTCTGTTGGGTATAGAACAATGTTGACATGAATCTGTGACACATCTGTGTGTTCGAATAAGTCTGTCGGGTAAATCTATTGTATGTTGAAATGAGTCTGGTGACACATTTGAATGTTCAAGTTAGCCTGCAAGGTAAAATAATGTATAAAATGAATCTGTGACGCGTGTGAGCATTTGAATAAGTCTGAAAGGTAAAATAATGTATTAAATGAATCTGTGACAAATCTGTGTGTTCGAATAACTCTGAAATGTAAAACTACTGTATGTTGAAATGAGTCTGGTGACACATGTGAGTGTTCAAGTTAGCCTGCAAGCTAAAATAATGTGTTAAATGCATCTGTGTGACTCATCTGCGTGTTCAAATGAGTCTGTAGGGTAAAACAATGTTGAGATGAGTCTGTGACGAGTGTGAGTGTTCAAAAAAGTCTAAAGGGTTAAACAATGTTGAAATTAATCTGTAACGCATGTCAGTATTCGAATAAGTCTGTAAGGTAGATAAATGCTGAAATGAGTTTGTGACGCATGTGACATTTATTTATATAGCACATTTTCATACAAACAGTAGCTCAAAGTGCTTTACATATTAAAGAATAGAAAAATGAAAGACACAATTATAAAACAAAATTAATCAACATTAATTAACATCGAATAAGAGTAAGGTTCAATGGCCAGGGGGGACAGAAAAAAAAAAAAAACTCCAGACGGCTGGAGAAAAAATAAAATCTGTAGGGATTCCAGACCATGAGACCGCCCAGTCCCCTCTGGGCAATCTACCTAACATAAATGAAACAGTCCTCTTTGGATTTAGGGTTTTCATGGAAGGGCTTGATGATGATGATGGTCACGTAGACTTCTGCCTTTTAATCCGTCCATCATTGTTGGAGCATCATGAAGCTTTGAGTAGGTGGTGGTGGCGCAGGCACCGGAAAAAGAAACAGAAAAGAGAGTAGGGGTCTTGTGTGTGAGTGTTTAAATAAGTCAGTAACCCCACATTTGTTCAGATGATTCTGCGGAGGGCACACGAACACTCACATGAGTCTGTAACCCATAAGAATACTTGAAGGACTGTTGTGCACAAAAATGTTGAAATGAGTGAGTAACACATGTGAACGTATGAAGGAGTGTGTAACGCACATGAATGGCATCCATGTCAGTGTTATTTGCAGTAAGTTGCACAATTGCTCAATTGCTGTATCCTTGACTAGGACCTGGAGCACAGTGTGGTGCAGATATCACGCATTGTGAAGATGAGAAAATCCCAGTCGGTGCCAAAATGTTCAACTAGAGAGCCAGCAGGGTCCAGTGTCCAGCAAGTGTCCATGTCCTGCGGCAAGTCGACAGCAGCCGGTGGGCCAAATGGAGAAGGAGCAGTTGCTTCATCAGAAGACGATCTGTCTGACTTCACTGAAGATGAAACCGATTGCCAATTGAATGGTGAGCTTTAACACAACATCTCATAATAGTTACTAGGAAATCTAAATGGACCAATTAAGCTGCACCCATAGCCAACAAAAACTTGAATTATAATCACACTTAACTTGATATTAGCTGCTCTACCTGTCAAAGCTACAAGAAATCTAAGTAATCGACGTAGACTTGAGCATTAACTTTTGCAATGCACTATATAACACACATATCTCTGTTATATGTCATTTGGTATGGGATTCATAAAAGCAGTGCTGATGTTTGTAATGCGCCATCTGTTAGAATGACAGAGACAGAGCAGCTGGACAGACACACAGACAGACGCACAGACACTTCTCATTTTATTATGGTGGATAAGCGTCTTTGGAATAGATTCCAAGTGAGCCATTGTTTATATATTTCTGTAATGCGCGTGAGTAACTTCCTCATGGTCACAAAGCCAGTCAGTGGTTCAGGCTCAATTACCACGCATCACAAGGCTTTAAATGCCAGGTCAAATGCTACTGCACTTCTGGTTGAAAACAAAGCACCAGGAATAAACCCCATAGAGGTGAGGACAACAAACGACTCTAAAACAGACAACGACTGAGCTCTGGAGCTGTGTGGCCGCCATGCTAAACACAGTGGCCATCTGTCCTTTTCCTCCATTGCACTTCTCCAGCTCCATAGCTGGACCAAAATCTGTAATTTCCATAACCCGAGTGTCCACAGTCAGGCTGGAATCTCCTGTTTCTGTGAACCCAAGGCCGAGGCTGTGTTGGGGTCTCCTTCATATACTGTCAACCTGGAACCCCCCACACCTGCCTTTCAAATTCTGTAGTTTTACCGTTGAGTTTAAGCTTTTACTTAATAACCATTATAAGACACTAGAGGTCGCTGTTGCCCCTTTCAACCCGGCAGACACACTGAACACAGGGTAAAATCACCTAGACACTATTTAATTATTCTTCCTGTTATAGTTGTGGCCTGAAGCACCTCCGCCACCATACACAGGCAATACAATACTAATAACTACTTGACATTAATAAAGTTTCTATCTATCTAAATCAACGCAAATCTCTTGTCCACACCTCCCAGCAAGCTCTTTCCTCTTCCTCCCAACTCAGGCTCCCTTGCTGGGTCTCCAACAGTTCATATAGTGTCTGACCCGAAAGTGCTTCAGATCTTCTTTCCCCGTGACTCGATAGTACTTCCGGGCTATGGAAACGTCCCCAAACCCCCGCAGCGTCTCCTGGCGGCACCCTCGTTATCCAACAGGGCTGAGAAGCCGAATTCCAAATCCCATGGTGCCCTGCAGGAATCCGGGGTAACGCTATGCTGTAGGGAAATCACCATCTGGTGTCTTGGGGGAGGCAGCCGGCCATCCGCCACACCATATTTATGTGTATTAGAGCCGCAATAGCAGATCCAGAGGATTCAGAAAGTGTTCAGAGCCATTACCATGAGGCACACTTTACTGTGTTGTAGATTTAATTTTAAATGAATACATTTGGCATTTCACCCATCAGTCTACACTCGATAATCCATAATGCTAAAGTGCAACTGTGCTTTCCTGGAGGGTATTGAATATGGTGGGGTGTTAAATCCAAAGTCCAGTATCATAGAATAAAATACAAAACATTTTGCAGTGTTACCTAACACAAATTAATCTTTGAAAATGGTAAACGTCTGTGTGTTTTTTGACCTGGGAGTTTGGTTATGTTGGTACTTTTTTGGGTTTGACTCCTGCACTTTATTTCAACAATTGATTTTTTTCCCTTTTTATCAGTTGTTACTATCTTCTCTACGTACGTCCAATCAAAGTGGGAATTGGATTACCTCAGTCTCTCTCTTTCTGATTTTCATATAGGACCTGCTTTGGATTCTGTCCTTCTTCACATTGTGCTCTCGACGCATTCCTAATCCACTCTTATATATTCAAACAGGAACTGGCACTCAGGAAATTGGCACCTGCAAGGCACTTTATGACTACAAGTCTGAAAGGGAGGACGAGCTGAACATTTGCACAGGTGAGAAAGGTTTGTTTCAATTGTTTGAAAAAGATTAAAAAAGATAGAAGTTTATTTGTCCCCAGGAGGAAATTTGGCTTTTTACAGAAACTCGATAGATAGATAGATAGATAGATAGATAGATAGATAGATAGATAGATAGATAGATAGATAGATAGATAGATAGATAGATAGATAGATAGATAGATAGATAGATAGATAGATAGATAGATAATCACACTGTGACTCATTATTACTAAAATATTATATATAAATGTCTACACGTGGAAGTGTGTGTGTCTGTCTGTCCAGACAACGTTGTTTATCCACTAATACAGAAGCGAGGCGAGCACATCGGTAAAACAAAACCTCAGAAGAAAGACAACGTTGTTTATCCACTAATACAGAAGCGAGGCGAGCACATCGGTAAAACAAAACCTCCAAAGAAAGACAACGTTGTTTATCCACTAATACAGAAGCGAGGCGAGCACATCGGCAAAACGAAACCTCAGAAGAAAGACAACGTTGTTTATCCACTAATACAGAAGCGAGGCGAGCACATCTACAAAATGAAACCGGTGCTGTCACTAACTCCTCCTCATTTTCCATCCACTGCTCAGACAGATGATTAGTGACCCAAGACAAAGCTCCACCTCTTCTGTGTCGGCACTATAAACATTTCAAAGCCACTTGAGGTGGGCGTTTATTTGAGGACCAGCTCTGGAGGTGGACAGATTGACCCCTCCACCTTGGTTTTCTTTTCACTGGTAGTATGCACATTGTTTTGCACCCTTATGTGCTATTTATCTTGCCTGTTTTTAACCACCCCAACACTTTTTAGTTTGATTTTTTTCTGGTTTTTTTTTTATTACAGAGCGGAGTAGTGACTCTAAGGCTTGGGATTTGGTTCAAGTCCCATAAACGCCAAAACGTGACTCTACTTCTTTGGGCCCTTGAGCAAAGCCCTTAACCTGCAATTGCTCTGTCCTGGGTATGAGATGCCCAGAGAAGTTCTTTTCATTTACCTGACATCTCTACATTTCAGTTTTCTTTTTGCCGATTTCGATTGTTTCTAGGACCCCCTGCTGGCTTACACAGCTAGTTATTTAATAAACAAAAATGTGATAACTCATAACTCATAACACACTGTTTCAAAGCAGTGAACGAACTCCCACCTTAATGTTACGTTTTCAAACTTGCCGATGGGGACTCGTCTCTCACGTCTCCTTTTTGTCTCCATTTGCTGCAGGTGACCTCCTCGCCGTCCACCAAAAGGGCACAGATGGCTGGTGGTATGGATCCTTAAACAGCCAGCGAGGTTACTTCCCGTCCACGTATGTCGAGGAGCTGCCACAGTTCAACATAAACAAGTCGTCAGATGCGTGAAGACCCTTGAATTGGCTTTGTGGTAGCAATGCTGGAGGATCAGCTGTGTGCATTTCAATACGCTTCTTGACTTGGTCTTCTGTGAATGCTGTTTGTTTTTTTGGGGGGGCTCGTGACCCAAATTATTTAAAATTGTTTCATTTTAATCATGTGAAGCAGTCAATCCCAGTGTGAGGGGCTGTGAAGTGTTCTTTTGTATCCGAGACCAAAGGAATTGAAAAAGCTCAGGCATACGAATCTGAAAAGAGGCAGATATAAATCTTTTATTAAACTTGTTGTCTTAAATTAAACACCAATCAAGGGTTATTTAGCAGTATTTAAATAAACGATTTGGGTTGTGGTTACTGCTGCTGTTGCCCGAACCTCAAAATGCTGGCTTCAAATTGCGGCCCGCTCACTGCCTCCATGGGGTTCTCTCCCAAAGACGTCCGGTTTAAGCTGGTACTGACCGGTCTAACCTGGCACTGCATGAGTGTGGGCACGCCGTCTGGAGGAACTTCCTGCCTTGTTGCTGATACTGCCACATTAGGCTCCATACTTATAGAGGTGGGCTTGGAAAATGAAAGAATAATCAGTCATGGAAGTAGGATGTCAGTCCACCTGCACAGCAGTCACCATAGACCACCCTAGACCAGGCCTACTCTTAATAGTCGTTGGGTTTGGGGGGGCTTAGATGTGAGTCTCAAATGACAATATGCACCTGGGGTCAGATGTCTTAAAAAGTCTGTTGTGAACAAATATGAAAAGGCCACACCCACAAGTTTTCTTCCTAAAATCCCGCCCCTGATTTCCTCCAATCCGTGCACATTTAACAGCCGGGGGTGGAACTGAAAAACACAAGAGAAACAAACTTAAAAAGGAACTGAGCAGCACAAAGACTTGACAGTGAAAGAGAATAAAAAGCCACAAGTGCTGCTCTCGGTTAAAGAGCTCAGTAACACAAGGCAACTGAAGCTTGAAGATTAATCCAGCGGCCTTTAACACCCACACTTCACAACAAGTCATCCACCTGAAGCAAAGGAGACCATCTAGGAAAAGCTTAGGTGTCGGTGAGGCCAGCAGGGGGTGCTTATCCTGTGGTCTGTGGGTGGATCCCAATGCCCCAGTGCAGCGACAGGGACACCGTGCTGCAAAAGTGGCGCCGTCATTTGGATGAGACGTAAAACCAAAGTCGTGACTCTCTGAGGTCATAAAAGATTACTGGGCATCTGTCATAAACAGTAGGGTGTATCCTGATGTCCAGGCTAAGCTGCCCACCGTGGCCTCAGTCATTCAGACCCCCTAATCATCCTGCTCTCTCTCTCACCACTTCACTAGCTAAAAGCTAATGTGTGGTGAGCATACTGGTGCAAAAATGGCTGCCATCACTTTGGTGGTGGTTGAAGAGGTGTAAAGTGCTTTCAGTAGTGATGGAAGTGCTATATAAATGTAACAAATTAATTCAGTAATGAAAACATCTGCCTATTGCATCACTCCATAGTATGATGACAGCAAATAGTTTTTACTGTGGTCTTCATATATACAGTGTGACCAGCAGGGGGCATTGGAGCCACAACACATGTCCCGGTACAATAAACAAAAAGTTTCTTTCCACAAATACTTACCAAAGGCTTCGACTGGGGAATAAACACAACACAATTCTTACTCTTCTGTTTTCCTCTCTCCTTCCACTCCTCCCGGCGAGCTTCGTCCATCCTTCACACCTGACTCCGACTCACCTGGATGAGGTTGAGCCGTTTCTTTTATTTGGGACCCAGGAGTACTTCTGGTGTTAAGGCCTAACCTGCTGGAGGTACTTCTGGGTTCAGGGCCGTTTCTGACCTATTTGGTGCCCCAAGCAAGAAAATCTGTCTCGCCCCACCGCCCCTTTCACGCCACCATACAGACATAGACACACATACACACACACAATATGCTACTAACACAGGTTAATCATGCACAACAAAAGTAAACAAACGAATCACAGCAGGGACATTGGCCACTACACCATCAGAGATAATGACATTATGAGGGGGATGAAGTGGAATGATCGAAGAAGGAGGCCGAAGAAGGAGACGAGGAGGGGGGAGACGTGTCCGGAGGAAGGTAAAGAAAGTGGAACTGAGGGTAGGAACCTTGAATGCTGGCAGTATGACTGGTAAGGGGAGGGAAGGAAGGTTGATATTTTGTGTGTGCAAGAGACTAAATGGAAGGGGACGGCTGGAGACGGTGGCACTGACCAAAAAACAGGAGACAGAGCTGGAGGTGGCAGAGTTAAAGATGTTAAGATTTGCATTGGATGTGACAAGGATGGACAGGACTAGAAATGAGGACATTAAAGGGTCAGCTCAAGTTGGATGGTTTTGAGACAAAGTCAGAGAGGCGAGATTGTATTGGTTTGGATATGTGCAGAGGAGAGATGCTGAGTATATTGGGAGAAGGATGGCAAGGACAGAGCTGCCAGGTAAGATGAAAAGAGGAAGGCCTAAGAGAAGGTTTATGGATATGACGAGAGGGGACATGCAGGTGATGGGTGTGAGAGAACAAGATGAAGAGGACAGGAAAATATGGAAGGAGATGATCCGCTGTCGCAACCCCTAACGGGAGCAGCCAAAAGAGGAAGAAGGAGGAGTGGAATGACACATTCAACACTATACCAGGCACAGTGCCTGTTACCCCCACCTCCTCAAAATATTAGCTAATATACCACTAGGGCAGTAATTCTTAACCTTTTTTCAGTCATGGACCACTTTAAGAATCTGATGAAAGCTGTAGACCCCCTTCCCCAGAAATATTCACATAAACACAACTTTGCATCCAATGAATATAATGTGCTTTATTTATTGAGATTTGATTTTTCTCATACATTTGACAAAATTATTAAACTATAAAGTTTCAATTCAAGGATCTGTAATAGAGTAAGGCAGCAATATGATTTCTGCTTTGCACTGTAATGCATTTAGCTGATGGAGTTTACAAGTGACATACATATGCATATCAAATACCCAGTGCAAAAATCAATGTGTCCCCTTATCGATTTTTAAAACATCATGAGATACCACGCACATAATTACTGTACAAATGTTAAGGCCAAATATTTGAGGCCTAAGTTTGAACAGGGTAACTTACCATTTGAAGAGTGGGCACTTCTGTTGTAGATTTGTAAATTATAGTAATTCACTTTAGCAGGCACAATAACGTTCAACATCTCTTACAGTAATGACTACAATAGTTCTTATACTTTTTTCATGATATTAAAATTGAAAAAACGGAATACAATGCTTACTTGAGGGAATATTACTAATATCACCAGATGCACATTTTTACACAATGTAACAATTTGCCATACAAAGTTTACACAGATTTCACTAATTAACTTTTTACACATTCATTCTTTCAGCAATATTCCCCAACACCAATGCCCTTTTCTTAGTCGACATGTTGCTACTTTATTAAGAAACATATTATAAAATAATCAAATATTGCTTCTTAAATAATACGTTATTCAATAACCTATTTGTGTGTTATGAATCTTCATGTAGACACCCTTCAACTTAACTTCTAGTCAAATTTATTCCCCTGTTGGATATCTAAAACAATCTTGAATTAGTCCAAATTAAAGATACACTGAGAAGACGCATATCTTTCTATAATTCTACAAGTTACACGTATCTTCAGTTGCTCTCTTATACCAGTTGTGGCAAGCGACCACCCTGGTGGCTTTGGGGACCACGGGTACAGAGCTTTGAAGCTCAGCACTGTAGGGACCCGTGGTCACCGCCAGGTGGCGCCCCGATGCCTACAGAGCCCTGGACCTCAGCACTTCCACCACGCACGGAAGTCAGTGGGTGGTTGAAGAGGATCCGTGACACCCGGGGTGCTTCTGGATGCAGAGCTGGTACTTCTGCCACACAGGGGAGTGCCGGTGGAAGATTGCCGGGGGGCACCTGGAGCACATCCGGGTGTGTATAAAAGGGACTGCCTCCCTCCATTCAATGGCTGGAGTCAGGTGGAAGAGGACAGAGCTTGTGAGGAGAGGAAAGAGGTGAGACAAAAAGGCATTGTGTTGAGGGCCTGGACTTTGGGGTGATTGGCGCTGCAGCACTGGGTCGTGCATGATCACGGTGTATATAATTGTAAATAAATGTGTGTGGTGCTTTAACATCATGTCTACCTGTCTGTGTCCGGGCTGTTCCCCTCACCGTCAAGTTAACGAGTCTCAAAAATACATCCTCACATTTCCTCCTTAGACAAAAAGGAAGCTGATGATTGTTGACAGTAGCACTAAATGAATGAATCATAAAAGAAAAAGAACCGGTCATTATGACTGACAACTATGCGCTAATATGATGCGTGTGGTACAGCTTATGGAGTTACACCATGTTGGCTGTTTCCGCACACACTTACTTTGGTATCGCAGGCCGCTCCGAAAATTCCAACAATTGCCCAATTGCTTTGCCAGGTGAGGCACATTGTAAACTGTTTCCACCATAACAGTACAGCTTAGCCACATCCTTAAAGAGAAGTCACATTTATTGGACTTACCAACACACAAACTTGTGATTGAGGTGGTCACACGATGTAAGAGTGTACTGGAAATGCTGGAAAGGTTTTTGGAATAACTGCGAGTCATCCCAGAAGCTCTGCATATAAGCAGCAAGGTTGCTCCCGGTGTGACTGGCATGCAGTGTGCCCGTCTACAACACATCCGCCACAGGTGCCCTGTCGTTTTTAACATTGTGACATCTTATCTTGGAGCTGCTCTCTCCACTGACCAGACAGACATGGTGATACTTTTCTTAAAATCTTCATGAAGCCTTGGTACAATAACTTCACTCATTTGCTTTTTGTTTGGTATAGCATACTGCAGTTTATAAACCTGTGGTATTTGTTGAAAGCCCTCGCTTTCAGAAATGGTGTAGAGTCGCATATCTTTATAGATTAAAAACTGCTATAGATTGTTACTTTTTGGGCATGAGGCAAATTGAAGGGAAAATTGGAGTGATCTGCTGTCTCCATTGCTTAGGCTCTATTTGATTGGATGTCAACTGAGATTACATTTAGGGTTGACATTGGGATAAATGCTTTCTCAAAATATATATGCTTGTATCCAGTTGTTCTTTACTACACCCACTCTTTGCATCCGTACTATGTCCACATCTTTGATTTAAATGTCAAAGGTGCTAATGAGATAGTAAAGTGCTTCTTCGGTTGAATGCCTTAACATTAGCAACTGGATCAGACACCAAAAACGAACATAAGCAAAAAAAAAACAAAAAAAAAACAAATCAGCATATACTAATTGATCAGGATAGAGATTCACAAGATCAATCTTGAGACTAAGAATCAATATAGAATCTTTTAAATGATAAAGATTAATTGGAAAAAATCAATATTTTTACCCAGGCCTAGTGTTTGGGATGAACTCCTCCATTTTGGAGCTAACGTGACCACTCATGATTTTTTTGTTTCTTATAGATTCCCAAGTGTGGACATTTGTAGTGCCACCTGACAATTTGTATATCTATCAACCAGGTTATGTTTGTTCCCATTCAAGTACCACAAATTGAATAAAAATAACATGAGATACTTTTAAAGCAGGAGATCTTTTTAAAGAAACAAGGCAGGCTGACTTATACCCATTTTATCACTAAAACCACAATAAAAATATATCATTTTCTATTCCAGTATAAAATTAGACACTATGCTGGGTTAAAGTCAGTGCAGGATTTTGCCTGCTACCATTTTAAAGAAATAAGAATAATAAACTATTATTGCAGATGGCATATTTGTCTTTATAAAAAACAAGAAAATAGGAGCCTCTTATAGAACCTTTGATAACAAAGTATGGACAAAAAAACAAAAATCTTTAAAGCAGTCTGGGAGTATAATGAACAAAAAAAGGAAACATTTAAGTACCGTTATAGATACTGAAAGATGTGTTGCCATTTGTTGAATTGGGAGATTTCCATCCTTTTACATACAGGCCACATCTTTTTTACCATTTTGTATTATACTGTATGTTCTGATCATAAATTGTCAATACATATCTTTCTTTCTGACAGCAGGGCTGTGTAAACTGCTAGCACTACTGCCTCAGCGGGGTTTCCCAAGGAACGATTGCCTTCACACATCTCAAAGACACAAGTATGAGTGTGTTTATGCTCTGCAATGGCCCAGTGCTCTGCCCACAGTAGATTCCAGACTCTCACCCAATAATGGCAGAGACATGGATTTCCATATAAAAATAACTGAATGAACCCCTATTTTATGCAATACCATTTATTCCAAATTTTAATTAAAAAAATGGCAATTACAGAATAAATAATTTTATGAAAAAGTATGATAGTAGTATATTAAATGAAATGAGAGAATCTGAACATAGACATACTTTATAATAATAAAAAGCATGCACTTACACTAAAAGAATCAAGATATCAAGCACTAGTAGGAATATTTCTAAAATCAATACCAAAAGATGTCCATTTTACTGCCTTATAAAAATATGAAATGGGGTTTTCCACCAAATCAGAACATTAACTGTTTAAATATTTTAATAAAGACAGAACCTAAAATCTATTGTAAAGTTCAACTTTCAGATAAAGCAACAAACTGTTTTCTGACATTGGCAAGAAATGCCGAGAAGTTGTTGGTTTCTTGTAATTTGCTTTCAAGTTGTGACATAACTTCAAGTTCTGGATCACATGATGTCACTGGAGGCAGAAGAAAAATAATTTTATGAAAATGCATTCTTTTTGATTCGATTGTAATAATTCTGCTGTACATTTAGATTGATTTGCTCAGCAGACATTTCTATCCAAAAAGGCCTTACAAAAGAGGTCAATATAATCGAGTAAACACCAGTCTGAGAGACAAGATTAGAAAACTGATCATCACAAGAGAAGAACTCAGAACAAAATGCAAACGTTGTTATCCATCAATGGATACAAAACCCTAACAACCTGAACAAGTTAGACAGAAATGCACCAAGCAAGAGCGTCTTCAAAACACTTCTTAAACACATTGAGGAAGTAAGAAGTTCACATGGAGGTGGGCAGTTTGTTCTACCAGCTAAGAGTTACTTGTGAACAGAGTCTGGGTTGAGATTTAAATGCCATGTCGAGATGTCATTACCAGACACCATTTATCAGCAGACCGATGTGGGTGAGAAGGAGCACAGGATCTCACAAGTAACTCCAATTATATAGGTGCAGACCCACTGACTACTCTGTAGGCAGGCATCAAGGATTTAAACTTAATACATGCTTCTACAGGGAAGGAATGCAGAGATCTGAAAAGATGAGTGACATGCATCCAGCACAGCTGCTTGAACAGAAGACTGTCTGTGGTATTTTGAATCATAATTCATAAATCATCATCATCATTTTGGAGCAGGTTTCAAACAAAAATTAATAAGCCAGATATGGGAAAAAAAAAAATTAAAACAACCTGTTTACGAAAATACATAAGCAAATGGTAAGCAGAGCTGAAGTTTTTATTTATTAAAAAAAAAAATAAAAAAAAAAATGGCAATACCAATGCATCAAGTGAGACATATACAAACGAGTGATGGATAATGGATGCAAAGTCATCCTGCACATCAAAATTACAGCTACAATGCCAAAAATCAAGGCATTGCACAATATCTCAAATTTAACAAAGTGTTTAATATGCTGTTTAAGATGGGCTATGATCTGCTAGCAAGTTGTGGAATAGTATTGGCGAGCTTCTGAAAGAGGTCTGGATTTCTGGATTTCCATGCTTGGGACACAGAGGTACTGCACAATAAACTGCTGCTAGATATGTGCTGCACTTCATTTTATCTCAACATAAATACCATTCTGGACATAGTATTACACACACATTTAAAACACAATCATTTATTAAATGAAAAATTACAATAAAGAGTCAAAGAAGAAAAAAAAATAAAGAGCAAGCAACACATTTGCATTGTAATCCAAAATAATATTTTACACTTTTTTCATAATGTAACACCAATATTCCTGTTAACTTTTCAAAGAAGAGTATAAAAGAGGATAAAACTTGGAGTATCATAAAGGGGACACAGGAATATAAATGAAAAAAACAGATTTTGCACTATCTGTAAATATGTAACTGTTCACCAAATCTGAATATAAAAGGTATCTATAAAATTGAGGAGCTCAGCTGCCACTGTCTGATATATAGTAATTGACAAAAACCTAAAAGTGACCCAGTGAAGAGTACCACATAATATAACAGAATAAGAAACGGTTCTACGAATCTAAATAACTGTTAAATGTAACAAATTTTAATAACAGTTCTATAAAATATTAAAATATAGTACAGTATTTTAGAACAGTACAAAAAACAAGACATTAGAAATGTATCATTTTACCTTTGTATTTGTTTTCTTCAGTGATTTGTAGAACAAATGTGTATGGGCAGTCTGGATCATTACGGCTTATGTTCCTGAAAATGATCTGGAGTTTTTCCCCTATATAAAGAAAATGGGAAAAATAAGAACAATGAAGAACCTGCAGTGCCTATATAGACCATTGGCTTACTAGGAGAATTGTGCTATTAAAAAGATATTAATATGCAAAGGCCTTTAACTGTTTTCTGTTTCATCTTAATATCAATATTACAAAAACATTAATATTTTTCCTTTCCGCATTGACCACCAATCCAAAGTACTTTACAATAAGTAAATAATGTCTCTTTTTTTTTTTTTTTAAATTATTGGAACACAGGAGGGTGAAGCAACCTGTGCAGAGTCACACAGTAGTTTACTTTCAATACCATGGCCACTACACCCCTGTGTCTGCTAATTTAGAAACACATCTTAATAATTAAGAGGTTTCCATAGATGAACTGGTGCCCTTGTTAATGGGTTGGTTTTTGTCTTGACTAGAGTGCTGTCAATATAAGCAACAGCATCCCCGTAACCCTGAAACTGTACAACCAGTTTAGAAAATGGATGGCTGGTTGGAATTGACATTTATGAGTTAGTGTCGTATATATAACAAAATATATGCAATATAACAAAAAAATAGGAATGTAAATAGTTTATGTGGCCTGAGCAGTTAAGGTTCTGAAAATACTGCAACAGGGAGAAGTTTAAGTAAAATATTACATTCTCAAAAACAAAAAAAAAAAAAGAAAAATTTTCTCCAACTTAAAATTTAGGACCTTTTTCAAAGGTTCATACAGTGAAGTTTGCAAAGGTGTCTTAAAAACCAAGGTTAAAAAGTTACCATGAAGTCTTCGGATTTCCAAGGCCAGCACCTTCTTAAAAAGATCTATACTTTTAGTAATTTTCTTCAGAGCTGCTTTGTTGTTCTCATTTTCAGCAAGCAGTGCTATAAGTTGAAAACCAAGCATTAAAAAATAAATAACTGAATCAAAGTGATAAACAGAATATAACCTAGAAATTTCTAATTTGCACAAATTTTCAAATAAGAACCCTAATTTTAATACTGTATTTCTACTAAATGTATTTTCAACTAGATTTTGAAAGAAACAAATAGCTGACAACTTTGTTATTTACTCTGTGTATGTGTATTAAGTATAACTATTTGCTTGTTGCCAATAGTGCATGACAAGAAGCCTTTAAAATCAAAGAATATAAAGTCATGTTTAATGTCTTGTGTACATAGTACAAGAAAATTTGTACTTGCATGTATCTTTAGAACAGTACCAAAAAAAAACCAAATAAAATCAAATCTGTTCCATTGGTTTAAAAAACGTTAGCAGAACAATACAACTCAAAACAAAAAAAATAAAAGAATTAGCAAATCTCACATGATATTTCAAATAAGACAAAAGTCCCAGATTCTAAAGCTTACAAAGTTTTCATTAACACACTTTCTTCAAAAAAAAAAAAAATTCAAATTATAAGGTATTTTATTGAATTTGTACTTCAAATAAAACCTGGATTGTACCAGGCTTACACAAATCTTGAGCAAATCACACTCCCCGTCTGATTTGGCCTTCCCCTTCCAAGATTTATAAATTGCTAAATTCACCTGCTCAGTCAAGAAGTTCCCTTAACTTATATTCAGCTTGATTCCCCCCCTACTCTGAAGCACCATAAATAATTACATTATTTATTGTTTTAAACTTACAATTAAATAAAAGAATTTTAAGAACATATAAAAAGGTGCTGAAATCTAAAACAGAGCAGATACAAACACTGACATCAGAAGGGCCTCAACTGGCTGTTGGAATATTACTGTTGATGAGGAAACCCGCAGAAAGGGACTTTGCAGCAGCTGCGAAGCTGGCAAACATTCTGGTCAGGAACTGTTCAGTTTGTCTTCAGGAAAGCATTTCCAATTCCTCACCCAAGTTAAGTAGTACTAGGGTGTTGTACCATGTTAGCTAGCCAAGATTTGGTTAAAAATGATTGCACCAAGAAAGAATCTGCTAACTGGAGAGACATGAAGGTCAGTAGGAACAAAACAGAATACATGTGTGTAAATGAGAGGGAGGTCAGTGGAATGGTGAGGATGCAGGGAGTAGAGTTGGCAAAGGTGAAGGAGCTTAAATACTTGGGATCAATACAGAGTAACAGGGATTGTGGAAGAGAGGTGAAAAAGAGAGCGCAGGCAGGGTGGAATGGGTGGAGAAGAGTGTCAGGAGTGATTTGTGACAGACGGGTATCAGCAACAGTGAAAGGGAAGGTCTACAGGAAGATAGCGAGACCAGCTATGTTATGTGGGTTGGAGACGGTGGCACTGACCAGAAAGCAGGAGACAGAGCTGGAGGTAGCAGAGTTAAAGATGCTAAGATTTGCACTGGGTGTGATGAGGATAAACAGGATTAGAAATGAGGACCTTAGAGGGTCAGCTCAAGTTGGACGGTTGGGAGACAACGTCAGAGAAGCAAGATTGTGTTGATTTGGACAAGTTCAGAGGAGAGATGCTCAGTATATTGGGAGGATGCTAAGGATAGAGCTGCCAGGTAAGAGGAAAAAAGGAAGGCCTAAGGGAAGGTTTATGGATGTGGTGAGAGAGGACTTGCAGGTGATGAGTGTAACAGAACAAGATGCAGAGGACAGAAAGATATGGAAGAAGATGATCCGCTGTGGCAACCCCTAACGGGAGCAGCCAAAAGAAGAAGACTGGTTACTCCTGAGCCCAAAAGAGATTTACACAGCTTCATGAAACGTGAGGTTCAAAGACTTGCCACACTTTAAATATGTTGCAGTAATAAGAGGCGAGTACACAAATTAACCTATTTCTATTGTGTATTAAAAAAAGTGTCCTGTCAAGCCAGAGACCTCCAGGATAGCACTCTCGGATTGCACAAAAATTGCTGCAAAGCCTGCAACTCTAAAGCATGTTTATGGCTGCAAACATCAATCTGTTTTTGCCCTCTTTCAAGCAAGCGCAAACATAACACACACTGCATGGTGCTTTGTGTGTTAGTTTGTCTCTTTTATACATAAATGTAGTTTATGCACTGATCTGCTACAAATATTCTCTACCACTGTATATACTGTGGGGCTGGTGTTATGTATAACTATAACAAGTTCCTTGCAACCATGTTTCCTGGCAATTAAAGTTCAAATTCAATGTAACTAAATGAATATCTTATATACTGTACATTTTTAAAAAAATACCCTGCTCTTGCACTTTAAAATGTAGGTAAAGGGTACTAGAGTCCAACGTGAAAACAAAAAAGTCTGAAAACTTGCAGAATATGACCACTTTGCTTTAAGACAACATGACTTCTGTGTTTATGAGATATGCTTAGAACAACAAAAGCAAACTGGAAGTAATACATTTTATTACAGATTCTTGTTAATATTTTCTTGAAAAAGAATATTTTCCACTTAATTGTTTGCTTGCAGTGGGCATCATGGGTGGAGTTTTGATATTAACCCAAGCACACCCTTAATGCTGGAAAATAGGCAAACACACTGAACCATATGAAAGCTTATTACCACCACTCAAAAAATGAATAGCATTGTTTGTCAATAATTATTGTATTATTTTGCAAAGATAGTCCCTGCTGCACCAGCAGGATTCAGTAATCTAGTGCCAGCTAATTAGAAATGAGACGAGCATAGCATGCAACCAAAATGATAAGAACTGAACTGACGTTATTGGAGTACATTTAGTTTTAATCAGGTCGTAGTTTAGTAAGTTAGTACAGATGTTTTACTAAAGGCAGAGTGGTAGTGCAGAGCTGTCATTCTTGCCTTATGGTGCCAGGTTCTGCATGTTCTCCATATGTATTTACAAATTGACTGGTATCAGTCAGTGTGAGTACTGGAAATGTGCCAGTAATACTTAAAATCAATAACTGAAAAGTTTAGCCCTTTATGTGCTGCGAAGTAAATTACATCCATTCCCTTTTTTCTAGGTATACTGCTTGTTATGTATGGAAGCGTAAAGACTATGGGTGATTGTGTGTCATTTTATTCAGTCATTATTGCCTAGATATCTACAAAACGGAGGCAGCAATTCACATATGTGCATCAACATTCAATAATGTCAATTACAGTGCTTGGAGATAATATTTCAAGGTACACCCTTTAGGAAACCGTGCCCCTTGTAGCCAAAAGGTTGCTGCAGAGGAAAACAAATTGTGAGGTGATGCGCATAGTTTGTTTCCTTTTAAAATGGCTAAATCTTAAATACAATTTTTGCTTTATATTCCTTTCTAAGATAACATGGATACACTGTTTTCAATATGACATGGATCAAAAAAACAGATGTATTGTGTAAATTTTAAGGCTTTTTGTTTTCACGTTGGACCCTGGAAAACTTCTCCACCATTTTTAAAGTGTAAAAGGCAGCTAGGTATTGTTCTGTACTTTATAAAATAGGTTCCACTTTAGAACACAAATTCATGTGGCAAATTAATGTATACCTTGATTGTAAAAAATTACTGACATGAAAAACAATGGAACTGATCCATTAACATCAATATGGTCAGATTATGTATTTCTGAGCTAGATTCTGCACAGTTCTGTAGCAACTTATGCACAGACCTCCATATTTCACAGTTGTGTGTGTATGTCTTCTTTTAAAATAAGTCTTAAGTTTCTGTTATCTGCTCTCTTTCATTAATAAAACATGTGACTTTCACACGTATACTCCAAGGTGAGCAGTATGTCACCAGTACAAGTGAATATGTTTTTACCAAGATCTCACCTACATCGCTCCACATACAGTGAAAGGCTCATTACCATTGGATATGGTTTCTTTTTCAATGATGTACAGTTGTCTATGATTGATCGCTTGTACTACATCTTACAGCCATGCGTAAAAGACAGGAAATATATTGCTTATACGACAGCTAATCTTTATGCAGTGTTATGCGCAAAAATCTGTGAAAATGCATGCAGATTGCTAACGTGCAGCAAGACTTGAAATTTGTACTAATTAAGTGTCTTCATCAAAAAAAGAAAACATATGGTTGAAGAAGTCCTAGAAAAGTTACAGAATTCTAGTGATATAGAATATCAAGACCTTGAGTCACAGTTCTGACTCTATTGAAAACAATGTGTTTACTGAAGGACTCAATGCTATGCTTGAATTTTAGTAACTTTGAAGCATCACAGTGTACACTTTTACAGTTCAAGAACCATAGGTTCAATTACCATATCCGGACACTGTCTGCTGCACGTTCTTCCAATGTCAGTTTTCTGAGCAGTTTTATTCCAGTTTCAGCCTCTTTGCATAGCCTCTCAAAGTTTTACATGAGAAGCTCTTTGATTGAATGTCACTGGCTGTGCGAAATACCACAAGGAAATCACTCTTCAAATAAAATATATTTGTGTCTTGCCATGCCTCACTGCCGCTTGTAGTTTCATATGGGAACCTTCATCTTGCAAACCAATGTCACTGAATTACACCATGCAAAATTTCAAAACCTCTCTCAACTTTCAACTGAAGGAACAGACAGAACCATGCAATAATTTTTTATCCTGTTCCTAAACATGCTCCTTTAATGAACAAGGAGTTCCTTGGAGTACTTTAGGTACTAACCACTGCATACCAGAAACACCCCACAAGACCAGCCATTTTGAAAATACTCTGACCCGCTTTCTAGCCATCACAAAGCGACCCTTTTTAAAGGTGCTTATATCCTTACTTTTGCTATTTTTGTCTGCTTCTAAACACATCATCTTCAAGAACTGACTGTTTACTTGCTGCCTAATATATCCCAACTCTTGACAGGTGCCACTGAAACAAGATAATCAATGTTTTTCACTTCACCTCTCAGTGGTTTTAATGATGTGGCTGATCGGTGTATATATGTGAACAGTAACAAAGTAGTATCAGCTAAAAAGAAAAGTTGAATTAGAAGTTTGAAGTATTGGTTACAAATATCAAATAAAACTTGAACTAGATATGTCCATTTAGATTATAATTCATTCCAAACCAATAACCATACCCTTTTTCTTTTTAATTTGTTCCTCTCGAAGATGATCAATCCGTGCAATTAGTTCACTTTTTAAATTTCCTCCTTCTGAAAACTCTGAACGGAGTTTTGATATTTCTGCCACTTTCTTTTCTCTTTCCACATTTATTTGTTCCAAAGCTTAAAAAAAATGGAAAAGGTGAGAGTTAAGAATCATTACATAAAGTAGAAATTTACATGGTACTTCAGTTAGGTCAATTTAGAATTGATTACAATGTCGAAGTTAAAAGTGTATGATGTATGTAAAATAACTGATTTCACACAATATGTTTAGAGTAATTTATATTTTATGTGTTAATGGAAGTTTTATACCTCTTTTTTTAAAGGGAATCTGATATGTGGATTTTAGACAAGAAGGCCAGTTTCCCTTTTATTTTGCAAGATGTGTTCCCTCTGTCCAAATACCTTATTTTGATTGAGGCCGAGTGTTCAAGCATTTAAGATAGGGGGTGTATGAATGAAAGCACAGCACAACCAGCATTTGATTTTTTTTTTTTGCATCTTATAGCTATGCCAATCAGACAGATAGTAGAGAGAACACCAGTCTCTCTCTGATGTTTTGACAATCATTTTCTTGGCTTACTAAGGTTGGCCAGTTGTCCTGCAAAGATTTGGGTGTACCGATGATGTTTCTATCAGCCAGATGCCCTCCCTGATTTACAACCTCATTTAGTTACCTTCTATGACACTAGTGAGGGATGGTGACACATTGGGTCTTGGTCACCTCCCTGACTAAGGCTCTTCTCCCCCGATCTCTCAGTTTAGATGGTCGGCCAGCTCTAGGAAGAGTCCTGGTGGTTTCGAACTTCTTCCACTTACACGGATGATGTAGGCCACTGTGCTCATTGGGACCTTCAAAGCAGCAGAAATTTTTCTGTAACCTTCCCCAGATTTGTGCCTCAAGACAATCCTGTCTCGGAGGTCTACAGACAATTCCTTTGACTTCATGCTTGGTTTGTGCTCTGTCATGAACTGTCAGCTGTGGGACCTTCTATAGACAGGTGTGTGCCTTTCCAAATCATGTCCAATCAACTGAATTTACCACAGGTGGACAATTAAGCTGTAGAAACATCTCAAGGATGATCAGGGGAAACAGGATGCACCTGAGCTCAATTTTGAGCTTCATGGCAAAGGCTGTGAATACTTATGTACATGTGCTTTCTCAGTTTTTTTATTTTTAATAAAATTAGCAAAAAATCTCAAGTAAACTTTTTTCACATTGTCATTATGGGGTGTTGTATGTAGAATTCTGAGGAAAAAAATTAATTTAATCCATTTTGGAATAAGGCTGTAACATAAAATGTGGAAAAAGTGATGCGCTGTGAATACTTTCTGGATGCACTGTACATATACATATATACTTAAATTTTATTTAATACTACTCGCTTCACTCAACCACCCCCTCCCCCACCACCCCAGGGGCGCGCTACACTCTAGCCAGTTTGCGTTGTAAAGTTTGTTGGGGGCTGAACGCATGCTAAGGAGATGCGGATGTATCAGCTGCTGGCTTTTTGCTGCTGCAGCCGAGCTGCATGTTCTACATGTTGCACTGAGCATCGATCATTTAAAACCTGTACAGCAGCTGTCCTTTTGTCTCACGGGACATCAAAGTGTCTCTAGTGGGGCGTCAAAGTGTCTTCCGAGAAGACAACATATCGACCCAAGATTTTTTATAACAATAGAGAGAGATATTAACATTCAAAAGAAACTATCTAGTGGAGTGCTGCATTCTTCGACTGTGTATTTGTACAGAACTGCAAGAACAAGTTAAGGTTTACACAGTTTAATGGGTCTTGATTTTAATTGTTAGATTTATGGAAAATAATGTCTTAATTTTGACTACAACTATTTGAAATTTAACTGACGGCATGGAAGCAATGGTAAAAGTAAAAATTACATGTTTCAAACGTACATGCAGAATGTTTCTGGCATAATCTAGGACTATAATTTTTAAAAAAGGTCATGGACATCAAAAGGAAAAGTAAAGCAGCACATTACAATTTATGGAGGATGGCACAAAAAAGGTGGAAAACAATTGGTTTGTGCAAACATTCAGCCCATGTACAGAGCAATGAAAAAGCAAAATGTTGGAATAGCATACCCACACAGATATAAAGTTTAATCTCCTCCTAGTTTAAACACAATCTCATGTCTGGCTTTTGGATAGCACTTCAAATATTTTTTTATTTGACTGGTCTTTAGATAACTTCTAGAGTTATGCTGGATTAATTAATACACTAATACAGTGGCAGGTGTACATCCTATTAGTATTAGTAATTAGTATTAGCAAAATGAGTATTTTTCTACTTGCACCCAGAAGACAGAGACGGAGAAAATTATAGGTTAAATGGAAATATTTGATGCATACAGTGAAAATATTTGTTTCAGTGAGGAAAGTTTTTCTTATGTCCTACAAATGGCCACTTCTTTTGATGGGCATAGCTTAGAGCAGTGTTTCTTGATTAGATTACTGGGTTGTGTGTTTCTGTCACAACTCAAAACCACTCTTCTAGCTTCTCACTTATCACCAAGAAGAACCCATCCACAGTCGGCGACAAACCAACTCACCCCACCCCCTCTGGCCCCCTCAGTTTTCAAAACACAATGTTCACCATGGGAGAAATGTTCTTCTAATTGCACTTGTTTAATCTCTCTCCTAATAAAGCTCGTTTCACCAAGGGGGTCCCATTCCCCTATCACCAATCTTTATTAGCTATCTGTGGATCACCATGTGAACTTAAAAAGGTAGAACTGGGTCTTGATGCAATAAAGGTTGAAAAGCACCAGTTTAGATTGAATGAATGTATTAACAGAAAACAGGCAACAGAAGGACAAAAAAAGAAAAAAAAAATGTATTACAACTCAAAAAGGGTGCCACAATCCCAATGCAGTACAACATGGACAAACAATGCACACAGATTCCTCACCATTTTTGTTCATCTGTAGCCTCTCCAATAACATGTCACATTCCTTGCATTTTTTAACAACTTGTTCTGTAATAAAAAATGTAAAACATTTAACAAAGGAATTACATGATAAAAAAATTAACTTGTATACAAGATCAAAGAAATCTTACCAGTCACAATTTTAACATTTTCCTTATAAACTTGTTTTCTTGCTAGCATGTCACTGTTGTACTCCTCAAACACAAACTGATTAAACTGCTTTTCCCATTCATCGAGTTTTTTTCGCACCTGATTCAGTAAATCTGGATTTTGAAGATCAGCCATCGAGCACCTTAAAGAAATAAATCAATTAATTCAGCATGTATCTATTCATTGTGGCATTTGAGTACATCTAATTCTGACGTGACTTATACAAGTCTGCTATTAATATAATTATTTTTCTCAGCTGCTTTTTGTAACAAATATTTTTTGAAAAGTGGACTGATTGACTTATGTGGAGGAAAAAAAAAATTTATTAACTTGGTCATTGGTATTAGGATAGGAAAACTCAATCCCAGAGTGCCATAGTCGTTACATTTCCCTGCATCGCTCTCTCTACGGGAATACCATTGCTGAGGCCTTCACCTCAAAATTGGCTTCTAAGACTTCCCTATCTAAGCCAATCAGAAGAGAGATGCATCAAACCAAAGGAATCAGTGGCATATGTGAGACAGCACTATGAAGCGCTTCAATACCTACTCACCCTTTCGTCTGAACATGCATAGACATCCTAATTGTAGTACCTAAAAACAGAAACCCCAACCCTAGTACTACAGACAATATCATGGGAGAGATGGTGTAGGCTTATAAACATCTGGGGGTCCATCTGAACAGCAGACTGAATAGCAACACAAACATAACCTGTCACACAAACAGAGCCAAACTAGGGGACATTTTGTTTTAGAGTCACAGGTCCATTAATGTGTGAGTTTCAAGTGCTGGCAATGTTTAAGTTCAGTTTTAATTGTCATATGCACAGTAAGGAAACATGATTCCCTGTGCAATGAAATTCTTTATTTGCTGTCCACACCAAATGCCAAAACCAACATATAAAGATAAACATAGATAATAAGTAGCAGACAGATAATAAGTAACAGAGGCAGCATAAAGTATAAAAACAGAATAGAAGTATAAAGTGTAATGTGCAGGTGGGTGTGTGAGGCAGACAGAATGAGGTGGACCATGGTTATAAACTCAGTAAAGTCAGTTATTTAGGAGTCTAATGGCCTTGGGAAAAAAAAGAGTTCTTTAGCCTGGAAGTCCTGCATTTCATACTTCTATACCTTCTGTCTGAGGGTAGAAGGGTGAACAGATCGTGTTGGGGGAGGGTGGGGTCGGAGGATCGAGGCAGTTCTCCTTCAGACTCTGCAGTTGCAGTAGATGCTCTGCAGAGAGGGCAGTAGGGTCCTGGTAATCTTCTCAGCAGTCTTTACCACTCTCTGCTGGTGTTTGCGGTCTATAAGCAGTTGTGTTGCCGTACCACACGGTGATGCAGCTGGTCAAGATTCTGTCAACAATGCGGCTGTAAAAGTTCCAGATGATCTTAGTCGACATACCAAACTTCCTCAGCCTCCTCAGAAAGTACAGCCCCTGTTGAGCCCTCTTGACCAGGTGTGTTGTGTTAACAGTCCAAGTGAGGTTCTCACTGATGTAGACGCCCAGGTATTTAATGCTGCTCTCCCTCTCCACTTCAAGCCCTCGGATGAACAGTGGCTGGTGAGGTCTCCTCTCCTTCCTCATGTACACTATCATCTCCTTCGTCTTGTCTGTGCTGAGGTTGTTGTCCTCACACCATGATGCCAGACTGTCCACCTCCCTCCTGCAGGCCGCCTCATCCCCACCAGTGATGCGTCCTATCACTGCAGTGTCGTCTGCAAACTTTAGGATGATGTTATCTTTGTGGGAGGCGACACAGTCATGGGTGAACAGGGTGTAGAGGATGGCGCCGAGGACGCATCCCTGTGGGGTGCCTGTGTTTGTGATAGTGGTGGCTGAAATCCTATTACCAATCCTGATAGACTGGGGCCTGCCAGTCAGAAAGTCTAGGAGCCAGTCACAGAGGGTGGGGTGCAGGCCATGTGCAGACAGTTTATGGGTGATAACCGTGTTAAAGGCGGAGCTGTAGTCAACAAAGAGAATCCTGATGTAGGACTCTTTGTTCTCCAGATTGAGGACAATGTGGTGTTCTTAGTTCAGGTTATGTTCTGGACTAACACCAGTTAAGAGAATGTCAGATCTCTGAATAAACTGTTCAGAGAAGTCAGCTGCACAATAAGGTTGACCTTGGACTCACTGGATGCACAAGAGATGATGAGACCTGACTGACTAAACCTGCCCAACCTCTCTGTGACTCACGATCTTGGAGCACCTTCATCCAATAGCTTATCTGAGCACATTGTGCCAGGAGAGGTTACTATGGTACATTCGTGCTTAAAGCCTTCATTACTGCAGAACACCCCTTTCTCATACTGCCCATCTTCACTTAGCCAGTAATTACAGACACAATATCAATGATATTTTGTAAAGGTACGATTCAATCAGTTAAAGCCTTACAGTAAATTTAAATTATGTTCTGTGTCTTGCACTTGTATATTCATTTGCCCGTTATTTTTTAAATCTTACACTATGATCACATGACACTCCTGACCAGATCTTCACATTGACTACTCACATGCTAACACTATAACATTCAAAACAACAATTTGTGGTAAATATATAAGAACCTTCTAAATGCAAGATTCCCAGTAAAACAGCCCCAGGGAGAACAATGCTGGTGTGTTTAAACTTTTCACAATGGCATTAAAAATCTAATCACTTCCAAATTTACAAAAAAATGATCATCAGCAAAGTGAAGTAACTCATATATTAATGATAACGAAAAATAAAGGGGCACATCATGAAATATTGAAGCCATGTCAATTGGCTCATTGCTATATCATCCATACACCATACTGAAGCACACAGTAGTACCAAAAAAAAATAAAAATAAACACAGGACAAGTGTAAAACAAGTAATGAACTACACTATTCTATAAATAGATACAGTACATAATAGGTAAACACATTAAAACAGATACAAATACCAAATAATAAAAAAGTAGTGCCAAATGTAATGCATGTAAAGAAACTACTAGGAGTAGATTTGAGGGCAGCGGGCCAGCACAGAGTTCAAAGCCCAGTCAGCCAAGGGGTAGAGGTGGTTGCAGAACCGGGATTCTACATAACTTTGTGCCAGATAGAAGGGGGAGGGCTCCTCCATAATGCTGTAGGCTTTACAGATACATTGTTATTTAAAGATGAACTACACAAACATTTAGTTTTTTTTACAGCTGCTTAAAACATCTGTATTGACACCTACACATTCCACAGTGATAACTGAAATATTCATTTGCATGGACGTTTAACATCATGCTGGCATCATAACCTCCTATAACATAAAGAAACTGGCAACAAAATAAAATCATCTTCTGTCATCATAGGAACAGACAAAGTACAGGAGTTAATTTGGGTCACCATATTTTAGTTTTTATTAAAAGGTATGGAGGGTTTGGGGGTAAGGATGGTAACTGACACACAACACATGACTACGAACTACTAAATCTTTATTACTTTTTCTAACAAAACAAAAAAGTAACCTTTAGTAATCTTTTTAAACATCTACAATATCGCTTTTTTGTCATAATGACAAAAGAAAGTTAACGTTTACCTTAGTTTTTGTTTTTTCCCCTTTTAGAACACAACAAACGCCTTAGCATCAGATGACATAAAAGACAATTACAAACTTCATAAGTTAGGTCAAATCCTAATTGACTGCAAGAAAGAAAAACTTTAATGAAATATCCTGACACATAGTGTGCAAAAGAAATGACCATTTATCATGACCATTAAAACAGTAGGACGGCCAGTCAGACTAACTATATATTCCAGTGGCCTGTCTCCATGACCCTTAGGTGCACTGAGAGCCTCCTCTGCGTGACCGGGTCTCACAGGACAGCCAGCCTGCTGATGTGCTCTGCCCGTTAAAGCCAGTTTCATGCTCTGCTGTGTGGCCATGTGTGAAACTGCTCGCGCTACTGTCAACCTACGCAGCGGCTCTACCGGGAGTACTTTCGGCTTTCCATACGTTACGTCTAAGTCTAGAACAAGCATATTTATCATTCGGTTCATCTTGAAATTGACGCTTTCTTTGGTGCTTCTTTTGTACTTTGGATACGGTGCTCAGTCGTAACGCAGCTCTGCCCAGACTGTCTAACTGCCCTGCCGATTTTCTCTTAGCGTTTTCTAGCAACTTCTCCATCAGACTACGGTATGTGTAAGTTCATTAAATGTCTACCTGCATGTTTTTAATAATAATACCCGGACAGCGTAAAAAAACAATATAAAATCCTCTACAATCTTAAGAATTTTACAAATCCCGGACAGACCGATATTTTAAGCATCTAAAATAAGGCAAGCCCAGGAAAATGAGGGCGTCTTGTCACTCTAGTTAATCACAATACAATTAAAAAATAAAGCGGAGAAGCCGTTTAGCAGATTGCTGCTACTCACCAATGTTACATACGTCACTTCGACCCAACAAAAAATCACAAACAAAAATCATTAACTTCCACAAAGTCGTCGACACATTTAAAATTACGCGCCCGTTGCGATCCCGCGATTCAAACAACAAATCGGAAGAAACCAAAGCATAAAGGGCAGGGGACAAACGGTCAGGAAAGTAAAAAAATAACACGTGTATGAAACAAAAGTTTGACGGTTTTATCGATACTATAAACAGATCAAATTACTTTTTATAAAATAACAATCGGAGTACACAATGTTTTAAAGAAAGAAAAATATTATGGGTGGTACAGCCCAACTTCCCATACTGCACTACACACCCCTTCCGTACCAGCTGTGGTCCTGCATTTCCGATGTCCACGGTGCAGTTTGTGAATGTTTTGTTTTTAGTGGAGATATTAGAGTGCGGTGTCATCTATTGCTTTGAAGTGGAAATGGGGAAAAAAAGGCACAAACTGTGAAACGAGGCACGGTATTCGTTATTTAATATATATGCAAAAACCTACTAATTCACTTAACGTTTATCTCAATAGGTAACTTGTACGAACGCTAATTGAATTATACAATGACATTGGTATTGTTGAATATTATACTGTTTAAATAACTACGTGTGTGCCTTATAATGCTGGGCCCCTGAGCAAGGCCCTTCACCTGCAATTGCTTCGTCCCGGGGATGACGTTAACCAGCATCCAGCCCTGCAAGCAGATCCTCCAACTTGCAGGGAAAACTCGGGGTTTGATGGCAGGACTGGCACTCCAACTACTTAAAAACCTGACAGTGTTCCAGTGTGGTGCTGATGTGTCACCCGTACGGCTGTGCTCGGGTCCAAATCCGGGTGTTTCGTCGTGTGGTGGGTACGCCAACGCGTTGTAATCAGCGCATACTCCGAGCCCCTCTCTGTCCCTCCCATATTATATAAAATACATATGTTTACCATCAAAGCAAATTTAATGTTTCATATTTTATTAGTTTCCAAAACTGAGAATTATTTTATGTGGGTTTCATAATTTTATTTTGTTACAGTATCTATTTTTTTCGATTAGTCAAGACCAAACTGCATTTAAACAAAGGTATTCGTCTTTTGTCAAAGCTGAAAATTAAAGTGGCCCAACGGCATTTAATCCATTACAGTGCCCAATAAACTTCACAGTAAATCCCATTAATTCGATATGAAAGTATGCAAACCTTTTCAGTCCATTTGACTAATATGCAGTTAGGTCTGTAAATATATTGGACAGAGACCACTTTTTTTCTAATTTTGGTTCTGTACATTACCACAATGAATTTTAAATGAAACAACTCAGATGCAATTGAAGTGCAGACTTTCAGCTTTAATTCAGCGGGTTGAACAAAAAGATTGCATAAAAATGTGAGGCACTAAAGCATTTTTTGAACACAATCCCTTTATTTCAGGGGCTCGAAAGTAATTGGACAAATTAAATAACTGGAAATAAAATGTTCATTTCTAATACTTGGTTGAAAACCCTTTGCTGGCAATGACAGCCTGAAGTCTTGAGCTCATGGACATCACCAGATGCTGAGTTTCCTCCTTTTTAATGCTCTGCCAGGCCTTTACTGCAGCGGCTTTCAGTTGCTGTTTGTTTGTGGGCCTTTCTGTCTGAAGTTTAGTCTTCAACAAGTGAAGTGCATTCTCAGTTGGGTTAAGATCAGGTGACTGACTTGGCCATTCAAGAATTTTCCACTTCTTTGCTTTAATAAACTCCTGGGTTACTTTGGCTGTATGTTTTGGGTCATTGTCAATCTGTGTCATGAAACACCCGCCGCCTAATCAATTTGACGTCATTTAGCTGGATTTGAGCAGACAGTATGTCTCTGAACACCTCAGAATTCATTTGGCTGCTTCTGTCCTGTGTCACATCATCAATAAACACTAGTGTCCCAGTGCCACTGGCAGCCATGCATACCCAAGCTATCACACTGCCTGACTCCACCGTGTTTTACAGATGATGTGGTAGGCTTTGGATAATGAGCTGTTCCACGCCTTCTCCATACTTTTTTGTTGTCATCATTCTGGTAGAGGTTGATCGTGGTGTTATCTGTCCAAAGAATGTTTTTCCAGAACTCTGCTGGCTTTTTTAGATGTTCTTTAGCAAAGTCCAATCTAGCTTTTCTATTCTTGAGGCTTATGAGTGGCTTGCACCTTGCAGTTCACCCTCTGTATTTACTTTCATGCAGTCTTCTCTTTATGGTAGACTTGGATATCGATATGCCGACCCCCTGGAGAGTGGTGTTCACTTGGCTGGCTTTTGTGAAGGGGTTTCTCTTCACCATGGAAATGATTCTGCGATCATCCACCACTGTTGTCTTCCGTGGACGTCCAGGTCTTTTTGCGTTGCTGAGTTCACCAGTGCTTGCTTTCTTTCTCAGGATGTACCAAACTGTAGATTTTGCCACTCATAATATTGTAGCAATTTCTCGGACGGGTTTTTTCTGTTCTCGCAGCTTAAGGATGGCTTCTTTCACCTGCATGGAGAGCTCCTTTGACCGCATGTTGTCTGTTCACAGCAAATTCTTCCACATGCAAACACCACACCTCAAATCAACTCCAGGCCTTTTATCTGCTTAATTGATAATGACATAATGACAGACTTGAACACACCTGCCCATGAAACAGCCTTTGAGTCAATTGTCCAATTACTTTTGAGTCCCTGTAATGAAGGGATTGTGTTCAAAAAATGCTTTAGTTGCCTCACATTTTTATGCAATCTTTTTGTTCAACCCACTGAATTAAAGCTGAAAGTCTGCACTTCAACTGCATCTGAGTTGTTTCATTTAAAATTCATTATGTTAATGTACAGAACCACAATTAGAGAAAAAAGTTGTCTCTGTCCAAATATTTATGGATCTAACTGTACCTATGTTATGTTATGTTGTCATGCAAAACCTAACTACAATTAAACAAAGGAAACTGCCTTTTGTCAAAACTATGAAAATGAGGAATTGCCCATCGGCATTTAACTCTTTACAGTGCCCTTCAGACATCACAGTACATCTCCTTCATTAGATATTGCAGTGTGCCAACTTTGCCATGACTCGGTTACCTGTGTTGGGCTGAGCAAATCTCAGTATTAACAAAGGCATCTGTCTTTTCTTAAGGTTGTGAAAATTGGGGTGTCCCAACACTTTTTAACCCTTTACAGTACCCTTCAAACATCAAAATAAATCTCCTTCATTAGATATTACGGTGTGCCAACTTTTTCAGCTCATTTGAGCCAGGTTTTCACATTGAACTGTGACTTCACAAAAGTATTTTTGTTTTCTTAAAACAGGAAAACATGGGGTGGCCCAATGACATTTAGCCCTTTGTAGTACATTTTACACATCACAGTACATCTTATTCATTACCCACTGCTGTTCATCCAATGCTTGTCCTTCTGTTAAAGTTGAATAAGTAACTGCTTTGCACAAGGTATGTAAATAAGTAGCTGGGTGGAAGAACAAAGAGTTGCAAACAAATAGCCAACTTCAGCCTTGACAAGTTAAGTTGCTTTATTGTCATCCCATCCATACACCATATTGCAGCATACAGTGTAACGAAATAATGTTACCCAGGACCGCATTGCAACATATAAGAGCAAGACAAGTAAAGAACCATACCATAAATACACACAAAATATGCAAGTGACTGGATAGTCATAATTTTAAAAAAGATATTAATACATAAAAAACAACCATTTGAGAGTGATTTGTTTTTACCATACGTTCTACGTAACGTGTGAAATACTTTTCTCCTGCTTTTGACCTGAAATTATACACTCACTGGCCATTTTATTAGGTACACCTTGGTAATACCAGGTTGGACCCCCTTTTGCCTTCAGAACTGCCCTAATTGTTGGTGCCACAGACTCAACAAGGTGCTGGTAACATTCCTCAAGGACTTTGATCCATATTGACATGAAAGCATCAAGCAGTTGCTGCAGATTTGTCTGCTGGACATCCATAATGAAAATCTGCCATTCCACCACATCCCAAATGTGCTCTATTGGATGAGAACTGGTGACTGTGGAGGCCATTTGAGTCCAGTGAACTTCTTGTCGTGTTCAGGAACCCAGTCAGAGATGATCTGAGCTTTGCATTATCCTGCTGGATGTAGCCATCAGAAGATGGGCACACTGTGATCATAAAGGGATGGGCATAGTCAGCAACAATACTCAGGTAGGCTGTGGCATTTAAATGATGCTCAGTTGGTACTAAGAGGTCTGAAAAGTGCCAAGAAAATATCTCCTACACCACCACCTGCCTGATCTGTTGATATAAGGTAGGATTGATCCATGTTGTTGACACCAAATTCTGACCCAACCATCTAAATATCACAGCAGAAATTGAGACTCATCAACAACAACAACATTTATTTATATAGCACATTTTCATACAAACAGTAGCTCAAAGTGCTTTACATATTAAAGAATAGAAAAATGAAAGACACAATTATAAAACAAAATAAATCAACATTAATTAACATCGAATAAGAGTAAGGTTCAATGGCCAAGGGGGGACAGAAAAAACAAAAAAAAACTCCAGACAGCTGGAGAAAAAATAAAATCAGTAGGGATTCCAGACCATGAGACCGCCCAGTCCCCTCAGACCAGGCAACATTTTTCCAATCTTCTGTTGTCCAATTTTGGTAAGGACATGTGAATTGCAGCCCCAGTTGCCTGTTCTTAGCTGACAGGAGTGGACCCTGATGTGGTCTCTTGCTGCTGTAGTCCATCTGCTTCATGGTTCAATATGTTGTGCATTCAGGGATGCTCTTCTGCATACCTCAGTTGTAACGAGTGGTTATTCGAGTTACTGATGTCTATCAGTTCTGACCTCTGGCATCAACAAGAGAATAACCACTCACTGGATATTCTCCCTTTTTTGAACAATTCTTTGTAAACCCTAGAGATTGTTGTGCATGAAAATTCCAGCTGATCAGCAATTTCTGAAATACTCAGACCAGCCTGTCTGGAAGTAACAACCATGTCACATTCAGTCACTTAAATCACATTCCTTCCACATTCTGATGCTCAATTTGAACTTCAGCAGGTGGTCTTGACAACGTCTAATTGACTAAATGCATTGAGTTGCTGCCATGTGATTGGCCAACTAGATATTTGCATTAACAAGCAGCTGAACAGCTGTATCTACTAAAGTGGCCGGTGAGTGTAACTGTATACTTTTTGTAAATGTAAACTACTGAAAGGCTGTTTTTTCCCCATATCAAATCACATTACTGTTTTTACATTAAAAACTAATTTAAAAAACATTTGGCATATACATAGAAAGTTGAAAAGCACTAACCCACAAAAAAAAAAACAAACAAAAAAAAAAAAAACACAATAATCTCTTATTAAAACTGTCAAATGCAATATGAAGGGAGAGGTTGAAATTAAAGGACCACCTTTAGTTGTGTCTAGTAAGAGTTCTGCACAATGCAAGACGGGAAAAATGATGGCACAAAACATGTTCATTCCAGGAGATATTACACAATGAGAAAAGGCGGAGTACCCTGATCTAGAGCAATATTCTGCAATATGTAGGCATTTACTTTACATCATAGGTCTGTTATTACCCACAAGTATGCTGCGGTACTGCCTTGCAGCATTTGCTTAATATTAGTTGGGAGACAATGATCAGGTGGTATGGCATTTTGGAACCCTGGTTTATAGCACACTTACTATGGAGATGGCGAGATCACATGGCTCTTTCACTTTTTAACTATAGCATTATACATAAGAAGTTCTTATTTAAAGATGTTTGCCAAAGACTCTTTAACATACAGTGGTTTGAAAAACTATTTACCCCCTTCCTGATTTCTTATTCTTTTGCATGTTTGTCACACAAAATGTTTCTGATCATCAAACACATTTAACCATTAGTCAAATATAACACAAGTAAACACAAAATGCAGTTTTTAAATGATGGTTTTTATTATTTAGGGAGAAAAAATCCAAACCTACATGGCCCTGTGTGAAAAAGTAATTGCCCCTTGTTAAAAATAACCTAACTGTGGTGTATCACACCGGTTCAATTTCGTAGCCACCCCAGGCCTGATTACTGCCACACCTGTTTCAATCAAGAAATCACTTAAATAGGAGCTGCCTGACACAGAGAAGTAGACCAAAAGCACCTCAAAAGCTAGACATCATGCCAAGATCCAAAGAAATTCAGGAACAAATGAGAACAGAAGTAATTGAGATCTATCAGTCTGGTAAAGGTTATAAAGCCATTTCTAAAGCTTTGGGACTCCAGCGAACCACAGTGAGAGCCATTATCCACAAATGGCAAAAACATGGAACAGTGGTGAACCTTCCCAGGAGTGGCTGGCCGACCAAAATTACCCCAAGAGTGCAGAGACGACTCATCCGAGAGGTCACAAAAGACCCCAGGACAATGTCTAAAGAACTGCAGGCCTCACTTGCCTCAATTAAGGTCAGTGTTCACGACTCCACCATAAGAAAGAGACTGGGCAAAAACGGCCTGCATGGCAAATTTCCAAGACGCAAACCACTGCTAAGCAAAAAGAACATTAGGGCTCGTCTCAATTTTGCTAAGAAACATCTCAATGATTGCCAAGACTTTTGGGAAAATACCTCGAGGACTGATGAGACAAAAGTTGAACTTTTTGGAAGGCAAATGTCCTGTTACATCTGGCGTAAAAGGAACACAGCATTTCAGAAAAAGAACATCATACCAACAGTAAACTATGGTGGTGGTGGTAGTGTGATGGTCTGGGGTTGTTTTGCTGCTTCAGGACCTGGAAGGCTTGCTGTGATAAATGGAACCATGAATTCTACTGTCTACCAAAAAATCCTGAAGGAGAATGTCCGGCCATCTGTTCATCAACTCAAGCTGAAGCGATCTTGGGTGCTGCAACAGGACAATGACCCAAAACACACCAGCAAATCCACCTCTGAATGGCTGAAGAAAAACAAAATGAAGACTTTGGAGTGGCCTAGTCAAAGTCCTGACCTGAATCCAATTGAGATGCTATGGCATGACCTTAAAAAGGCGGTTCATGCTAGAAAACCCTCAAATAAAGCTGAATTACAACAATTCTGCAAAGATGAGTGGGCCAAAATTCCTCCAGAGCGATGTAAAAGACTCATTGCAAGTTATCGCAAACGCTTGATTGCAGTTATTACTGCTAAGGGTGGCCCAACCAGTTATTAGGTTCAGGGGGCAATTACTTTTTCACACAGGGCCATGTAGGTTTGGATTTTTTTCTCCCTAAATAATAAAAACCATCATTTAAAAACTGCATTTTGTGTTTACTTGTGTTATATTTGACTAATGGTTAAATGTTTTTGATGATCAGAAACATTTTGTGTGACAAACATGCAAAAGAATAAGAAATCAGGAAGGGGGCAAATAGTTTTTCACACCACTGTATGTTTTCGGACCTTAAGATTTAAAAATATATAGGTGTTATGAATTATATTAATCTGTATGTTAATTGGTGCAGCCTAATGCATTTCTCAACTGTACTTTTCAAATTATCCTAGCTTTATAAGCTAAATGATCCCACCATATTAACATAGTCTGGCATAAGAGCCAACCTGTTCTTATATTGTGTTTCCTCTGACTTGTCATAATAAAAGATGGAAACTTATCTCCACTTATTATTTAAAAAGATCACCATCAGCAGGGTAACACAAAAAAGAAATTTCAGCATGCAAGTGGTTTCAAATTAAAAACACGACCAGGCAATTTTAAAATTACATTGTACTAATGATTCTTACAACATCAATTAGCTTGAGAACTATGGGAAAAAATACAGGAACCTCAAATGCCAAAAACTTTTGAGGTCTACTCATTGCTTGTTCAATACCGTACTATTCAGTTTAATTTCCTGGCGAGTTCCACAGCAAGAGTGTCAACCATGTGATGAATTTCCATATTAAAATTATCCACCCATCCACTATTAGACCTGTTTAATCCGGTTCAGGTTTATTGGGACAAGAGTTTACCGATCCTGGCAGCATCTGACTGACTAATTACAGTCTTCATGGAGATGGCACTGCAATTGCTGCAAATTCAGACACTGCATTCAAAAAAAGTGTTTCACACAAGAGACCATAATACAGAATATTACCATAAACTGTCCAATGGGGAAAACATTCTGAAACATTGAAAAAAATTAATAGTTCAATACAGAAACCTCAAAATTCACACTTCTTTACAAACTTGGCTCTTCCCTCAGATGTCACACAAGTGATAGATTAATATATTATTATTAAAAACTAGCTGTGTAAGCCTGTGCTGTAAAAAGCCCAGGCTCTTAGAAACCATGGATTCTGGCACTTCAATCAATCGCATCAGTTGTGTATTAGTGGCTCCTCGTAGGTTTCGTTCCGCCGACGTGTTTGCCTGTTGTCTATCAGCGGCTAAGTGAGTTCTTCTCTCTCCTGTGGTTTTGTTTTGCTGATGTGCTCGCCTCACTTGTGTATGAGCAGCGGCGGTTTCACTTCGGCGACACAGTCGCTTTGTGCTTCATGCTGTAGCCTTGCACTTCCGGGCCAGACAGACACACTTCCACACGTAGACCTTTATATATAAGATGCTGCAGGAGTAAAAGACCCAACCTAGGATGACTTTTCTAATATCATTCAATTCTCCATCACAGTTCTTCAAACACCTAACCTTTTTGCTGTTCCTCTGAATTTTTTTTTTTTTTTTTTGTAAAGGGTTTGCTTTTTGGCAAACACACAAAGATGCTGTTCATGTTTCAATCTGTGTTTTTTTTCCATCTACAAATTTTCTCCTGACATAAAACATTTCATACCCCAGACCTTTACAGGACATGCTCACTTATACACCCAAACTCACTCTTTACTTGAGAAATTTTGAGCCTTCAGTTAAGATTATTTTTCACATCTTTGGGATGAGGTAAGAAACTGCAAGTATTCAACTTGTGGAAAGTGTAAAAACCCATCGAGACAGGACGGTTTTCAATTCCAGTCTCCTAGTGTTGTGAAGAAGCCATGCTAGCCACTGAGAGAAACTGTTATCACCTGACAATCTTTATTTTATATATCACTTTATAAAACAGACATACAAAGTATCCAGATATAGTGTAAGATTATTCAATACGAGGTAATTAAAAAATGTAGTAGTGTAAAGAATATGCTTTAAGAGCCCCAACCTAACCAGTTAGCTGGCACAACCTTTGCTCTCTTCAAAGCCATCATGTTAAATGGACTATAAAAGGTATTTAAAAATGTGCTGTGGAAATTGTGGTACATAAGACCACCGAGGTTGTTATTGCAGATTAGTTTGTGTAATATTCATCTAAAACAAAGCGTTTTGTCTCATTCCACAGCTACTCAACTGGATTGAGATCTGGTGCCTGGCTGTTATAATTTTATGGGTTTAATGTTATGCAGACCCCACTTCTGCACTTGTTTTTTTTGTTTAAATAGAATCCTGTTTCAATTTGCTGTTTTTCTATTTTGTTTTACACATCACCATTTTCTGCTCATCTGGTGTTAGCAATGACCGCTGGGTAGAACTTATGTAATAATGTCTACAGTGTTTACTAAGATTTAAAGAGTGCTATATTAAATTAAATTGTAGGGTTTCAGATCTTTGCAAATTCTGGTTGACAATACTTGTTTACATATGGGACTCTGATTCAGACCTCAGCCTGTTTCAAGTCTTTGTTCCTCTAAGGTGTCTTAATCCAGCTCATTCGAATTCTGCCTACTTTCATGCTATCATGTTTAATTCAATTCAGTTCATTTTTTTGCAGCGCTCTTTACTGAGTGCAGGTGTACAGCACAATAACAAGTTCTCAGGTATAATACAAGGATAACATCTTACAAACTACTAACTACAAAGATTTGTTTAAATAAACAGGAAAACTAAGTATTTTGAAACTAATTAACATATATGACAATCAACAGTATCTGTCTATTAATTAAATGTTGAACTATGGCCAGTTGACAATGGAGAGGAAACCAAAATCTCAAGTAATTAGCACATGTTGGCAGCACACCAGGAAGATTACCAAATTAAGATCAATTCACTGTTATGTAACTGGAACTACTCCATGACTGTTCTAGGAAAAAGCATCATGTTGCTGCATTGTCTTGCTCAAAAAGCCAATTGACAGATAGGTACATTCCTACACAGCCACCATGCATCTGCTTGAGAACAAAGCTGCTCATCCTGTTCCTCCTTGCATAAAGTTGCAGATACTGGTGGGTCCTGCTGATGGGTTAAGGACCTTCTACAAGGGGCCCTGTCCAGCTCTCCTAGAGTAACTGCCTGTCTCCTGGAATCTCCTGCATGCCCTTGAGGATGTGTTGGGAGACACAGCAAACCTTCTGGCAATGGCACGTATTGATGTGCCATCCTGGAGAAGCTGGACTACCTGTGCAACCTCTGTAGGGTCCAGGTATCACCGCATGCTACCAGTAGTGACACTGAACGTAGCCAAATACAAAACAAGAGAAAAAACAGATGAGGAGGGAAAAATATCAGTGGCTTCCACCTGTTAAACCATTCCTGTTTTGGGAGTTGTCTCATTTTTGCCCCTCTAGTGCACCTATTGTTAATTTCATTAACACCAAAGCAGCTGAAAATGATTAACAACGAACGCCCTCTGCTACTCAACTGACCAGATTAATAGCACAGAAGTTTTATTGACATGATGCTATACTCAGATTAAAAAGTGGTCCTTTCATATTTTGAACACTATATTTCGCTTCAGTGCTTTTCTGCCTTATGTTACCTCAACCACATTTCTATGTCTTTTATTGAAATCAACTTGGCAAATACATACCACAACCCATCTACCATAAGGTGTGAAAAGTCATGCACATTTAGATGCTTTTTTGGCATTGCTCAGACTTTAGCTGACATCATCCATCTCTTTGGTTACAGAATCACAGGTTTAGCCCTATTTATTAATATTGATGTTTTTGGGTGGTGGCCAGTTCTCGATACACCCACGACAGTGACAGTGCTGTATGTAAAAACTATAATTAGGCGGTTGATACCCCCACAACAGTGCTGCATTCAAAACCATTTACATCTTTGGTCTTGTCCATCAGTTTATTATGCACAACACAATCTCTTGTACCCATCAAACACTTTTAAACTGAAGTGCCTACACATATGGTGCATTGAGTCAGTGAACAGTGAATTACCAAGAAACATGTAAATTGTGACTTCTTCAGCATGTAATTACTTCCAATACTAAAACTCAATTTTCTGAAAGATTTTTTGTTCAGTACACAAGTATAAAGGGCATCTGAAAGAAAAGAGAAGAAAAAAAAAAAAAAACCACATTAAGGATCACTCTACATAAATTTATTGTGTAATCCCTGTATTATCCTATGACTACCAAGACACTGCATCACACCCAACTTGTGGACACGGTGGGAAAGCAAATGCTGTAAAACCATGCACATAAAAATTAAACAGCACAAATAGCAAATTATACATTTTGGGTTTTCATGAGCTGTATGCCAAAATCATCAATATTAAAACAATAAAAGGCTTGAACTACTTCAGTTGTGTGTAATGAATCTAAAATATATGAAAGTCTAATGTTTATCAGTACATTACAGAAAATAATGAACTTTATCACAATATGCTAATTTTTTTTGAGAAGGACCTGTACATTTTTACTGTGAGGAGGAGTTTAATCAATATTTACTTTTCACTTCAGATACTGCTTCATAGTGTAGGACCAGGTTATGCAAGGGAAAAGTGTAATCAGGGTATATTTTTCATAATATAATTGGATATATACAGTATTTTATATGAAATCACACATATACAGTCATGTGAAAAGGCAAGCACAACCCCATGAAATTTGTTTTAACATACATGTATTTAGAAATCAAGATTTGATCTTCATTTGAACAGTATCTATAGAAAAAGGTGATATCATATTACATACATTATGCCACAGTTAAACTATGTCCACTGTATAAATTTAAACAAATGCAAATTTCACAATGTTTATTAATGTTACTACACTTCTGCATTTATCAGTACCTCAAACACAGGAAATTAGACTCAAGTACATTAGATTAATTGTAATGGTCCAAACTTCATTGGGTTTGGGTGGGATGGGGGGCACCTTGCCAGAACCCATTCTATTTTGATCCATTCTATTTTAGATCAAAAAAATCTGAGGGCTACAGAAAGGTTAGAGGCTTTCGAGTCTGGGATGAGATTTAAAAATATCTCCAAACAATTGGAAATCAACCATTTCACTGTCTAGAGGATCATCTACAAGTGGTGAGGATTTCAAACAACTGCCAACTTGCCTTGGCAGTGCTGCCCCAGCAAGTTCAGCCTGACAGCAGAATGCAAGATGCTGAAAAAATTCTCCAAGAACCTTAGAACATCATGAGACCTACATGTAACTAATGCCACTGTTAATGTCAAAGTGTATGAGAGTACCATTGCAAAGAAGCTGCACAAATTAGATCTACATTGAAGGTGTGCCAGAAAGAAACCTCTACTGTCAACAAAGAACATCATGACAAAACTAAACTTTGCCTATGAACACCTAGGCAAAGACTGGGGCTTCTAGAAATATGAGCTTTAGACAGATGACATGGAGTGATCTGACCACAGTAACAAGAGGATATGTTTGGTGAAAACCAAAAACAGCATTTGACCAGAACCACCTCACAGCAACTGTGAATCATGATGGTGGAAATGTTACGGCTCGGGGCTATTGCTCTGTATTAGAGCTTGGGTAGCCCACCATCACAAAATCCACTATGAATTCTTCCTTACACCAGGGGATGCTTGCTCATAATGTGAGACTGTCAGAAGATTGAAGCTCATCTGAAAGTAGACCTTGTAACATGACAATGACACTAAATATAGCAGTAAATTCACCTAGGAATGGCTGAGAAGAAACAAAATGAAGAGTTGTGGAATGGCCAAGTCAAAGGTCAGATCTGAATCCCATCACGATGCTATGTCGGGATTTAGAAACTGGCTCTGCAAGCAAGACACCCCTCAAGAAGAGTTTTAAAAGCTTGGTTTCCAAGACAGAAACTGTTTGCCAGTCATATGAGATACATACATACACACCTACTTGAGGTTGTTTCTGCCATAGGGGACAATACCAGTTAATAGATGCAAAGTTGTATTTACTTTGTCCACAGAAGGAAATCTGTTACTTTTTTGTTAAATAAATTACTGTACAGTCAACGTTTCACTGTGATCTAACAGCTACTGTTTAAATGAAGATTAAATGTTGACATGTCCACATATGTTAAAAATGAAAACACTTTTCATTGGGTGTACTTACTTCTCGCATGACTGGACATCTGAGCTTTATTACCGTCTTAGAGAGTCTCCATTCCGAACAGAAGGAAGCTGATTACAGCCCTTTTCAGACTGAGATGTGAAAGAGAATGATTAGATATTCAACCCTAGATTTTCCTATCTATCCAGCCTCTACAGATCTCCTGGATTATTGTAAAAATTAAAATAAAAAAATAAAATATTTGGAACAGAACAATACTAATTTACAATTTAAGTAAAAAGATGCCAGTGTGTCTGATAAAAAAAAAAAAAAATAAATCAACATTTCTTAAAGGTCAGTTTGATATTCAGATTAATCATCGGGCAATTGTCTTAAAACATAAAATGATTTTTAGGGAAAAAAAAAAGAAAAAAGAAAGCTGACAAGGGATTAATCCTCACCCACTAGTTGTACAGTACATTTTTGACAGCTGTTCAGTAATGACAGTTTATTACAGCAAATTGCGACTCACAGTATACATGTAAGAATGTATTAAAAGTCTGACTTTGACAGTGGCTGACTCAGACTGATCCAAGGGTTACAAAACAAATAAAATGAAATGTTTGAATGGTTTTGATCATTTGATGTTTACCACATCGATACCTAAAAACCATCCAATTTATTGTACCTCCATCTCTTACGAACTTGCAGATACATCAAAGCAAGCACGCCTTCGTGGGGAGGATGATAAAATAAAACACATTAATTTTATGAAGCCATCTGGGAAATCAAATAAAAAACAGTATATATGACTTATGGTTTAAGTAATAGCATAAAAACAGAAAGTCAACATAGAAAGAAACAAAAGAATAAACCTTTAATCTCCGAAATTTGAGTTTTCTCCTCATTTCTTCATTATGGCACTGAACTTCTTGTGAAAAATGCATTCATCTTATTCAAGCTTTCCAGGACTCAAGATATGAATGTACAGCATGGGAAAATATGCATTTGTTTCAGTGGCATTATTTCTTGCCAAAGTGAAGATATGGGATTTATATGGCACAGAACTGGGAGAGGAAAACAGAAAAGATGCTGTAAGGGTATTAAATACATTTCTTATCTTTAATTGCAACAGCAAAATTTCAACACTTACCTAATCATGTGTGCCCATACTTAACATGCTTGCCTGTTGTTAAACCAACCTAGCCCATTATGCACCTGCAGAAAATCAAGAAGGTAAAACATATTTCAATATCAGTTCTTCTTTCTTTCAAATAAAAAATATCTGCATATATTACTGTTATAAGTAAGAAATTAAACAAAACCGCAATATTTAAACAGTTCCAAATAAGTGTGTAAGCCTTGTGACAGAATGGTGCCCTGAGATAAGCTCCATCCTTTCCCTATCCAACGTTACTCCATTATATTTCAATTGGGAACAGTACAACTGTTCACAAAGCTGTAAACATTGAGGAATATAAAGGTTAAGTATGAAACATTACATAATTAAACTACTTAAGGGGAAATTCACTTTACAAAACTCAGTGATTGGGCAACACGCTTTTTATTTTAGCTTTAATGAACTGCTAATATTTATCCATTGTCACACATGTGCGATTAGGAGACAGCTAAAGGGCTTGAGTAAGTGTAATACTACATCAGACCAGGGGATGGCTGAGTGTGCCGACTCTTTCAGCTCCTTGCAGACCATTCCCGGGAAATCCTGCCAGGTCCCGGCACCTCTGATGATGTCACTTCCGACTCCAGTACTTCTGATGATGTCACTTCCGACTCCAGTACTTCTGATGATGTTACTTCCGGTGTAGATGACAGCATTTCCTCCACCAGCCCTTATAACCGCCATCTTCCCTCCACATATGGTGTTCTGTTTTGGACCGCGTCTTGTGAACTACTCAATCATATTTTCAACCTTTTGCAGCCAGGATCATAATATACGGGTGGCTGCCCCAAAACCTTTCTGACTGTCTGGAGTCTTTTTGTGACACCATATAGTCAACAATTGTGTCCAAAGCAGTTTGGTACTTTGTGTATTTCTACAACTGGTGCACTAGAAGATGACTTGATTTGCAGAGTACCAAAAAATAAGCCCATGGTAAAAATTAAACCAACTGCTTTGTGGTATACAATCTGGCATTATAGTAAATGTGCCGCACTTTACTAGATCGCCCTAGCGGCCCAACCACGTACTACAAATACCAAACTAACAACAACAAAATTCCGGTTATTTTTGGGTCCCCCCTTGTATATAAGGATTGATACAAAAATGTATTTATGGATTCAAATGAGTGTAATTCTGTTTGGCTTCTATTAGCAAAAGACAATACATTTTTACCCATTACTAAGTATTTCATAAAAATCTAAACAACTTTTATATTGTACAGCTGGCAAAATCTTTAGACACTTTATACATGTTCATATTGTATAACTATTTTTTTTTTTTTAAGTTGTAGTACAGGCAGGTAAGTGACTCAAGTCCAATCTTGTAGTTTAAGAGTAACATCCACAGACATTTTTACCTACAGGTAAAAATCATATACAGTACTTTGGGGAAAAAAAACATGAATTCTTGAAAACTGTATTAAAGATTATACTGCAATGGATAAATCTGTCTAAATTTCGCCAAGAACAATTATTTAACTCTACTTGAAAAATACCAAATTAATCCTTCATTGTTGCTTATCTATTTGTAGCCTCAATTAGCCATTTACACAAAATTCAGAAGTAAAGCATTGAAAGACACACCTTCCTCCTGTTATTTATCTAGCAATGGACAGCAATGTAAAAAAGTTCTGGTGAAAAACGCTAAACAACGAAAAACTTTGAAGTGAGCAAAGACTATAACTCTTTAATGGAGGAATTACATTATAATTACCAATACAAGTTTGTTAACTTGCTTATACCAGTATTCTAATGCTGAACTCATCATGCAGCGAAGCAGGGAAGTCACAATTGCATCGTGCGTTTGCGTTACCTAAGTGAAAAAGTATTTACAGATGCTCCCATATGAGCAGGTGTTTCAGAAACAAATGTTAACTAAATAGTCCTATGGTCTGGATTGAAGAAAAAAAATGCAAATATTATGTTGTCATGTCTGAAAAAGATTTGTATGCTCTTGGCTACAATAAATAGTACTATTTCTGCATGGAAGCCGCAATTTAAAAATTCACAAAGCAATCATTCAACACAATGTTGGAAGAGTAGTGCCTATCAAGTTAACATTTGTTAGTTCATTACTGTTCATTCTGGTAATGCGAATGTTTTCCTTCTCAATATTCAGTATTAAAGATTGAAGCAATTCAATTTATACTACACCTTTCTAAAATAATTTAACCTTTAAAATGTTACAGTACGTCATCTAACACTGTCTGCTTTGGTGCGGCCTCTGTTCAGATTAAGGTCAATCTGTAGTACATTATTAAAACCTATGAAAAGATCATACACTGTAACTTACCTCACATTCAAGTCATATATGAGTCCAGGGTAAGGAAGCTAGCTACAAATATCATGATCTGTCTCACCAACAGCATCAACTATTCCAAAGACTGACAAATGTCTTTGTGCAGTGAAAGCTAAAACAACACGTCACCTAAACACTTTTTTCCCCCCACATGCAGTTACTCTGAGTAATCAGGTCTGAGGTTCTACTCAGTATCTATGTATACCTACACACTAGACTGCCTGGACATTTTAATTTTAGTATCTTTTTTTTTTTTTATTGTCCTATTTATATTTTATCTTCTTATATTTTTCTTTTGTATTCTGCGTAGTCCTTGTACGTTGCACCAATGCTATCAAGATATATTCCAAGTCAACATTAATGTACTTGGCATGTAAAACAAATTCTGATCAACTGCACGGGATATATGTCATCATTTTGGATCAACGTGATAACCTGAAGTTGGACAAACTTGAGTTTGCAACTGGGAATTCTGAGGTTGGGGTGCATTTTCTTTCTGCTTTCTGAGTTGGAAATTATGAGATCAAAGTGCAGCGTAAGTTTCATCTAGCCTGTTTTATTCATATTTAATGTTAGCTCGCTCCAGTTTGACAGATGTAATTTTGCTATAATACAGAATAACACAGATGAAGGTAAATTAGTTATAATCTTATAAAATAACCTTATTCGGTCAAAGGTTACCTAGCGACCATTTATCTATGCATTGTTTTTGTACATAAATTGTGAAAATCCTGCCATGAAATGCACAAGCATACAGCTTTAAGTATGGTCTTAAACTTGCTGTTCATATTGTTAGTCAGAAAAAAAGCATATTTAATCACATCACAGTTATATTGTGCATACTGACCAGGACCAGGTGTCATAATAAAGATGTATTCCATTGAGAAGACACTCGGTGTGCAGCTTTTCATCAGTGCAGACTCTCACACATCAGAGATGAGGTTATTTACCATTCAATAGCCAATTCCCTTGTCAGTAAGGCATTAAAAGTTGTCCCAGTTAAAACAACTCAGCACAGCATTAGTCTTAAGGCACTGCATAGACTTTATGTACGAGGGATATCCAGAAAAAAAGGTTACAACAGCTGTTAAAAATCAAAAAATGAATATATTTCAACCAAATTTACAGGGTATGTTCCAAAATATGTGTTTATTTCTCAACAGAATCGCCGTCAACTTCGATGCACTTCTTCAGCCTGGGCACCAGCTTTTTTATACCCTCGTCGAATACGCTCCGCTCCACCTCCGAAAGCCACTTCTCCACTGTCTCCTTCACCTCCTCATCGTTGGAAAAATGTTTCCCACCCAAGAATTCTTTCAGTTTGGTGAAAAGGTGAAAATCTGAGGGCGCAAGGTCTTGGGAATAGGGTGGGTGGGTAACAATATCCCATCCAAAGGACAACAAGCAGGTCCTGAGTCACACGAGCGGTATGGGGTCTGGCGTTGTTGTGAAGGAGGGACACACCACGAGTCAGCATTCCCCTCCTTTTGTCTTTAATCTTTTTTTTCGGGTCTCACAATATGTTTCAGCATTGATGGTGGTCCCTTTGGCCATGAAATCCACTAACAAAACCCCTTTTCTGTCCCAAAAGACAGATGCCATAATCTTCCGCTCTGAAAACTGAACTTTGAATTTTTTGGCTGATGGGGAATGGGTATGGCGCCATTGTTGGGACTGCCTTTTGGACTCAGGAGTATAGTGACATACCCAAGTTTCGTCTCCAGTCACAATAGAGTCAAGGAACGCCTCACCCTTGATTTCATAATGCAAGCGATTTTGGCGATGTTCTGGAGTCAGCATTTTTGGCACCCATCTTGCACTCAGCTTCCTGTAATCAAGTTAATCTGAGACAATTTCCCCCATGAGACTTCGTGAGATGTGCGGGAACATTTCATGAAGGGTGTCAATCGTCACACGACGATCACTGCGAATTTTTTCAACTTGCTACAGAAGCTCTTCTGAAACGAGAGACGGCCTCCCACTCCTTTCTTCATCATGAGTGTCAGTGTGACCTTCTTTGAACGACCTAACCCACTTGTAAACATGCTGACGTGACATTACCTCAGGTCCATAAGTTTCCACAAGCCGACGATGGATCCCGGCCGCGGATTCGCGACACAAATTGAGGAACTTGATGACCGAACGAATCTCGCATCGGCGGAGCAAACGGCCTCAGCAGAGGTTGACGAACTTGCTTGCTGTGATAACATTTCACAACTGACCGACGCGGTCCCGGGCTTATTTTGACCGTTAGGACCCCCCTACACGCAGGTATGCCAACCTTCGAAAAAAAAAAATTCCCTGCACCCTCCAGGGCACTTGTAACCTTTTTTTCTGGATATCCCTCATAGTTACTGGATTTTAAGTGCCGGCTACACACACGCACTCTATCACAACGTAGAACAAAATTTGGTCCTTTGCCTCTTATGATGACTTGGGTCAATTTTTTTCTCTGTGCTTCATCAGGTGGAAAGCTGTGAAAAATCAAGATTGCTTTAATATTGAATATGAACACAAAGTAACACTACAAAGACTCTTGTTTTACAAATTTTACATTATTTTGGATAACCAGAAGCACGGTCAATTACCCGTTGACAATGCCTCTTGGATGGCATTTAGTATAGGAATCTCTGAAGCAGTGTTAATGTCTGTGATACGCTATCCGCTGGAATGCATCTTGTCATGCATAGATTAATAAAATGCACTGCATTATTTATTCTGCTAGACAGCCCATTGCATAATTTGCTAGTACTAAGGAGATCCATCTTAAATAAATAAATAAAAATTAGGCAATGTTGGGGTTGGGCTCACTGAGTAATTGGATAGGAGACTGCCTGGTAATATTAAGGAGTGTAAGCATTTTAGTTTATTGACAAGCAGAAGGTGACTTCTCTTTATAAATGTTGGCTAGAAAGGATTTATAAACAGCAAATGAGAAATAAACAAAAATTAAACAATATTTTAATTCAGAAATGATTATTAATCTAATCATAACTGAAAAAAATAAAACAAAAAAGTTTTAAAATGTAGATGTTGATTAAGAGTACTACATAGCTGAAAAAATACAGTTTTCAGCCTCTGATTAAATATATCATTGTTTACAGTAGAGACACTAAAGAAAGAGTTTTATGCAGACTGAACATTTTCAAGGTGGTATATCAAGGCAAAGCTGCTCCAGTGTCCCCATTCTATATTAACAACTGCCTTTATCAGTTTTCATTTTTAAAGTGCTTAAAATTTTAGTGGTCATAAATTTTAGTTTCTGTAATGATATCTTTATTCAAAGACTCTGTCATTACATCCAACTTTTTGGAGTGATAAATGGAGATCTATATTTAAAAAGAATATTGCATTGCTTCTTTTGCTCACATCAGTGTTGTGATTTTACTATCTTAGCATAGTCTTGTTCATCACATGAATCCTTTGTAATTTCCATGATTATTATTTATTGTTCTGTTCAACGATATCATCACTGTGCCATCTTGTTCAAAGGGTTTCAGCAGGAGTTGCCATTTTCTGCTCATTTCATTCGCTGTAGCTAAATTATTTATAGCTGCTATAGCCACTGATGGCCACATCATACATGGTGCGATCATGTCCCACTCACATACAAAGATGGCATTCAGTTTCTGGCATCTTAGCTTTGGATTCCTTCTAATTGGTAAGGCCAATGATGTGTCCATCTCTAAGCAGGACCCCCTAGAAGCTTCACATAGGCTGTTCTAAATATATCATGAGGATGTTTGCTTCGGCTGAGCAATGCTTTATTAGATGGTTAGCTTGTTAAAATGGGGACATTTTGATATTCTTCAGTTACTGATCAGGATGTACAGCCTGAAACCAGGACTGTAATTATCACCTGAACATCTGGCCATTTTAGTAAATTACAGTAACAATGAAATAGTAAATCACTATAATCTGCAAATACAAAATGTTTCGCCATTTTTAAGAAAGGTGAGTTTGCAAATTCACAGATGCTTTATAATGACGGATTTTGGAAGTTTAAAATTGTGTACAGTGCGAGCTGTTCCAAGATGTTTCCACGTAAGTTGAACTGTCTTGACATAATTCCTTGAAAAATAAATGTGTCACATTTTAACAAAATATATCCACAGGGGCCTGAGTTGTGGCATGAAGACAGACAGATGGACAGGCAGACAGACATAGCTATTGCAATATGCAAAAGCATATGAAAAAGAAACATTTAAAGTTGACATTGGCACCCTTGTGGTAATCATGATACCTTAAAGTTATAGCTTGTAGCACTTTGGATGGATGTGAATACTTAAATGGAAGACCTACTGAAAGCAGACCTGTGAAGCTGTACCCACTTATTTTTTCTGTGGGCAACTACTTGAAGCCAAAGAGGGGAAAAAAAATGTTCCTCATCAGCCATTATTGAAGCCAGGCACAGTTCCAAACATATTTAAGATGCGTCATTTTACTGCAGCTTCAAGTGAAACAGAAAGAAATGTAGAGCCATAGAACATTAAAAATGGAAATGTCATTTACTAGCAAAGAGAGTACTGTATGGATGGGTGCTTCATATATATGGCAGCAAGGCAGACCAACTGGCAGTGTTGCTGCTTCATGCATCTGCATCAAGGGTTTGAATCACGTGTCTGGTCATGGTCCATGTGGAGTTCACACGTTCTCCAAGACAGAGGATAGCATTTTCTCTAACAAATAGTCAGAGCCATAAAGATAATTTGAAAAGGCAGCTCCAGATTAGCAGGAATGAGACTGTGCATGGGTGCAAGTGTATCAGATGCTCCTGTGATGGGCTGGACACCATTTTTGGTCTTTCACACGCTGCTGCTATCAGAAAGATAAGGTGCAAAGCCAGTTTTCTATTAAAATGGAAGAATCTCAGAATTTAGATATGCTGTTTTACAATATGTGTGCTATGTCAAGACATAGACCTATATATGATAACATTCTTGCTTTGAAAAACAGATGCATTTGGCAAGTTTAGCTTTTTTCCACATTTGGACTTGTGTACCCTTCATCTCTATTTTCAATTGGAAGAACAAAGTGTTTTTAAAATATATAAAAAATGCTTCACTTTAGAACATAATTTTATGTTTCAAATTAATACATACCATGATTGTGAAGAAATAAATGACTTGAAAAATACCAAACTTATCCTTTAATTCAGTAGTTCTGAACGTTCAGTCCCCAAGACCCTTGTGGCTGCAAGCTTTTGTCCCACCCCAATTCTTCCCTTAACATCAATTAAACAAGCCGCCATTTCCATTAAAAAAAAAAAAAAATCTAGAAATTACAAATTGGTTATGGTATATTTTTATTAAATTAGGAACAAAATTACTGTAAATGTGTTAGATGGGCAAGAATAGAAATTACAAATTGGTTATGGTATATTTTTATTAAATTAGGAACGAAATTACTGTAAATGTGTTAGATTGGCAAGAATTCATTATTATTCCTTTTAATTTTTTTATGCTAGTTAGTTCAGGTGTCCTCAATCACGGTCCTGGAGGGCCGCATGGGTTTGCTTCATCCCAATTGCTTAATAAGAAGCTCTTATTGCTCAAGTAACACTTCTGCTTCACTTTTGTTGTCTTGCTTGCTAAGACTTTGAACCCTTATTGCTTATTTTAGTCTTAAAATACTGTATTATTGGTTTTTAATTGCTCCTAATTAGCAATAACATGCAAATGACAAAAGAGACCAGCATTTCCCCATTTAGCTTGTTACCATTTATACCTGCGTGTATTCATTGTGCACTGTTGGGTTTAATTAAACACTTGGAATAAAAGTAAAAACAGTGAAGGACTGAGAAATACTCATCCATTTTAGCCATTAAAATCATTTGGATGATATCCTTTGAAAGGGGAAGAAAATCTAGAATATGAGAATGACCTGCCATAGCCTTAAAGTACTCACAAGCCATGAAATTAAATTATTGGCAAGAATTGGTTTCTAATTAAGCAACCGGGGTTACAACAAAAACCTGCAGCCACTGAGGCCCTCTAGGACTGTGATTAAGGCATCCTAAAAGGGATACTTAGCTTTGGTGCTGGAATATTGCAGTAGCAACAGATTTTCATTCCTGACCAATTTTAATTTGATGGCAATTATTGCTATTGAAGCATTTATTGTTTAAGACACATTTGTGTACTTTTAAGATTCCCAACCCCTTGTTTCTTTGAGACAAACTCATGCAGTCCTCGTTTTTAATCGCTTCTTAAACAGCCGCTAATTAACAATGAGATATTAATGATAAGGAAACCCACACATTGTCATGCGTTAATTGCGGAAGATCCGTTTTAATAAAGTATTTGCAAAGAAATGAATGACGGGAGAACATGAAGGATTACGACTAATCAATAAGTCATTTGGAAATCCTCGCAATGGAAAAGATGTGCGATATGTGAATGAGTTGACGCGGCGTTTGAATGAGCATTCAGGCCCTGAGACACTGCAGGACCGAACGTGGGGGAGTCAGTGGTGGTTCTGATCGGGAGTGGCTGGTCTGCGATTGTCCAGGATAAAACTCAAGATCCAGGCCTTTAATGGCCTCCTCGGCATAACCATTAGCAGTGTGTCTCTCTGCGGAGAGAGTGTCGGCCGCGTCTGGAGGTTTACTTACCTCGGTAGGGACACCCTGGTGACTATTCCTATGCCGTCAGTAGATGGACTAGGAGAGCACATGAGGTCGCTGGGTGGGTGACGCTCCCGATATCGCTGCAAAAGGACGAAGATTCACGTCTTTAGAATCATTGTGCTTCCTGTCTTTCTATCCAGTTATGAGACGAAGACTAGAATTCTTCGGATAATCTTTGGGTCTCGCTGGTTTGACTTTGTGTCAAACGAGTGGTTGAGTGCTCGAATGAGGCACATTACCGGCATGGTGAGGGAGCGGCAGTACGACCACGTGGCGCGACTCTCCCTTATCGTTAAGGACCCATGCAGCTGGACCAGGCCATGGGGACGCCCACATAACACCTGCCCGAGGAAGATAGACGGTCGTGGAACTGGGCCGCGTGTCTGCCTGGAGGGATAGATTTGGTTGTCAATCGGGATCCTGAGCCGTTTCGTCAAGTGGCATGTGCGGCGACGCGCTGTACCTGTACGTGCTCTCCACCTAACCGGCGCACGCAGCAACGCGATCACCGAAATGCAGTGCCGGCCCTCTCTAGAGGGCACAGTCCGAACACATGGCAATAGTTGCCGCTGGGATGTACTAAAAACAGCCAATAAACGCCTCACAACTCCGCGTCTCAGACTGGCGTGATTTTTCCTGAATTATTTCTTCAGTGACTCTTGTGCAGATCTGAATAACTGGGTCGGCGTACCCAAGTGTGCAAAATGATGAACTGGAGCACTGTAATCATTTTAGTTTCTATTTTGTGTCAACAAAAGAGTTCCGACTCCCCACTGCCCAAAATCCGATATGGAAAGGTCCCGAAAATACGCGCGTACATTTTAGTGTATATGTGCCACACAACACTGACGACTTTTCTCTTCGCCGTCTTCTTATTAGCTATTGCATTATTCAAACCAACTACAACAAAAAATGGAATTACCTTGGAGTCCGTGACAAATTGGTGGAATGAGCACTTTAACAGAGCGGCTACACCAGACGTACAGCGTAACGACGTCACGCTCAAACAGGCTGAATGTGGTCTCGCGTGGCAGGACTGGCACCCTCTAGTGGGCAGGAGGTCGGTGTGTTGCGATGACAGCGTGGCTCGTCTCATATGCCCTTCTAATATTTCTAAGTATGTACCAACATTAAGCAATAGACATAATTTAGTTTCAAACACATCCTTTTTTAAATTTATTTACAGAAATGGTGGGATAACTTCATTTTATTGAACACTGACAGACATTGCATTTATAGACAGTAGAGCTTTTCAAGACACTCAAAGCACTTTACATAGAGCCACTGAAGAGGAGAAATAGTCAGATAGTTACAGACAGGGGATGATTAGGAGGCCAGAATAACTAGGCCATAATGGGCAATTAAGCTTGGATATTGGGAAACATCCTACTCTTTATGAAAGACTAGCTGTCCCCAGCAGCTCCGCCAGCATGGTAGTGAAAGAGGACAGTGAGGAGGGCCCTGCCCGGCTCCCTACTCCTAACGTCATGCCTTCCCCTCCCCTCAGCGCGCACCCTCTGTCTTGGATTAGTGCGAAAATATCGCTCATGCAAGTGAACTATGATACTTAGCGCGATGACAGAAGAGAGACATACATTGGATTTTATATATAGAGAGATGCACAGAGATGATTAACAAACACAGGGAATCGGGACCTCAGTTTTACATTTCATCCAAAGGATGACACCATATTTACAGCACAGTGTCCCCGTCACTGTGCTGGACCATTGGGATCTACAATCACACCACCGGGTAAGTTCCCCCTTTTGCCCTAACCAACCCCTTGTCCAACAAAAACCCAAGCTTTTCCTAGAGGGTCTACTAACAAGGTACTGATCAGCCCCGAACATAGCTTCAGGTGGATGACCTATTCCGAAGTGTGTGTGGTATGGCTGCTGTATAAAATTCAATTTAGATTGTTAAGTAAAAGAATATAAAACTGTTTTGAAAGCTATTCTCTCAGCCTTAATTAATCTAGTAAAAGAGTATGATATATTTTACCATAGTGCCTTTTTCAAAATCATTTTCATTATGAAACAGACTAAGAAGGAGCAATTTGTAATAATGCAATTAACAGAATAATGCTCAGTAACAAACTATATCTATGAAAGTGAAAGAAAGATTATATTGTAACAGCACTAACAAGTTACATCAATCAGGGATGAGTTTCCAGTATTATGAGCTGGCATTCCATCATGCAAATGACCAGCTTCAGAGCTGGCAGCAGGGGAGCCCATAAAAACAGCAAGCCTGCAAAGGCAAGCAGTCTTTTTAAGGATAGCAAGGCACCTAAAAGAGCCATGTAAAGAGCAGAAGATCCATTTTGGAACTCAACACTGGAGCTACATTGGAGTTAGCAGGTGGATGAGAACACTTGCAGTCTAACTTAGCAAAACAGCAAGTGCTGCAAAGACCTAAAGCAGACTTGCTTGGCTCTCTGAAGAGTTGTTGAAGAGTCATGAAGCTGGGATTTGAAGTGCCATTTGCAGCAGCAGTACAGGGGAACATAGCTGAGAGACCGCTATCTCTACTGCTCCACCAATGCTTCTCCATCTGCTAAGGTCCGTTGATGTGAGTGCATAGACACTGGCAGAGCTTCAGTATCAACGAAGCTGAGAAAAAGTGTGGCAGATCAATTTGCTACTGATCCCAGGTGAGCCGTGTGAATCAGGGCCAGGTGTGAGAATGTGGAGGTGAAGGACAAGGTAGATCACAGTGGTGTTACAGAGCAGCAATGGAGGAAGAGTCTAAAGGTTAAAGATCCTGACCTGGATTGCAGTTTCTCAGTTCAGTGAAGGAAGACCATCAAGAAACCAAAAAAATACGCAGCTCCAGGCAAACAGGTTCATCTGCTGACCTGTAATTGACGGATCACTGCACAGAAATGAAGTGTTAACACGTCAGCTTGACAATGCAGCACTCAACATCTCTGGTGTGCCATCTGGCAATGCAACATCCGGCATCTTTGCTGCACCGCCTACCCTCGAAGCACTGAAGACCCTCACTAATGAGCTTTTGTTAACATTTGCATGACCACAGTTGATATGAAAACCACCCCACCATTTTGAAGGGATGTTTCAAGAAGTTGGAAGTGGTTGCTGGGGACAGCAACTTTGAAGGGAGGACTTTGTAATAGCACTGACAAGTAGCATCAGCCAGGGATGAGTCACCCATAGTATGAGCTGGCATTCCATCATGCAAATAGAGCCTATAAAAATGGCAAGTATGCAATGTTACAAATAGAATTCCACCTAGTGTGGCAAAAGTGAGCAATGCTTCCAAGGGCAGCAAGGCCTCCCAGAAAGTGATGCGAAGAGCAAGAATCCATTGACACTCTGTGCTATCATATGTTATTATCGAAGATAAGATGATGCAATTGATTGCACAAACTGATTAAGCATTATGTTTCACTTCTGTATGTTGTATTATGTTATGCTGCTTTGTTTTATGGTTGATAATCTACTGTGCATGCTAACTTGACCCCTTGGTAGTAACTATATTCAGAAAGGAATTAGCTGTTTGAGATTACTGATGACTGTTTAACTGTGGAAACCATGTGTCCTGTCCACTTATACCAACTGTATCACTTCACTGATCTCCATTTATCCATAACATATCTAAATTCAGTGTGAATGTATGTGTGGGTGTGCGTGATAGTGTGGAACTGGTGTCTTCATAGCCACTGACTGCTAACCACCATGAACTGGACTAGAATCCATACATCTTGGTGTTTCCTGTGATAGAATTATGACTTACATTTACTTATTTGGCTGATGATTTTACACAAGGCAACATAAAACATTTATGATACAATTGGTTACATTTCTTTTGGTTTTTCAGTTGGAGCGCAGGCAGGTCAAGTGACTTGCTCAGGGTCACACAGTGTCAGTAGTGGGATATGAACACAGATCCTGAGGGTTTGGAGTCCAAAGCATTAACCACTACACCACACTACCTACTTCATTTCTGATGTTTTTTTTTTATTATTTATAGTGTTTGCAGGGCGGCACGGTGGCGCAGTGGGTAGCGCTGCTGCCTCGCAGTTAGGAGACCCGGGTCCTCCCTGCATGGAGTTTGCAAGTTCTCCCCATGTCTGCGTGGGTTTTCTCCCAAAGACATTCAGGTTGGCGATTCTAAATTGTCCCTAGTGTGTGCTTGGTGTGTGGGTGTGTGGGCCCTGCGGTGGGCTGGCGCCCTGCCTGGGGTTTGTTTGGCTTGGAATTTGCTCCAGCAGACCCCCGTGACCCTGTAGTTAGGGTTGGATAATTGATAGGTGGATAGTGTTTGCAGTGTGGTTGAGGACCTCAAACTAGGCCGAAAGTTCAACTTCCAACAGGACAACAACACTAAGTACAAAGAAAAGACAACAAAACGTGTGAATGTTCTTGAGTGATGCTGCTCAACTTAAACCCAATTGAACATCACTGGTGAGACCTGAAAATAGCTGTCTGCCAAAAAGTCTCCAACCAGCCTGACAGCCTGCTTGAGAGGATCTTCAGAGAAGGGAATCCCCAAATCCAGTTGTGCAAAGCCTGTTGCATCAGACCCAAGAAGATTCCAGGCCGGAATTGTTGCCTTTCAACTTCAACTAAGTACTGGGTAAAGCGTCTGAATATTTTTATCAATAGGAAATTTCAGTTCTTTATTTTGAATACATTTGCAAAAGTTTCTAAAGTTTTGTTTTTACTTAAAATAACTGGTGACCCAACTCATCTCTCTCTCTCTATATATATATATCTATACTAATAAAAGGCAAAGCCCTCACTCACTCACTCACTCATCACTAATTCTCCAACTTCCCGTGTAGGTCAAAGGCTGAAATTTGGCAGACTTATTCCTTACAGCTTACTTACAAAAGTTAAGCAGGTTTCATTTCGAAATTCTACACGTAACGGTCATAACGGTCGATAACGGTCGACAATGTCTGCCATGTTGAACTTTCTTATTTATGGCCCCATCTTCACGAAATTTGGTAGGCGGCTTCCCTGTGCTAACCGAAATCGATGTACATACTTATTTCGATGGTATGACGCCACTGTCGGCCGCCATATTGAACTTTCCAACATCACTAATTTTCAAACTTCCCGTGTAGGTAGAAGGCTGACCCCATCTTCACAAAATTTGGTAGGTGGCTTCCCTGTGCTAACCGAAACCGATGTACGTACTTATTTCGGTGGTATGATGCCACTGTCGGCCGCCATATTTGAACTTTTCAACGGTCTTTGTTACTTATGGGCCCATCTTCAAGAAATTTGGTACGCGGGTTCTCATTGCTATCTGAATCCTACTTACGTACATATATACGTCCATAGCCTGCAGCTCGGTCACCGTGTGAGGCGGCGTTGGGTCCCCCATCCCAACGCCTCCCATGTTGTTGGCTGCCTGCCTATATAAGGCTGTCCGTCGCTCCGGTCTCTACATTCCCTTCCTTGCTTCGCCACGGGATTCACGTCTCCCTGCTGATAACTGTAGCCTTTTTATTTAATCCATGGCTTCTCCGCTGTTTTATTGTTCGTTTATTACGATTAAAGTTATTGTGTAGGTATTTTAGACTTACTTTACATTGTTCAGGTACCCATTTCCTTTATCATTCCAAAATACTGTCACTTACCGAGTGGTTTCCAAGCCCGGTGGTGGCACCTACCTTTTCCATTCTCTTTGTTACATATTGCACGGCCATATCAGGCTGACTCTTGATATCCGGAGGAACATTGTGTCTTATGTATTGAATGACTGGGACAGGTTCAAGGTGTGGACTGATGACAGTACAGGAGATAATTAGACTACACAGGAGCACTAGAAGAGTGAAATGCTTAAGCCCTTCACCTATGCATCTGCATGTGAGTTGATGGCTGCCGGTGAATTGTTCGGTTGTTGCTTTCAAGTGTACCGAAATGGCCAAATATTTTACACCTTTTGACAACCGCCAATGCCTCTTAAACATCTTAGACTCACAGGTGACGATTTCAGTAGTGGACACTTTGATGTCTATGAATGTTTAAACTCTCAAAAGCTGGATGTAAAGTTATTGATGAAACCGGTTGTATACTTACAACGCTTGACAGATGCCGAATGTCACTTCAACACAACAAGTCCTGCAAATACTGTCGTAATTGAAAGAAACCATGAAACTCAAACCGATTATGACAGCAGCAATCCAAGCTGTGAGATTTGAACCAAGATTACTGTTCACATGGCCAACTGTACGTTGCATACTCAAGAGTAAGCTCAGCGCACAGCTTGGTCATATTACAACCGTTGGGCTGAACCGACAACATGGTATACAAAGAGATCCTTAACAAATAATTATTGGTATATTTTCCCTCAGTTTAAAAAGGTTTAATTTTCTTCGTAATAAAAATTTTAAGGCAGTACTTCACCGCTGCGAAGTGCGGGTATTTTGCTAGTAAATATATAAAATCCAACATCTGTCTGTCTGTATGTCTGTCCGTTTTTCACGAGAGAACTACTTAACGGATTTAGGTCATTTTTTTCTTTTATTTGCTTGAAGATTCTGGTTGATTTTGTGACTTCTCTCATCACGCTAAGTATCACAGTTTGCGTGCGGTACTGATTTATTTGCGCGAATCCGAGAGAGAGATGCAGTGGGCCGAGAGGAGGGGGGCAGTGCCTTCCTCACTCACGTGCCACCCTCAGGGCGTTCCTTACCTCCGCTTAGCTAGTGAACGAGAGAACTACTTAACGGATTTAGATCAGTCTTTTTTCTAGAATTTACTTGAACATTCTGGTTGATTTTGCGTCTTCTCTTATTGCGCCAAGAATCATAGTTTGCTTGTAGGAGCGATATATTTACGGTAATCTGAGACAGAGGCTGCGGGCCAAGGGTAGGAGGAAGCGTGACATCAGGAGTAGGGCAGGGCCCTCCTCACTGTCCTGTTTCACAACTATGCGGGCAGAGTAGTAGTAGTAGTAGTAGTTTATTTATATAGCGCCCTTCACAAACAAGAGGTCACAGAGCACTGAACAGCAAATACAGAATAAATACAAACAGTTGAAGGAAAAACATAAACAAAAGCAAAAAAAAAAAAAAAAGCCATGGGGGACAGCTAGTTCTTTATAAGGAGTATAAGCTAATGCCTTCGGGCAAGACATTATCAGCCTGTAAGTTAAACAGGTACACATTTTCATTAGTTCCAGTATCAATTAAATTACTAAGTTATAACAGATGCGTTTTTTTTTTTTTGAATGACAAGGTATAATATTTTTGATATAGGGTAGCTGTGTAATATTCTATGTAATGTATTTAGTGTAAGTGATATGTATGTGACTGGGATGCATGTGTTCTCTCAAATGTCCAAGACAAATTTCTCTTAAAAGAGACAATAAAGGCTAACCTAACCTAACTTTGTCATTCTGCAGTGTTGAGTGCTGCTTGCTAAGGGGTGTGAGAATAATCAAGCCTTAACACATCATGAGGGTTTGGGTCTGCCTCCCGTATAATTGTAGAGTGGCTGAAAAAGTTGAGGTCTTTACAGACAAGAGTCCAAAACAGAACTGAGGTTATGGTACAAACAAGTCGGTTTTAGAGGCAGAAGGAAGTGTTGTCTTCTGGAAGTGGAACCAGAAGTGCCATCTTCTGGGTTGTAACCGGAAGTGCCGTCTTCTGGGTTGGAACAGGAAGTGACATCTTTTGGGTTGGAACAGGAAGTGACATCCTCTGGGTTGGAACAGGAAGTGACGTCATAGGGCCCAGATGGAATTTCCCATATTTGGTCTGCAGGAAAAAAAGAGAAAGAATCAGTGCACTCTGCCACCCCTTGGTCCAACTGGGAATTACCTTCTTTTGAGCCCTATAGCTGCCGCCCATGTGCACGTGTGTGACGGGGGAAATAAATGAAATAAAATTTTAAAGCCTGCAACAGCAAAATATGAAAAAGTGAAGGGATCCCAGTACTGTGAATCTCTCATCTGTCTCAGGAGTGTATGGTTATGGCCAAGGAGAGCTGCAAGAAGTTACTCAGGCACAGCTGAGCATGTTGCTACTGTGACTCTCACCAGGAAAAGCAGAAGGAAAATGATGATGATGATGATGATGACAATAATTAGGATTTACTCTGATTTACTTTGATCTTCTAAAGAAAAACCTAAGCAGAGTTACCATACCCGAACAGGTCCTCTTTTCGCTAGTAAAATAACCATCCAGGCGGATTTTCATAAACTATAAAATTGTCCAGGTTTTCATTGAAAGAATGATGAAATTATGGAGGATAAAATATCACTTGTGCTCATATTTTGTTTACGGTTTCAAGAGGTCGTGCCAGCTGTAGTCTTTGGCATCCCAGTGCTTTGCGATCCTGCTAGAATTTGGTTCTGTCCATACAAAGTGGATGCAAACCAAACAGTAGCCAGCATCATTGTGGCGTGATCTGTAGATCTGAGCATCCTTTAGGTACTGTAAACTTCTTCTGAAGTGCTAGTGCTAGGGAGATTGGTTTCTGTAGAAATAACAAAACATAAATGTAAATTTATGGACAAACTTAAAAAGAAATATAGCTGTTTTCAATGGCCGTAATGAATTTGAGATGGAATGTACTGTTTGTAGTGCAGGCATGTTTGTTTCAGTTGCAAACAGAGGTACTCTAGATCTTGAAGCACACATGGAAACCACAAGTCGTAAAAAGGATGTTTCAAGTAAAAGTTGTTTGTCGGAGACCACACACTTTATCGTGTATCCTGGATACAGTGTGGAGATCATTTCGTGTAACTAAAGGGATTTTAACATTTAGTTGTGTAAAACATCGCAGCATCTGTAAGTCAACAGACTCCACAAGTCCTCAAATGAAGAACACTTCAAGTCAGTCAGTCAGTCAGTCATTTTCTCACCTGCTTAGTCCTGAACAGGGTGGCAAGGTGGGTACTGGAGCCTGTCCTAGCCAGCATAGGGTGTGGGGCCATCACAAGTTGAACACACCTATCCACACACACCCTATCCACATACTATTGCCAGTTTGGTATCACCAATCCATCTGACCTGCATGTCTTTGGACTGTGGGGGGAAACAGAAGTACCTGGAGAAAAACCACGCAGACATGGGAAGAATACACAAGCTCCATGTAGGGAGGACCTCAGATGCAAACCCTGGTCTCCTTAATGCAAGGCAGCAGTGCTACCACTGCAAACCAGGATCACTGCCACCAGTAAGGCAAATAAGGCATTGTAAGAAAATAGACAAACAAGAATAAAGGCTTGGGGATCCACCCCGTGTATTGTCAACAGCAATTATCTCTCTAAAAAAAAAAAAAAAGCCAGAATAATGGCTGGAGTGAAGTCCAAAACATGACTGACTCTTACGATGTGGTGGATGGGTATTAAAAGGACTGGGCAGGAAGAGGTGGTTTCATGAGGGATGGGGCGGAAGTGAGGTCAGCAGGGAGGCGTGGTCAGGAAGGGAGTGCGGGAGTTGGAAGTGTTTTAGCTGGGCTTCCCTTTTGGCGATCTGTAGGGGAGGGAGAAGAGACATTAGTGCACTTCACCAACCCCTGACTCCACGTCTTACCCTTAGTTAAACCCTTAGACTGCCTCCCAAGCACATGCTTGTGACAGCATTTGACTAGGGCACAGATCATAAGGGGATGAGGGGGGATCCCAGTTGCATGGGACAGCTACCCAGCATTTGGCTAATGCACTAATAAGCTTGACCTGTGGTGAAAAATAACCTAGAACCAGCACTGACTGCACCACCACACATTTCAAGTGCACCGAGACAGAAACAGAAGCAATAGTGAAATCAGTGATTTCTCCTCATGCAGTTACAACTGTAACAGACAGAATGGCAGACATTCCTTTCTTTGGTTTGGCTACTGCTGAACGCAATCATCTTGCAGTGAAGATGTTTCCTGTATTGATTCAGTATTTTGATAGAGAAAGTAGTGGAATACAGACTAAAGTTCTGGACATTCAAAGGAAACCAAATGAGACAGCACAAACAATTGCAATTTTTGTTGTAAGGCAATGGTCCTCAATTACGGTCCTGGACGGCCGCAATGGCTATGGGTTTTCATTCCAGCCAGTGTCCTAATTAGAACTCAGTCCTTGCTGATATAATGAAAGTTGGTCTTTAACTTTATGCCTTGTTAGTTCCTTTTTACTCATCAAAGACAAATTTTAGTTACTTTGTAGATCAGAGGTCCTCAATTACAGTCCCGGAGGTCTGCTATGGCTGCAGGTTTTCACTTCAACCAATTTCTTAATTAGAACCCTTTTATTTACATTTTTTGGGCTTAATTTTAGTTCTCTTGCCTGTTACCATTCAGAACCCTTAATTGCCTATTTTAGATTTTAGCAGCTGCATTTAAGTTTTAATTGTTGCTTGTTTTCTCAATTAGACATTAGTTATTAATGAGATACAGATAACCAATAAATCAGCAGCTCTCCAGCTCACGTGCTTACCATGAAGTATCTGTGATAAAAAAGCTTAGAAATGAATGAGAGGGGAATTGGAAGGACCGTTAAGTTTAAATCTATTCTGGTAAACAAAACACATGGATAATGTTCTCACAGAAGGAAATTCTACAGTGCAATTAAAATTTCTCTTGGATAACTGCAAGCATTAACAAGCTAAATAGTTCAATACCAAGTTTCATTATTAGCTTGGACTGTCTTCTAATTGGGAAACTAGCTGGAATAAAAACTTGCAGCCACTGCGGCCCTCCAGGACTGTGATTGAGGACCCCGTACCCAGAGGGGACTGGGCGATCTCATGGTCTGGAATCCCTACAGATTTTATTTTTTTCTCCAGCCGTCTGGAGTTTTTTTTTTGTTTTTTCTGTCCCCCCTGGCCATTGAACCTTACTCTTATTCGATGTTAATTAATGTTGATTTATTTTGTTTTCTTATTGTGTCTTTTATTTTTCTATTCTTTATTATGTAAAGCACTTTGAGCTACTGTTTGCATGAAAATGTGCTATATAAATAAATGTTGTTGTTGTTGTTGTAAGGTTTCTAAACTCTTTTGGGACTCCCCCCAACGGGACGACACGCCAAAGATCATCCCGAAGCACAATCGCCGCATCTGTCGAAGACAGTTTATTAGTTGCTGGTGCAACTGCGGGCTCCCAACACTGCAGCAGCTCACAGCTAAAGCAGATCCGAGTCAATCGCGGTCGCGCTATAAGCCCTTGCCATCAATGGGTGATGTAAGGAACATTATAAATGCAGGGAACAGGATTACTTGGCCACTAACCTGGCCCCGACTCTGCCTGACTGGTGTGTCTGTGTATAGAAGAGTGGCAGATCCCGCTACAATAAATAATCCTGCTGTTCCTGTGTTAAGCTGAATGAAGTTGGTTTGGCTAAAGCACTGAGTCTCAGCCTCGTGTTTTGGGGTGCAAGACAGGGACTCACACGTCTCAATGTGTATACATCCCTCACAAACTTTACCCTTATAGAAAAGACTATTGCTTTTTCTGGTGATAACTGCAAATTCAGCGGTTCACAGATGGGACCTCCACCAGAAGAATGCTGGTGAATACACAGGAAATACATGGCCCTGAGAGGCAGTTTCCTTTGTCCCCTGACTATTACACCATCCTGGCTGGGAAAGGCACCAGCAAGCAAATTGGCCGAGATGCATGTCCCTCCATTATAAAGGCATCCTAACCGAATAAGGAACCATTGATCCCATCCAGGATGCCAGTCAAACCATTTTGTCTATGACAGGGGTGGGCAATGCTGGTCCTGGAGGGCTGCAGTGGCTGCAGGTTTTCATTCCAATCCAACTGCTTAATTAGAAACCAATACTTGCCAGTCTCAGACCTTATTTAATTCTATGGCTTGTTAGTCTGCAATGTAAGGTTCTTATATCATAGATTTTTTCCTTTCTATGGATGTCATCCAAATGAGTTGAAGCCAAAAACGTATTATTTTCAGTCTGTCACATTTTTTATTAAAATAAAACAGTGCATGATGAACACACGCAGATGTAAATGGAAAAAAAGGTTGATGGAGGACTGCTGGCTGCTTTGTCATTTACATCTTATTACTAAATAAGGAGCCAATAAAAACACTGAATGCAGCTGTTTCAGATTGAAATAAGCAATTAAGGGTGGGTAACCTTAACAAGCGAGACCCTTAAAATGGATCATCATCCATATTGCTTCATCAGCAATAATTGACTTCTCATTAAGAAACGGGGTTGGAACAAAACCTGCAGCCACTGCTGCTCTTTAGGACCGACATTGCCCACCCCTGGTCTATGACAAAATATATTTTGTAAATAAATTAAAAATAAATACATTAAACATATATATAGATGTATGTAAATAAATTCAGTTTTCCATAATATGTCCTCTTTCATACTTCTTAAAAAAAACAATAACTCTGTTGTCACACACGTGCGCATGGGAGGCAGCTAAAGGGCTTGAATGAGGGCAATTCTGAATCAGACCGGGATGTGGCAGAGTGCACGGATTCTTTTTCTCGCTTTCCTGCAGACCATTCATGGGGAATTCCACCTGGACCTGTTGACATCACTTCCGGGTCCAAACCTATGGATGAAGACCTTTCCGATTCCGGCCCCCTTGATGTCATGTCTGGGCTCAAGCCTATGGTTGAAGACCTTTCTGGTCCTGTCCCCTTTGACGTCACTTCCTATCCTGACCTTTAAAAGCCTCCACCTTTTCCCTTTTCCCTCAGTTCAGTTTTGGACTCTGGTTTGTGCACATCGTAGTATCATTTATTTAGCATTTTAGCAGCCAGGAAAACAATGCTATGGCTCTTGTGCGAGTTTGTGATAGTGGCGTAGCTGGCAGGATGACAAGATCCCAGAGGAGAAGGGGAAAGGACCTGAAACATAACCAAGAGGGTAAATACCGTGGCCGAATTTCTGGGTGGCTGGTTCATCCCAGGGTTCAGAGAGACCAGGTATGCAGTGGTGGAGAGGAATACTTTGGTGATCAATGGATGATTACGCAGCTGAGGTACTACCTGTTGGGCTGGGAATTTACCCTTGTCATGGACCATGCACCTTTAAAGTGGATGTCCCTACACAAGGAGTTGAATCCACGGGTTCCCGGTGGTTTCTTGACCTACAGCCATACAAGTTTTCACTCATTCATCAGCGTGGCTCTCTTCACAGCAACGCTGATGCTCTTTCTCGGGTTCACAACCTCTCAGTCAGGAACGTCTGACCCGATGGGTCTGAGCTGAGGGTGGGCCTTGTCACACACGTGCGCATGGGAGGCAGCTAAAGGGCTTGAATGATGGCAATTCCAAATCAGACTGGGATGTGGCAGAGTGCACTGATTCTTTTCTTCGCTTTCCTGCAGACCATTTTGGGGAAATTCCGCCTGGCCCTGTTGATGTCACTTCCGGGTCCGAACCTATGGATGAAGATCCTTCCATTTCTGGCCCCTTTGACGTCACTTCCTATACTGACCTTTAAAAGCCTCCACCTTTTCCCTTTTCACTCAGTTCTGTTTTGGACTCTGGTTTGTGCACATCAGTGCTATCATTTGTTTTGCAAATTAGCAGCCAGGAAAACAATATACAGTTGGCTGCCCAAACCTTGCTATGGCTCTTGTGCGATTTTGTGACATCTGTATATAAGCAAAGGTTGAAACATGTACATTTTCCACCCAAGGCACACCCTAGACATCCACTTCTTTGGTTTTTCATGTCTGAGGCAGATACTTACACCTAGAAATATCACTAAAAATGATCCTAAGGAACACTTAGTGATACTGAGCCAGGGAAATAACTTCAGATTGAAGCAGGTACTCAAAAAAGCCCAGAATTCACCTCAGGTTATGCAGTGGGACCTGGGCAAACACATAAACCCTTCACTACAGCCAGCACATCTGCTGCTAAACACGGACACTTTGCTCACTTAAGTAATCCCACTAATACTTGGTCATGGCATTAAAAGCTGCCTTCAGCCGGTTTTGCTAAATCTGGACTGCACATCTTTGCTGAATGTTAAGACTAAAGTATTAGCCAGTGATGTTTTGCACCTCGGGGGATAAACAAGTCAAGGAACAAGCACTTTTGCAATATGCTTTAGAGGGCCCACTGGGAGTGGTGCCAGCTGGCACACAGCATCCAGTAATAGGGTCAATTGAGCAATGTTCCCTTTATTCACGTCATTTATTTTGGTTCTTATCAAATTTTAGAACTGCTAATAAACACTCTTCATCTGCTGATGATGTATTGATTGGGACCATTTGTCGTTTGAAACCGACAGGACCTGTATATGTGCAGGCCTAAGAGCGGCTGGACACAAGCACCTGGCATGAAGAAAATATATTGAGAAGAACACTCTGCTGATTCAACACCAAGGAGAGATAATATTTAGGTACAAATTCCCATTAGCATGATTGCTGTTCTAAAAATATCCAGCAGCACATTGCATTTTCTGGTCTGTCCAAATGTTAAAGGGCCATCTCAGTGTAATTGTTGCCTGTAAGTTATTTTTAAATGGAAATACACTTGCATGAACCTGCTAAGCCAGGGGAAAATAGAAGTGTGATGGCTTTATACACAGGACCACTGACCAGAAATCACAGAATGGTTTTGGTAAACCACTCGATTAGACTTTATTTACTCACACAGAATTCAACAAAAAAACAACACCCCCCCCAGTATGCAGAAAAGGCAGTTTTTAGAATATTTCCTTCATCCATGGTGGCTTGGGTGAAAGCTACAGGTATTATCAATAAAAATGACAGTCCATCATACTGTATCTATTAGTCCAGACATTGGGTCAGGTAGGCATCATTAATCCACTAGCCATTTATCTAAGCATTCGGAAGTCCAGCCATTCATCTACTCCAGCATACATACCATCCAGCAGTCCACTACATCCCCTCCATCCACCGAAAACTCCATCCATCAGGCCAGCCATACTTTTCAGCCTGTCAAATGATCAGCAGTCCACTCATCTGTCTTCCCAAGTGTACATTCATTAGTCCAGCCAGTCTTCCAGCCATCCATTCTCTCATCCATCAGAGAAATATTGAATCATAGTTTCATATTTATACGTATTTTCTTAGTAGATGATTTTATCCAAGTTAACTTGCAAAAATAGAAAGAGAGAGGTGGGGAGCATGTGCTGATAATGTGTTGCTGCAGCCGCCTCACACTGAACCACCTGGATTGGGAGCCGAGTTCAGCGGGTGACACCTCAGCACCACACTAGAACAGAGTGAGGTTTTTTTATGAGTGCCAATCCTGCCACCAACCCTACAAGTTTTCCCTGTAAATTGGAGGACCTGCTTGCAGGGCTGCATGCAAATTAACATCATGCATGGGGTGAAGCAATTGCAGATTAAGGGTCTTGCTCAAGGGCCCAATGGAGTAGAGTCACTTCTGCCATTTACAGGATTCAAACCTGCAACCTTCCGATAGTCAGATTGTCAAACTAAATAAAGAGAAATCGGAAATCTTAGTGATTGGCAAAAATTGATATAATGAGGGTATTAGAAATAAATTTGATCCATTAGGCTTGAAAGCTAAGACAGAGGTAAAGAATTTTGAGGTAATTATTGACTCTGATTTGAATTTTAAATCACATATTAATTAAATTACTAGGACACCATTTTTTCACTTCAGAAATATAGCAAAAATTAGACCCTTTATAACCTTGCAAGATGCTGAAAAATTATTTCATGCTTTAGTTTTTAGTTGACTTGTTTACTGCAATGCAGTCCTCTCAGGACGACCCAAAAAATACATCAATCGAGTGCAGACTGCAGCTGCCAAATTCTTAACTAGGAAGTGATGTCACTACACTGGTTACCTGTGTCATTTAGAATTGACTTTAAAATACTGCTTATGGTTTACAAAGCCTTAATAATCTCGCACCATCCTATATCACCTTACACTCCAAATTGTAACCTTATATCTTCAAATGAGTGTCTGCTTAGAATTCCAAGAGCTAAACTTAAAAGAAGTGGTGAGGCGGCCTTCTGCTGTTATGCACCTAAAATCTGGAATAGCCTTACTGACAGAAATTCGCCAGGCTAATACGGTGGAGCACGTTACACAATTGCTGAAAACCCATTACTTTAACATGGCTAACATGGCATAGCTTCATTTTAGTCTAACTCTGATATTCTGTATATGCATTTAATTATCTTTTTTTTTCATGGCTCTAAAATCCGTACTAACCCCTACTTTCTCTGCTGTTCTTTTTCCGGTTTTCTGTGGTGGCCATCTGCGCCACCACCACCTGATCAAAGCACCATGCAGTCCCTACATTGATAGATTGAAGGCCAGAGGTCCACATGACCGTCATCGTCTATTTCTTCCACGTGTAGCCTGAAAACCATGAGGACAGATTTAGATCATTGATGTTAGGTAGAATGCCCAGTGGGGGCTGGGTGGTCTCATGGCCTTGGAACCCCTGCAGATTTTGTTTTTTTCTCCAGCACTCTGGAGGTTTTTTTTGTTTGTTTTTTCTGTCCTCCTTGGCCATCGGACCTTATTTTATTCTTTGTTAATTATTATTGCCTAATTTTTACATATTTTTTTCTTCATCTTGTAAGGCACTTGAACATCATTTATATGAAAACGTGCTATAGAAAGAAATGTTGTTGTTGTCAGCACAGATCCTTAGCCTCAGAGCCACCACTCTGTCCAACATACAAAACAGGTCAGTATAATCAAGTAAACATCAGTCGAGGGGATTGTTTTGTTTACAAAATGACAAAATTGATCATTGCAAGTGAGGAGCTCAGAACAAAACATATGTGAATTAAACTTTCTGGATTACAAAAATCACAGAAATTCACAAAACACGAGAGTCTTCAAACACCTCATTGATAAGGTCAGAGTGATGAATGGAGGTGACAACCTCATCCCACAAGCCAGGAGGAACACATAAAGATATTGGATTGAAATTTATTACCAAATAGACATGGCATCACCAGATGCCATACATCAGCCGACCTGAGTGGATGGAAAGGAGCATAGGACCTCACAAGTTTCTCCATATATATAGGTGCTGACCCATTGACTACTCTGTAGGCAGAGATCAGGGATTTGAACTTAATATGTGCCACTACAGGAAGCTAATATAATAATCTCAAAAGAGGAGTGAATGGTGCCCATTTTGACTAATTGAACACCAGATATGCCATTGCATTTTCAATATCTGTGGTGGCTTAATGACACACAACGGTGCTCCTGACAGCAGTGAGGTGCAACAGTCTAGACGTGACAAGACCAAAGCCTGGACAAGGAATTGTGCTGCCTATATCATCAGAAACGGTCTGACTCTACAGATGTTGTATAGATTGAATCTACAAGACAGGGAAACATGGTCCCTGAAGGACAGCTGGTCTTTGATCACCACTACAAGGCTAAGCCAGGATATCAAGTTCCATCATTACCATATTGAACTGGAGGTGATGTTCCTTCATCCAGGTTGCAATATCAGTGAGACATGCAGAGATTCTCTCTGAAACCATGTGGTCATCTGTAGGGATTTACAGTTGTAGATGTGCATCATCAGAATAGTACTGATAAGGATACACCATTAGAGTCAATGATAGGGCCTAGTGAGGGCATGTATAGGGAGAGAGGAAGAGAAGATGCAGAAGTAATCCTTGGGGCACTTCTGTGCTTGTCCTGTGCATCTTTGTCATCTCTTCACACCGCCACACATGGTAGGATCTGCTAAAGATGCAGGACTCAAAACACCTAATGCCAGTCCCAGTGATGCTAAGGTCAGAGAGGTTGACAAGGAGGATCTAATGTTTGACCATACTGAAGAAGGAGGAGAGACCTAGGAGGATGAGGACAGATGAAATGTTGGTAGTTCTGGTCTGCCGTAATGTGTCATCAACAATGAGTCAAACTGTTTTGGTGGAGCGGCCCTTCGTCAAGCCTGGATGATTAGGATCAATCAGTGTGCTCTGCAGAAGAAAGGAAGAGACTTGGTTGGAGACAGTACATTCCAGTGTTTTGGAGAAGCAGGAGAGGAGAGGCCATGGCCTGTAATTACCTACTGAGATGGGTTAAGAGTGGACTTCTTGAGAAGTGGTGTTATTAAGGCATGTTTGAGCAATGTAGGAAAGGTGACTGTGCTAAGTGAGGTGATGTGATTGCAAAAATAAATGAGGGAGAGATAGCCTGGAGGAGATGTGAGGAGTTAGGTTCAAGTGGACTGGTAGTGGGGCAACTAAAATGGAAGTTGAAAACATCAGTGGTGGAGAGAGGAGAGAAACAGGAAAATGTGGTCAGATTTACAGCAAACTGGCAGGAAAGGGTGATGAGAAGTGACTGCTGATGACAACCACCTTTTTCTTGAAAGAAGGTTTCAAAGTCATCCACAGTCAAGTAGATTGGTGGTGGAGGTGCTGGAGGGTTGAAGAGAGAGGTGAAAGCTGAGAACTAGCTATGCAAACCAGAAATGTTGCTAATCCTATTTTGAAAGAAGCTTACCTTAGCTTTGGTAGTAGCAAAAGAGAAGGAATATAGAGGAGAATGATACCCCCGTGACCCTGTGTTAGGATATAGTGGGTTGGATAATGGATGGATGGATGGATGATACTTAGTCTAGACCTTTGACATCGCCCATTTCCTTTCATCTGTATAACGCTCTGTCCATAGACTGCATGAAGTTTCAGAAAGCCATGGTCAGGAGGGATTTTCATGTTCAGGCCTAGAGGAGAGCGGACAAACACTGCCATCAAGGTAAGAGAACAGAGCTGAGCGCAGGTTGTCAGTGGCAGCACTGGTGTCAAGTGAGGAGAAGTACTCTGGAGGAGAAGGAGAGCAGACGACACTAGGGAAGAGAAATGGGTGAGAGAGCAAAAGTGACAGTAGAAGGACACAATGGAAGGAATGGCAGTGGAAAAAGATGGAAGAAGCAGGGATAACTGAATGACAAAGTGGTTAAATGCTTGTAGTGGAGTGACAGTTGTGTTTATGAGTATGCAGTTCTGTTAGACAACGAGATCTAGAAGTTGACCAGTTTTGTGAGTTGGTGAGGTGTGGAGCTGTCTCAGGTTCAAAGAGAAAAAGAAGAGAAAGGAAATCTGTACACAAAGGTGGATGTTTAAGTCCTAGAGGATTAGAAGCTGTGAAAGCAAGGGGGCACCAGAGATCACAAAACCCCAACACAAACACACCAAGACAGTGCTGGGTTCAAACAAATGGGTATTTATTCACAAATACTTCCATTAAAGTACCAAAGCACAAGTTATCTCTCTTCCAATTACCTCTCCTCTTTCCACCACACTGCTCTCCTCCAGTTGTGTGCTTCTTGTCTTCCACCCAGCTCCAACTCGCCTGGACAAGGCACTGCAGACCCTTATATTGAGGACCAGGGAGTACGTCTGGTGCCGGGGCTGTTGCCTGTTGGAAGCACTTCTGGGTTAAATGGAAGTCTCACATAACAGCTTCCTCTTGCAGTGCCTACAAACCCCAGCAGCGCCATACTGCCGGACTACAATTCCCAGCATTCCCTGTCAGTTCCCCGAACAGGAGCTGATATCAAGGGTCGCTGCCATCTAGCGACTGTGGGGAATTAACACCCCCAGAGACAGCCCTTCCCAGTCCTCCTTTTTTTCCCGGCCATGGAAGGTGCTATATACATGTCCAGTTGGGATGCCTGTCTATTTGTTTGGGACTTCCCGCCCGGGTAAGGAACCATCTTCTCTTCTTGCTGGGATATCCATCCATCCATTAGGAAACCTTGTCCAGGTGTGACATCCTGCCCTGTCTCAGTCTTTCTGTCCACTTGGGGCCTCTCGTCCAGGTAAAGGATCTTCCCAGTTCCTTGTCAGGTGCCCATCCATCTCATATGCCATCTACAAAGTGGACTGGCATAATCTGGAAAAGAGTGGAGCGACATCCAGCTTGTCAAGCAAGTTCTCTAGAAGACCTGGTGACCTGGACCTGTTAGTGTTAATCGGGTAGGTGCCAGTGATTGCAACGTACTCAAAAGTGGTGTAGTTGCATACAGTACCCAGTCTACACTTCTTGGAGACTAGTATACCAGTCTCTCCACCCCTTCCAGTGAAGTGACAGGTATGAGAGAAATAAATTTCAGACTAAAGGTCGGTTGATTGGATCCATGTCTCAGTCAGTGCCTCAGCTTGGATGGCAAATGTTGGAATGAAGCCTGTTTTGTTCATTGCAGACTGCCAAACCCAAAAGCCGAAAGAGAAGGGAGTCTCTGAAGTGGAGGCTTGCTGTAGCAGTCATCACAGGAACCTTCTGAAAACACATGCTGAGGAACAAAAAAATAGTGTACCTGGTTGGAGAAGAGTATCCACAGCCTTGATCAGTGTACTTGTTTGGTGGTTTTGCGTAGGCAGACCTGTGGTCTTTAAGCCAGTTGGTTTCGCACCAGGGAGGACGCCTCCGCCGTCGGAACAATTCTTAAGCATAGAGCAACTGATTGAGCAGAGCAGTGAGTATGGAAGTAATTAGCAAAACAAAGCAAGAAGGCAGCACTTGTGAAAAAGACAGAAACTGGTCAGTAAAGAAACAAAAGCAGGGGATTGGTCAGTAGCTGTATATTAAGCACAGAAATGTGAACCTGATACAATTTAGAAATTAAAACCTTAGCTCAATGTAAAACACACTATGCCATTCACAAGTTCACCTGTGGTCAATTCAGTGCATTGGACTTATTGGTAAAGGCACACAGCAGTCTACAGAAGGTACTTTTGCTCATACTTGAGCAAAAATGAGAGGATCTATTTGTCTTCATCGTTAACACGTACTGTGGCCTTATGTAACAAAGCATGCTCATCTCCTGACATGTTTAGGTTTTTCAGCAGTGAAACCACACTTCTCATTCCCTGTAACAGAGACACTCTTCCTCAGTGGCCATTACTTCACATTTTCCACCTCTTGCCTGTTGTTTGTTTCATCTCCATAGCTTCCAGTTGCATATTTTGCTCTTTTCGTGTCTCTTTTTCTCTCAAGTTCTGATCTCCACTCTGTTCATTACTCTTCAATGTGGTTCAGTGATAATGCTAATTGTCACCTTGTCTTCATAGTCAGACATATTGATGATCTGAAATGATAGCCTATTTGTCTAAATCCTGAAAAAATGATACCCCTAAGGAAATGATTCTCCAAATGAAAATGGCGTGTCTGGCTTTCACAAAATGAGCTAGAGGAACAAATGCCTCTCAAGGGGTGGAAGGTTACTGCAGAGGGAAAGACCATCAGTAAGATGAGGTGCACAGCCACTTTTCCTTTAAAATGGCAGAATCTTACAAGCAGTTTGCTTCATTTTTAAAAATTCCTTCCCAAAGCGACATGGAAACACTGTTTTACAATATTTGTGCAATCACAAGATGTGGATTAATCTTCTTATATAATAAGCTACTGTGGCTGTTCGTTTGTCTGTCTGGGATTTTAAATCACGTGTAGCTCGCAAACTGTTTGACCTGTTGACCAGAAATTTGGAACACATATACTACGTGACCTCTACTGTCTGCTTTTGGGGTGATGATTGACCTCCAAGGTTATTCCTTTTTTTATTTTTATTTTATTTTATTGTACAATCAACTCTCGGCAGCGCGCAGCAGAGCGGCCATGAGGCACATGCATATGGGCGCCGTTCTCATCCCTACCACCTTTGCCATCACTTCCTCTACCTCTTCATATCTTAAATCATTCTTGAGACAGATTGAAGACTTATCTGCCAGCTTAAGTGAAAAATTAAAGAAAACATACTAAGTGATTACGTCAGTGTTTGTGTTGCAATTAGTTTTCAACGCGAAAAGATGCCAATGAAAGAAGAGAAGAAGCGGGCCGCTAGAGTGGAGAAAAGAAGAGCTGCTCTGGAAGCATCAAGCGCATCAACCTCTGAGCAAATGAATGCTAAACGTACAGAGAAAGAGGATGAAAACTAGGAACCCTCAAGTCAGTTGTATTCACTGCATGTTATCGTGCAGGGCGCCGTTACTGGTATCTAATAACATTCTTGCCTTAAAATATGGACATACTGTATGTGGTGTGATGGTCACCAGGCATGGGCTGGCATTCCAACCGGGATGGTCCAAGGTCCCTTACCAGGCTGGGAGGCCAGTTTAATGGAATGATAGTTGGAGACCAGTTGCATGGACTCTTTGCTCCCCAGACACAATAGGTGGCAGTCCTCCTGGCCGTATGGATACCCACTGAGCAGGCTGGGACCTGTAGTCTAAAAGCACATCCCTGCGGTGTTCCATCAGTGCCACCAGAGGGAGCTGCAGGGACAAATTGTCCCCACTTCAAGGAACCTCCACCTGACCCGGAAGTACCTCCTACCTATAGTAGGGTCACACTAGAAGTGCATCCGGGTCTGGCATAAAAAAAGCCGCTTAACCTCATCTAGGTGAGCCAGAGTTGGGTGGATGTACATGAACCTTGATTGGAGGAGAAAAAAGGAGAGGAAGAAAGGAAGAAAAGTATATAAAATAAGAGAAATTGTTCTTGTGCTGTATTTGTACATCACCTATCCAGGTATTTGTTAAAATAAATCATTATTAGAACTGATACTTGTGTTGGTGTTGGTGTGTTGGAGGGTTTTGGGGTTTTTTCCTATGTTTGGATCCAAGAACCCTTCATCCCCATTGTAATATTTTTAAAATGTATAAAAAATGCCTCACTCTAGAATACAATTTTTAATATACTTTGAAGAAATAACTTTAACTTTAAAAGTGGGCTTCAGACTGGACCAAAGGTTCACTTTCTAACAGGTGTCAAACAAATGCGATATATATTGTGGAAGTCCAGCCTTGGACACAGACACACCGATAGTTATACAAAGCACACATTTATTTATAATAAAGTCCACACCGCCTCCACTCCTCTCCGCAGAGCTCTGTCTTCCTCCTCCTGACTGCAGCTCCCGACTGGAGGGAGGCGGTCCCTTTTATATACACCCAGACGTGCTCCAGGCGTGTTTGAAGTGCTATCGTCTAAGGCTCTACCATCGTCTGGGTGCCCCTGGCAGTGGTCATGGGTCCTTACAGGGTTGAGCTTCCATGCTCAGACCCCATGGTCCCCAAAGCAGGCAGGGCAACTGCCCTCTCGTGGTCCTGGGGAGGCACAGTCCCTCACCCTGTCCGCCCAGGTGTCGCGACCTGACACAGCCCCCAGCCGACCACCACAATATATATATATATATATATATGTATATATATATACAAACATATATATACATATACATACAGTGTGTACGGAAAGTATTCAGACCCCCTTCAATTTTTCACTCTTTGTTATATTGCAGCCATTTGCTAAAATCATTTAAATTAATTTTTTCCCTCATTAATGTACACACAGCACCCCATATTGACAGACAAAAAAAGACTTTTTGAAATTGTTGCAGATTTATTAAAAAAGAAAAACTGAAATATCACATGGTCCTAAGTATTCAGACCCTTTGCTCAGTATTTAGTAGAAACACCCTTTTGAGCTAATACAGCCATGAGTCTTCTTGGGAAAGATGCAACAAGTTTTTCACACCTGGATTTGGGGATCCTCTGCCATTCCTCCTTGCAGATCCTCTCCAGTTCTGTCAGGTTGGATGGTCAACGTTGGTGGACAGCCATTTTTAGGTCTCTCCAGAGATGCTCAATTGGGTTTAAGTCAGGGCTCTGGCTGGGCCATTCAAGAACAGTCACAGAGTTGTTGTGAAGCCACCCCTTCATTATTTTAGCTGTGTGCTTAGGGTCATTGTCTTGTTGGAAGGTAAACCTTCGGCCCAGTCTGAGGTCCTTAGCACTCTGGAGAAGGGTTTTGTCCAGGATATCCCTGTACTTGGCCGCATTCATCTTTCCCTCGATTGCAACCAGTCGTCCTGTCCCTGCAGCTGAAAAACACCCCCACAGCATGATGCTGCCACCGCCATGCTTCACTGTGGGGACTGTATTGGACAAGTGATGAGCAGTGCCTGGTTGTCTCCACACACTGAGAGGAAAGCCCGCATGGAGTTTGCTAAAAGACACCTGAAGGACTCTGAGATGGTGAGAAATAAGATTCTCTGGTCTGATGAGACCAAGATAGAACTTTTTGGCCTTAATTCTAAGCGGTATGTGTGGAGACAACCAAGCACTGCTCATCACTATATATATTTAACAGATTTGCAAACATTTCTTAAATCTTGTTTTCTATTTGTCATTCTGGAGTATTGAGTGATGCTCAGTGAGGGATAAATGAATTGAAATGCCTTTAACACAGGGCTGGAACATAGCTAAATGTAAAAAAAGTGAAGATAGATAGATAGATAGATAGATAGATAGATAGATAGATAGATAGATAGATAGATAGATAGATAGATAGATAGATATGAAAGGCATTATATAGATAGATAGATAGATAGATAGATAGATAGATAGATAGATAGATAGATAGATAGATAGATAGATAGATAGATAGATAGATAGATAGATAGATAGATAGTGTCAGGGATGCCAGGGGCCTATAGGGTGGGGCTTCCATGCCCTCAACCCGTGGCCCCCAAAGCAACCAGGAAGGCGGCCCCCACGTGATCCAGGGTGGGCATAGACCCACATCCGGTCCATCACGGCGTCCCGGCCGGGTCGTTGCCCCTGGCATCCCTGACAATAGATAGATAGATAGATAGATAGATAGATAGATAGATAGATAGATAGATAGATAGATAGATAGATAGATAGATAGATAGATAGATAGATAGATAGATTATTAATCCCAAGGGGAAATTTACATACTCCAGCAGCAGCATACTGATAAAGAACAATATTAAATTAAAGAGTGATAACAATGAAGGTATAACAGACAGACAATAATTTTGTATAATATTAACGTTTACCCCCCCGGATGGAATTGAAGAGTCGCATAGTGTGGTGGAGGAACGATCTCCTTGGTCTGTCAGTGGAGCAGGATGGTGACAGCAGTCTGTCGCTGAAGCTGCTCCTCTGTCTTGAGATGATCCTGTTCAGTGGATGCAGTGGATTTTCCATTATTGACAGGAGCCTGCTCAGTGCCCGTCGATGAAGGTCGCCCCATCTTATATTTCAGAATGTCTTACACCTTACATTCCAAATCGTAACCTTAGATCTTCAAATGAGTGTCTGCTTAGAATTCCAAGAGCTAAACTTAAAAGAAGTGGTGAGGCGGCTTTCTGCTGTTATGCACCTAAAATCTGGAGTAGCTTGCCTATAGGAATTCGGCAGGCTGATACGTTGGAGCACTTTACAAAACTGCTACAAACTCATTACTTTAACATGGTTTTCTCATAGCTTCATCTTAGTTAAATCCTGATGCTCTGTATATTCAATTAATTATGATTACTATTCCTGGTGGCTCCAAAATCCATACTAACCCCTACTCTCTCTTCTGTTCTTTTTCCGGTTTTCTGGGGTGGCGATCTGCACCACCACCACCAGATCAAAGCACCGTGATGTCCCTGCATTGATGGATTAAAGGCCAGATGTCCACATGACTGTCATTATCAACTTCTTCCAGGAGAACGCTGAATACAATGAGGACTGATTGATGTCATTCATGTGAGGTAGAATGCCTAGAGGAGGCTGGGTGGTCTCGTGGCCTTGAAACCCCTGCAGATTTTATTTTTTTCTCCAGCCGTCTGGAGTTTTTCTTGTTTTTTCTGTCCTCCCTGGCTATCAGACCTTACTTTCATCCTATGTTAATTAGTGTTCCCTAATTTTAATTATTTATTTTGTCTTTTTTCTCTTTCTTTGTCATGTAAAGCACTTTGAGCTATATTGTTTGTATGAAAATGTGCTATAAAAATAAATGTTGTTTTGTTGAATACTTTCTGACTACTGTAGGTTTATTTTATTTTATGTTTAATCCAAGATCATCATACCAGAAATGCCTGCTCAGGATGATATAGGTTCATGAAATAGATTTTTGAAATGAGTTGATGAGTATTTGCTGGACTGCTTGAGCACCAGGCGCTCTGCATGGTGTACAATGTGTAATGAGTAACTAAGAAAGGAAATGAATTGTGAAAATTTCTGGTAAACAATGTGAAAGCAAAGAAAAGCTGCTGCTGCAGTCATGTGTTGTCATCAGTAGAGATACGACATGTCAGCATGTTTGGAGGGGCAGGAGTGGATGACAAGTGAAGGATCCCAGTAGGTGAAAGTGATAAAGCTGGCAAGGCAACTCGACCGTGCAGAGGCTCTCAAGAAGGCTCGCTATAAAAGGACACTCGGCATCCAAAGTATCGCCACTCAAGGACTTGCCCACAGCTCACACCGAGGCCTTGACACATGGGAAGAATCTGATTAAACAAGAGACGCCATGGATTTTGTGCACAGCAATGGGGTGCTGGTCATTCAACATCTGCAAAAAAACTACAGGGACTACCAAAGCTTTCTACACTTCATGTCTTCCATCGGTGATCCCCGGAATATCTTCTTAGTTTATTTTCCGCTCTGGTTTCCACTTAGTCATGTCGTTGGCACAAAGATAATTTGGGTGGCTGTTATTGGTGACTTTGCAAACCTTATTTTTAAATGGTAAGTAGTGTATTCTGTATAAGTATAATGAATCAAGTTACTGGGCATACTGAAGTCTCTCTTCTAGTCAACTACATGTTAGTGATGGATTGGAAAGGAGGGAACACCAGTATTGAGGGAAGCTGCATCTCCCCCAACAGATGGGGTACACAGTGGCTTCACTCTGAAGTTAGTGACTGTTACATCTTATATCTCATATCCCATAGCTTGAAACATCTGATATCTTGCTGAAGACAATAGATTGAAATTTAGAAAATGTCAAAATATACAAATGTAGCTCTTTTCATTTATTCATTGCTGAACCTGCTGGTTCTACTACAGTGCCATAGGGTCCAAGCCAATCCCATCAGCAAACAGAAAGAGCCAACTCTGGGTGGGAGACCAGTCCATGGCAAGAAATATGCACTTCTGCTCACATACTGACATGCTCACTCACACACATCCACACTGGCACAATGGATAAAAGGACACTCCACACAGTCTAAGCCAAGGCACTCCCACTGCCACATTCACAGTACATGGCACGTTACTATAACAACACTCTCAAGCCTATATCCCTGAGGACCCGCTGCCACCTATGCCCAAAGAGTCCATGGTGGACTTTGACACATGAACCTGCTCACATTCAACACCCACTTAGGGCACACTCAGACAATACCCATGCAAGCCATGGCAGGGAGTGCTAATATCTGCACCTACACAGTCCTTGGCAGAGCAGTCCTCCACCAGTTCAGTCCATGGCAGATCACTAATAAACTCATACCCCTCAGTCCATGCCAGCTCACCCACATGGTCCTTGAAAGGACAGTTGCAGGCACAACCATGTCAATACTACAAATGTCATAATGAAGTATGCTAAATGGGACTTTAGAAAAGCACACTGACTAGTAGAGAGCAGGCATTTTCTGCATCCCATATCAGGGACCTCTTACACAAGTGTTGCTTTGCATTGTATTTTTACTTGCTTTGTAAAACCACTTCAATAATGTTTATTGTTAAAGGTGCTACAGTATATACTAGGGGAGACCCAGAGAGCCATAGTGGCTGCAGGTAGTCATTCTAAGCCTTTTCTTAATTAGTGACCAGTTTTCGCTGGTAATTAACTTCTTTTCCCTTTATTAAATTGGCTTACTATTTAAGATTCTGACACCTTAATTGTTTCTTTTTTCTGTAATTATCAGCCAAACAATAATGAGATGCAAAACAAGTTTATATATATATATATATATATATATATATATATATATATATATATATATATATATATATATATATATATATATATATATATAAAAGAAAAATAATATCGACAGTTTTAGAAATGTCAGCTCTGGCATAAAATAAAATGGTTGGGATGAAATTGGTTTTAATATTAGAACCCCACTTAGCTAGTTGTCTTTTGGCTCAGTTCACATGTCATTTTTGTTTAGCTGCCATTTAACGAAAAAGGAAGCACATTTGCTGAATGAATCTTAAAAAAAGGAATGCAATTAAAATGAAGGGAAAGTAAGTCCATTCACAGCAAAAACTTGTCATTGATTAAGAAAAGGGCTGGAAGGAAACCCTGCAACCACTGCGTCCCTCCAGGACCAGAGTTGGACACCATTGCTATATACATCAAAATGGCATTTTTCATTGATTGATTAACCTCTTTTGTTTATGCCAGAAAAGTTTATCATCACCAGGTAACATAACTGTGAGTTTGCCAATGAAGATACTGGGTTTGGATGTTTTAGACTTCGAATTTCCTATTTCTTCAACTATTTTTAGCTAAGTCAGAAGTTTTTTTCTGTCTATTAAGTCTTTCCAGTTTGTATTTGAATGGGAGTTTGTTAGTTTGCCATCATATCTATCTATCTATCTATCTATCTATCTATCTATCTATCTATCTATCTATCTATCTATCTATCTATCTATCTATCTATCTATCTATCTATCTATCTATCTATCTATCTATCTATCTATCTATCTGTTTACTGATAGTGGAAGGACCGGGGAGAGCGCTTATTCAGGACATCTCTGCCAGAACACTAGAAGGCCACCCCTCTGACTTGCAATGGGGTCTTGAGCATAGAAGTTCAACCCTATTGGGGCACATGGCCACCACCAGGGGGCACCTGAACATTTGCTGAGACATGTTTGGCAGCACTTCTGCCACATCCAGAAGTGTTGCCGGAAGAAGATTGTTGGACACCTGGAGTGCTTCTGTGTGTCCTGTAACAACAACAACATTTATTTAAATAGCACATTTTCATACAAACAGTAGCTCAAAGTGCTTTACATATTAAAGAATAGAAAAACGAAAGACACAATTATAAAACAAAATAAATCAACATTAATTAACATAGAATAAGAGTAAGGTTCAATGGCCAGGGGGGACAGAAAAAATAAAAAAACTCCAGACGGCTGGAGAAAAAATAAAATCTGTAGGGATTCCAGACCATGAGACCGCCCAGTCCCCTCTGGGCATTCTACCTAACATAAATGAAACAGTCCGCTTTGGATTTAGGATTCTCACGGAAGGGCTTGATGATGATGATGGTCACGTAGACTTCTGCCTTTTAATCCGTCCATCATTGTTGGAGCATCATGAAGCTTTGAGTAGGTGGTGGTGGCGCAGGAAAAAGAGACAGAAAAGAGAGTAGGGGTCAGTACCGATTTTAGAGCCACCATGAATAGTTATTTTGAGGAAATTGAACATACAGAGTATCAGGATTAAGTTAAATTAAGATTAAAATGAAGTTATAAAAAGGCCATGTTAAAGTAATGTGTTTTCAGCAGTGTTTTAAAGTGCTCTACTGTATCAGCCTGGCGAATTCCTATTGGCAGGCTATTCCAGATTTTAGGTGCATAGCAGCAGAAGGCCGCCTGCCTCACCACTTCTTTTAAGTTTTGTTCTTGGAATTCTAAGGAGACACTCATTTGAAGATCTGAGGTTACGATTTGGAATATAAGGTGTCAGACATTCCGATATATAAGATGGGGCGAGATTATTTAAGGCTTTATAAACCATAAGCAGAATTTTAAAGTCAATTCTGAAAGACACAGGTAACCAGTGTAGTGACATTAAAACTGGAGAAATGTGTTTGGATTTTCTTTTCCTAGTTAGGATTCTAGCAGCTGCATTCTGCACTAGTTGCAAACGATTTATATCTTTTTTGGGTAGTCCTGAGAGGAGTGCGTTGCAGTAATCTAGTCGACTGAAAACAAACGCGTGAACTAATTTCTCAGCATCTTTCAGTGATATAAGCGGTCTAACTTTACTTATGTTGTATATGTATATAAAAGGAGCCAGTCACCGCTACTTGGAGAGAGAGAGTCAGGTTCAAGTGGATGAAACTTGCCGGGAGAGGAGTGGAGGTGGAGAAAGAGAGAAGGGAAAGAGAAAAGAAAAGGACTGGGCTTTGGTGCTTTCCTTATTTGTGTTGTGCTGCCTTGGGGAGCGAGAGGAAAGCACTTCCCCATGGAAATAAAAGTGTGTTGTGTCTCTGCCAGTCTATGTTTGGTTGGCATGGCTGGAGCACCCCCAGGTTTCCAAACTATCTATCTATCTATCTATCTATCTATCTATCTATCTATCTATCTATCTATCTATCTATCTATCTATCTATCTATCTATCTATCTATCTATCTATCTGTCTATCTATCTATCTGTCTCACAAATTCATAATCCTTTTTTTTCTTTTTTTAAACAGGATATTATTTGGTCATCGTCCATACTGGTGGGTGCAAGAAACGCAGTTCTATCAAAACAGCTCCCATCCACATCTTGAACAGTTTCCTATCACCTGTGAGACTGGACCAGGTAGAGTGAGCCTTTTTGTACCCTTTGGTAACTAAAGATAGCTGTCCACATCAGTCAGTCCATCATTTTGTAACCCACTTAGTCCTGAACGTAGTCATGGCGGTCTGCTGGAGCCTCTACCAGTTAGCAAAGGGTGCAAGGCAGGAACAAACACTGGAGAGGGTGCCAGTCCATCACAGGGTGAACACATACACACACACACACAAACCACAGCCACACACTGTCACAGCAAATTGCTGATCTTCTGTAAAATGGTGCATAGGCAGTTAAAGAGAAGGTCTTTCTCATTCCTGATTTAATTAAATGTTTATTTTATCAAGTCTATCTATGTATTATTCCATGATTATATTCAATTTATTGTTAAGGAGATCCTCATTCTCATCAGATTAAACATTTTCATTGGTCATCACTACAAAGGACATGGAGTAATTAACAAATTGAAAAATATCAGACTTGGGTGGAGTACGCCTTTAAGAGTGTGGAGGTTAGGAGCAGGTCATTTTGGGAGTAAAGCAAACCATGTGTATTAGCTACGTTCATCTTTTTCTGCTATCCGTCATCATGTTCTTCAGCAGCAGCAGCAGGAGCATGGTGTGAGTCAATGTTGTCAGCTATTTAAGTAATTCAATGTTTAGTCAATAATTTCCCTCATCTATATATATATATAAATTAATTGCATCAGTTGTCTCCCACACAAATACTCACTAACCATTAAGACTCGAACCTTGACCTTAGTCTTAACTTAAAACATTATGACATGAAACACACAGATGAAGCAAAATATGTGGCCAGCGGCAAACTTGCATGAAGTTGTCAGGGTTTGCATCTTTTCTATGGCAAACTGCATAGGGAAACTGATTGAGAAGGTGACATGACAGAACGAAAAAGAACAGCAGTGACACATCTGCTGAGCACGAGGCAAACTGCAGAAGATTACGTAATAGGAAGAAAAAGAATGGCAGCTCCGTCATCCACTGCCCGTCAAGTACATGTAGCACAGCAACCTTAATGGGACATGTCTGCTGAGCATGAATCAAATTGAGGCAGTTCTGTCCTCTCCAAAGTTAGGGGTTTGTGTCTTCATTACTGCAAACTGCACAGGAAAACTGATCAAGTGAGGTGACATGGCTGCTGAGTGTGAAGCAAATTACTGAAGCCGATTCTTCCTGTCCTTTTGACTGCTCCAATTTAGGCGTCTCCATCTATCCCTGTCTTTTACATAATATTCTGCCACACCAACTGCCTTAATGTCCTCCCTCACCACATCTATAAAACTCCTCTTTGGTCTTCCTCCTTGCCACTTGGCTGTCAGTTCCATCCTCCACATTCTTTTGCAGATGTACCCCTCGTCTCTCCTCTGCCCATGCCCAAACCATCTCAATCTAGCCTCTCTCTCTGTCACCATACTGTCATGCCTGTGTTGTCCCTCTAATATACACATTCCTAATCCTGTCTACTTTCCTTACTCCAAGCGAAAATCATAGCATCTTCACTTCCAGCTCTTCCTCCTGTCTTTTTGTCAGTGCCACCATCTCCAAATCATACAGCATCGTTTGTCTCCCCAATTACTTGGTAGTAAGAAGAAAACTGACAGCTCTGTCATCTGCTGCTTGTCAGGTAAGTGGAGCACAGCAACCAGCTGAAACTCCTGCACTACTTGCACTGACACCTTGGTCATCGGAGGACCAAAGGGCCACTTGGTTTTTAGTCGTACCTTAAAATTATGGAACTTCAAGTGGTATGCAAAATAACACATGGCAATTAGGGGATCCCATGACTACTCAGTGTTGGAAGAGCAGTAAAATCATACTCTTGTACTATGAAATATGCAATAAATCATCTCTAGAAAATGCAGTTACTTAGGATATGCATACCTTAAGTAGATGAATCAGAGACAAAAGCCCTGACACTTTTCATTGTTCAAGCATCAAGCATTGCATCTACTTTTTGTGACACATGTGCAACGAAACATTGTGTGTTGAAGACCACCACAGCTCCGCTCTAATCTTTTGCTTCTAATGAGAGTCAACTACGTACTTCCTGCTGTTTGTCCTGAGCTCACTTCTGGGAAGAAAAATCCTCTTGGTAGCTCAGACTAAAAATGGGGGTCAGGCTTTTACAGTTCAAAAATACTTCAAATGCTCATAAATGCTCTTCAAGGAACAGGATAGCTATAAACTACTGACTTGGTAAGACTAAAACAAAATAATGTTCCTTAAATTTAAAGAATTTATTGAAAACCAAAACTAATTGTCCAAAGCTCCCTAAGTGAACCAACAGAAAATGGCACATCTCCCTGCCTACAGAAAAGATGTATAATGAGTGCCTAGAGGGGACTGGGTGGTCTCATGGTCTGGAATCCCTACAGATTTTATTTTTCTCTCCAGCCGTCTGGAGTTTTTTTTTTTGTTTTTTCTGTCCACCCTGGCCATCGGACCTTACTCTTATTCTATGTTAATTAATGTTGACTTATTTTATTTTCCTTGCTGTGTCTTTTATTTTTCAATTCTTCATTATGTAAAGCACTTTGAGCTACATTTTTTGAATGAAAATGTGCTATATAAATAAATGTTGTTGATGCCTACATTTATAATATAGACCGTATAGTTATACCACACTGCCCACTTGAACATCACATAAAGGGATCATTTTCCTGCAGATCATCTAATGTGGTCTACCTAATTCTCTGCATGAAATGTCCTGGCACTATGTGGGAGAAACTGGACAAACACTCCACTAGAGAATGAATTTACACAGGCTACACATTAAACGTGGCAACACAGATGTTCCTGTAGCGGCCCACTTCAACAGCCATGGACCCTGCGAGAGGGACTTTAAAGTCACAGTGCTTATGGACAACTTCAAAACACAGCAAGAGAGAAAAGAATGGGAAGTTAAGCTCATGTTAAAATTTAATACATTACAACATGGCTTGAGTACTAAGGTGTTGTACAGTGTTATCCATTATGAATGTAGAGAAAAGCCAAGCAAAATGTCATCTTTTATTGGATAACTAGCAGACCTGGCGCGCTTCGCTGCACGTTTCACCGGCTAGTTTCAGCAGCGGATCGTGGTTTTTCCAATCTAGACGTCCTGTCTTTTTCAGATTCTTTTAACCGGCTAGTTTCGGCAGCCAATCGTCCTTTTCCCAATCTAGAAATCCTGTCTCCTTTAGATTCGTTTAACCGCCTGAATTTGGCAGCGAATCGTTTTTTTTCTAACGCAGAAGTCGTTTCTTGTTGAGATTTGTTTAATCGCCTGGTTTTGGCAGCCAAGCACTTTTTTTCCAACCAAGAAGACCTCTCTTGAGATCCGTTTAATGGCCTCGTTGATTGCATGTCTTCCAGTGTAGTTTCAATGCCCATTTCTTGCACAGAGTCTTCTCCCCTTTTATGAGTGACTGTGTAAGTACTGCGTGTACTAAACAGTAAATTAGTAAAGGAGAAAGGACTAAACACTAAGGAAAAAGAACGGCTGGGGAGCTCAGCTCGGAGCAAAATGAAGTGAATGGGAAGGGAGATGATCACGTGACTCCCCCACCCGCCTTAACTCTCAATCCCTCCACAAACACACAAACACAGTCTCTCGGATCCCAACTCTCCTTTATATATATAGACTAAAAAGATTACAATATGCAAGCTTTTGAGGCAACTCAGGTACATCTTGCCTGATGAAGGGGCCTGAGTTGCCTCGAAAGCTTGCATATTGTAATCTTTTTAGTTAGCTAATAAAAGGTGTTGTTTTTTTTGGCTTTTCTCAACATGGCTTGAATAAAGACAAGAGTTTTATGGCCATGTATGAGGACTGTTTGCATCTCTCAGAATGACACAGACTACCTGTCTACAGACCCATATTGTTTTGAAAAACTCATCACAAACTTCTAAAGACTTTGTTGGACAGTTATCTTATCCACAGATCTTGACCATACATTGTTCTTCTCTCTCTTGTTAATATAACCCTAGCCTGAATGAATCTATACATTTTTGACATTTAAGGTTTCTCATTTAAAGATTTATCAATGTTGTTTCTTGTCCTAGTGTGTGTATATGAACACAGGAAACTCCAATTTCTGTATTACATCTTGCCTGAAGAAGGGGCCTGAGTTGCCTCGAAAGCTTGCATATTGTAATCTTTTTAGCTAGCCAATGAAAGGTGTCATTTTGTTTGACTTCTCACTACATTCATAATGGCTAACACGGTACAACACCCTAGTATCTGGAGTTTTTTTTTTTGTTTTTTCTGTCCTCCCTGGCCATCGGACCTTACTCTTATTCTATGTTAATTAGTGTTGTCTTATTTTAATTCTTATTTTGTCTTTTTTTTTCTCTTTTCTTCATCATGTAAAGTGCTTTGAGCTACATTATTTGTAAGAAAATGAGCTATATAATTAAATGTTGTTGTTGTTGTAGTAGTACTATTTGAAAACCAAAAGAAATCATAAAAAATGCAAGTCAAGTGAAACTTCAAAAATAAGGCAAAATGGAATGCCTGAAAAAGGCAACCGTAAAGCAAACAAGTCCAGTCTGCAATCCAAAGACTGAATCCAAATGACAAAGCAAAAAACAACAAGAGAAAGTGTAAGAAATGCTCGTAACTCTCAATGACCCTATGAAAAACCATACCCTCAATCTGAATACGGGTTTTAAATGTTTTGTTTTTCTTTTGTGGCCAGCAGGTGGCGCACCATGTCCACAAACCTGACACAGACAGATGCAGGTTCAAGTTCTTTCACACACACAGGCATTTATTCCAGTGGGAAACGCTTTCAATTGTTTCCCACAGCACAGAACAGTACAAAAGCATAATAAGCACAATAAGTACACTGCAATGTCTTCTTTTTCTTTCTCTTTCTGTCTCTGTCTCCATCTCTGTCCTTCCACCTCCACTCTTCCTCTGGCAAGCTTCGTCCCTCTTCCTCCCAATGCAGGCTCCCTGAATGAAGTGAGGTTGTTCCTTTTATGTTGTACCTAGAAGCACTCCAGGTGGCTATTAGCATAATCCAGAAGTATTCCCGGGTGTGATAGAATCCCAAAAAAATAGGGCTTGCCAATTCCTGCAGGACCCCCTGGTAGCACCTCTGGAACTCATAAGTGCAGAGCCCACAAAACTCCAAGTCCCAGTGTGCCCTATGGGAATTTGGGGTGCTGTAGCAACCCAGCGGGACTACCACCTAGTGCTCCAGTGGAGATAGTGTCCTGTGTCTGTTTCCTTCCCCGTTTCTTCAACTTTTGAAGCATCCTGGTTGGGTAAGGGTCTGGCAGTCCACCACACTTTGTTAGAACTCATGAATTCTGCTTTACCTTTCAGGCAGCCCCTCCGGACATGCCATGTGTTCTTCCTGTGTCTGGTATCTAATGGTGACCTCAGCTCTTCGCTACAAGGACAATCCACCAAACCGACTCTATTGGTAAGAACTGTTTAGGTGACCTTATCTCTTCAAACCAGTAACTATATAAACATTTTGTAGAACTTTAATTATTTGTTGTTGTTAAATGATCTGTCACTGAAAGCGTCATGGATGTCTCTTTAAGATGACGTTCACCCAGCAGTACAGTGAGCCAGTACTCACCAGTACTCTGTATCAGCAGCTCTAAATTTTGCTCTTTTGAGTATTGGCTGTTTTTCTTTGTCTACTGGAAGTGTATGAAGTCACCACTATGTGATGGCTGGCATTTCTATGCTATATTCTTCAGAATATTGTCACTTTTTTCTTCTTATACAATCCTGCCTGAAGAAGGGGCCTGAGTTGCCTCAAACGCTTGCATATTGTAATCTTTTTAGTTAGCCAATAAAAGGTGTCATTTTGCTTGGCTTTTCTCTACATTCATAATGGCTAACACGGTACAACACCCTAGTTCTTCTCATACCAGCAATTCTTAAAACCAAATGATAAAATTATACCAGAGGAGATGAAATGCCACTATCTCAAGGAACAGTACATTGGAAACGTAGGCCTCACTAAAATTCATTACCCAGAATGCACTAAGTTATGCAGGTTGGCTCACTTTTTTGTTACTGTGTTTTTCTCGCTGCTCTCCTATCTTGCTGGTGACAAGAGAGGCAATAATGTCTCATAATAGCCTGATTACAAAAGGGCAACAAGAGAATGAGAGCTGAGGTAGAAGAAAGTGCCAAAAATGAGTGAAAATACTCTGAAACTCCAACTGGCATCAGCAGACGAGCGCCTGTCTAATCAGCACTACCAGCAAAGAGCCTGCTGAAGGAGCTAATGATAACAACAATATCAGTGCTGGAGAATGGTCAGACTGCTGGTCAAAGGAGGAAATGCTGTACTTTCATTAACAGAAAAGAACAGCTAGTAACTGAAGGAAAAAAGCTGGGGTGCAATCAAGTTTGATCCAACCATACAAGAGGGTGGTAATTAGATTTTTGAGTAATTGGAATTTGTGCACATTTATTACAGAAATAATGTTGGGAGTGTTAGATGTATCTCCTGGCATTTTTATTCAGTCCTGGCTCCATATAGAAAGAGTAAAGGGAACATTTGAAATATTCAATGTGTGGCATGGTGTGATATTCATAGTTTATGGTTAACTTTAATTGTCATTCGAAACACATGTAGCTGTCACTCAGCCCAATTATGTGCAAGGAAAGAAAAAATAAATAACAACAGAGAATCACCAATATACAGTACATACTGTACATACTGTCATCGTTCAACCAGGGATCCTCCCCTGACAGGGATTCAAAGTCTTGTTTCATTTCGTTTTACTTTTTCATAAATCGAGAAAGTATAGGAATCATGAAAAAATTTGACCTCGAGATTTCGATGAATCTTGACATTTTAGACCTTCCGAGTCTGAAAATACCATTTTTAAAATTATGTCTGTCTGTGTGTAAACACGATAACTCGAAAACACTTTGACCTCAGTCAGTGAGATTGTGTACACCTACTTTATATTAAAAATAAGGAATCCTATCAACTTTTGGGCCACTTCCAGAAGCCAGAAGTGGTACTTTAACCGAATACTTTGCAGATTTTCAAGTAAACTATGGTTATAATAAACAGATACTGTAGATGATTCAAATTTTGTATAGATATTTATAATGATAACAAGCAAAATTACTCCACCATAATCTATGTCCCCATCATGTTCCTGGTAATACACTTAATGTTTTAATATTTTTTTTTATTTCCGCCATCGTTATCATAATTAAATGTAACTAAATGAAGTTTAACCTAAAGCAATTTATTGTAACAAATATTATATAATAATAACACTTTTTCTATGTTTTTAGGTGACTATAACTCTTTTTGCTTTGTGCATAATCTAGGTAATGCATATGTAATCATGAAAAAATTCCACCACCAAGTGCGAAAATATAATTTTAATATAAAGTTTGATTATAAATAGAGATAAATGATTGTGTATCGATATTATCATTAGTTATGAAGAGAAACAAAGACATATGATATTTGAGAAATATTGCGCAACTGGAAGAGGTTCGGATGACCTTTTCCTCTATCTCAGTATACAAAAAAGTCGAGGGGAGCACACTCCCGATTTTCTTTGTTCATTTTTGTGCCATTTATTTATGTTAGTGTTGCTGTTGTTGATTATATGCATTATTGTTTGTTTGTGATCTCGTCTATAAGCTGCCTGTGTTACATTCTATGTGTTTTGTGGTTGGCCTCCAAAGAGGCAGGGCCACCAGTCAATCTCTGCCAGGAAGTGCCCTCTGCCCTGTAAATCCAGAGTGCATTCCAAAGTTCTTGCTGGCTCATTTTGAATATGCTTGAGAGTTTTGGTGAGTTATGTGTTACTACTGTGCTTATTGTACTAGGGTGTTGTACCGTGTTAGCCATTATGAATGTAGAGATCTTTCCTGAAGAAGGGGCCTGAGTTGCCTTGAAAGTTTGCATACTGTAATCCTTTTAGTTAGCCAATAAAAGGTGCCATTGTGCTTAGCTATTCTCTACTGTGCTTATTGTAAAGTATTGTATTTTTAACTGGTGTGCTCTCTCTTTTGACCACTCTTTGGATTGTTGTTTTGGGATTTGGTTTTCATTAGATTGCCTTATTGTTTAAGGTAACTGTATTTTGCCTTTTGTGCTCCACAGAGCTTTATTCTTTTTTCAAGCATCTTTGTGGAAATAAACCTTTAATTTTAATAAAACTTCTGTGTTGCCCTTATGTCTAGCAGGGGTTTGGCTGCATACCTCCCTCTAGTGACTATTTTTGGAAGTCAATCAGTCAGCCATTCTCCAGCCCGCTATATCCTAACACAGGGGTCTGCTGGAGCCAATCCCAGGCAGCACAGGGCGAAAGACAGAAAACAAAACCCGGGCAGGGTGCCAGCCCACCGCAGGGCACACACACACATGCACACACACCAAGCACACACTAGGGACAATTTTGGATTCCCAATGCACCTAAGCTGCATGTCTTTGGACTGTGGGAGGAAACAGGAGCATCCAGAGGAAACCCACGCAGACATGGGGCGAACATGCAAACTGCACACAGGGAGTACCCGGGAAGGGAGGCAGCAGAGCTACCACTGTGCCACTGTACTGCCCTTTTTGGAATTTAGAACATTAGAACATACATTAGAACACTCTAGACGAGAACAGGCCATTCAGCCCAACAAAGCTCGCCAGTCCTATCCACTTGTTTCCTCCAAGAAAACATCAAGTCGAGTTATGAAAGTCCCTAATTTCTTACTGTCTACCACACTACTTGGTAGCTTATTCCAAGTGTCTATCGTTCTTTGTGTAAAGAAAAACTTCCTAATGTTTGTGCGAAATTTACCCTTAACAAGTTTCCAACTGTGTCCCCGTGTTCTTGATGAGCTCATTTTAAAATACAAGTCTCGATCCACTGTACTAATTTCCTTCATAATTTTAAACACTTCAATCATGTCACCTCTTAATCTTCTTTTGTTTAAACTGTGAAGGCTCAGCTCTTTTAATCTTTCCTCATAATTCAACCCCTGTAGACCTGGAATCAGCCTAGTCGCTCTTCTCTGGACCTTTTCTTGTGCTGCTATGTCCTTTTGTAGCCTGGAGACCAAAACTGCACACAGTACTCAAGATGAGGCCTCACCAGTGCATTATAAAGGTTGAGCATAACCTCCTTGGACTTGTACTCCACAGATCGTGCTATATAACCTAACATTCTGTTAGCCTTCTTAATGGCTTCTGAACACTGTTTGGAAGTTGATAGCTTGGAGTCCACTATGACTCCTAAATCCTTCTCATAAGGTGTACTCTCGATTTTCGACGCCCATTGTGTATTCAAACCTAATATTTTTACTTCCTATGTGTAATACTTTACATTTACTGACATTAAATTTCATCTGCCACAAATCTGCCCAAGCCTGTATGCTATCCAAGTCCTTCTGTAATGATATAACGGATTCCAAATTATCTGCTAATCCACCTATCTTGGTATCATCTGCAAACTTAACCAGCTTGTTACTTATATTCCTATCTAAATCATTTATATATATTAAAAATAGCAGCCGCCCTAGCACTGACCCCTGTGGAACACCACTCTTAACATCGGCCAGTTCTGATGAGGTTCCTCGCACCATCACCCTCTGCTTCCTGTGTCTGAGCCAATTCTGCACCCATCTAAAAACATCACCCTGAACTCCCACTTCTTTTAACTTGATGCCCAACCTCTCATGTGGCACCTTATCAAATGCTTTCTGAAAGTCCAGATAAATAATATCATAAGCTCCACTTTGATCGTATCCTTTTGTTGCCTCCTCATAGAATTCCAACATGTTAGTAAAACACGACCTCCCCCTTCTGAACCCATGCTGACTGTTCAGAATAACTCCTGTCCTTGTCATGTGTTGCTCAATCTTATCCTTAATAATTCCTTCCATTAATTTTCCTGTGATGCTTGTTAAGCTTACTGGCCTATAGTTGCTTGGATCTGCCCTGTCACCCTTTTTATATAATGGGATGATATTTGCCATTTTCCAGTCCTTTGGAATCTCTCCAGTGCACAGTGACTTCCTAAAAATATGTGTCAAGGGTTTATATATGTACTCACTAGCCTCCTTAAGAACACGAGGATAAATATTATCTGGGCCTGGTGATTTGTTTGATTTCATCTTATTTAATCTGAGCAGCACTTCTCCCTCTACAATTTCCAAATCCCTCAGTACCTCCTTAGTAGTTGCGTTTACCTCTGGAGGTTATCCACTTGCTCACTTGTAAACACCTCAGAAAAATGTAAGTTTAGGGCATCTGCTATTTCATTGTCTGTATCTTTTAATTCCCTTTACTATTCCTGATGAACTTGACCTCCTCCTTAACTGTTCTTTTACTACTAAAATACTGAAAGAATCTCTTGGGGTCTTCTTTGCCTTATCTGCTATATTCCTCTCCAACTGTCTTTTAGCCTCTCTGATATCCTTCTTAATGGTTGCCCTCATGTTCTCATACGCTACGTTCTCTTTGCAGTCATTAGTCTTATATGCCTTATACAGCAGTTTTTCCTTTGCAACTTCTTTTTAAATCTTTATTAATCCATCGTGGAGTTTTTTAGTTTCCTATTACTTCCAAATTTAGGTATGTATCTGTCCTGCATTACATGTAAAACATTTTAAACCTGTTCCACTGCTCCTCGACTGTCTCCACATTTAAAAGCTTATCCCAGTCTATCCTACTTAGACTTTGTCGCATCTGCTCAAAATTAGCCCTACTAAAGTTCAACTTAACAATTTTAGTCTTTGCATCTGTACTCTTACAAAATACTGAGAATTGTATTACATTATGGTCACTTGACCCTAGTGGTTCAATCACCTCTACACCCTCAATTCTATCCTGATTATTACAGAATACTAAATCCAGACAGGCTTCACCCCTTGTTGGTGCTTTAACATGCTGTGTTAAAAACAGTCGCTGATTACTTCTAAAAACTCCTGCTCTTGTGCTCCTCCATCTGTAAGGTTATCCCAGTTAATATTTGGATAATTAAAGTCCCCCATGACTATAATATCCCCTGTAAACTTGCCTTTTGATATTACTAAAAGATGTGTGTTGAAATTACTGTCTGAATTGGGTGGTCTATAACACACTCCTAAAATGAGACCTTTTCCCTAATATTTTCCAGGCAAGCCACATGTCCTCACTAAGATGGGGCTCATCATCCAACTGAAGATGACTTACATTTAATTCCTGTTTGGCATAAACAGCAACCCCACCTCCTTTTCTGTTCTGTCTATCCTTCCTAAAAATGTGTATCCCTCTATGTTACACTCATCCCCATCTTTGTTATTTAGCCAGGTTTCCGTTATTGCTATAATATCATAATTATGCTCTGCTACATACAACTCCAACTCACTTACCTTATTTTTGATACTTCTAGCATTAAGGCAAGCTATTTTTAATGTGTTAATCCTTCTATCTTTACGTGTTTGCTTAAAATTTACATTACTATGCATTTTTATTTCTACACCATTGTTTGTTCTTCCATGTATAGATCTAAATCTGGCCTGTCCTAAACTCCCTGCCCCCCCATTCCCTAGTTTAAACAATCCTCGACTAGCCTACACATACGCCTCCCCAATACATTGGTGCCCCTCCGGTTCAGATGTAACCCGTCACGGCGGAACAGGTCCCATCTGTTCCAAAAGGAATCCCAATGCCCCATAAACCTATACCCTTCTACCCTGCACCAAGATTTGAGCCAGCGTTAAGCCTTCTAATCTCCTCAATCTTACCTGGACTGGCGTGGCACAGGCAGAACTTGGAGAAGACTACCTTGTCAGTTCTGCTCCTCAGCTTGGTACCTAACTCTTTGAATTTGGATTTCAGAACTGACACACTACCCTTATGTACGTCATTTGTTCCAACATGGAAAATGACAACTGGATCCACCCTCGCTCTGGCCAAGAGCCTATCCACCCTTTCAGCAAGGTCTCCCACCTGTGCACCCAGAAGGCAACACACCGTGCGAGACTCCCTCTCTCTGGAGCACACCTGCGCTTCAATCCCCTAATGATTGAGTCCCCAACTATCACTACCTCTCTCTTTTTGGGAACTGGTTTTGAGGTGGCCCGTTGGGGCTCCTCAACCCTGCCTACCACCTCAGAATTATCAGAGTCACCGTCCAGCTCCGCCAGGACATAACGGTTAGACACTTCTAATTCTGGGGTTGATGCCCCCGGACAGTGTGCACCCTTTACCTTACGCCTTGTGACCATGACCCACCTATTCCTACCTGTCTGGTCTGGAATATTACTTCAATCACTCTAGATATGAAGACAAAATACAGAAAGTTAAAAGCAACGTGGTATTTATTAAAGAGCAATAATACCAGTAGAGAAAAGCATCAAAGGAAAATGTGGATATATAGTCTTTAGAAAAAGCTTTCGAAAAGTCAAAGATGAATGTCCCAGGGTGACATTGAACTAGCACTTGAAGTTGTTCATAAGATGCTTTGCCAACAATTTGTCGGGGCCCTCTCCTGATCTTGCTCTCGCCCTTTTCTGAGGTTGCTTTGACCTTTTCCTCCGTTGCTTTGTTCTCTTTGTTTAGTCCGTCATATATATTTTAAAATGCTACGGGAGTTTCGCAAGATGTGATTGCTACATGCACCTGATTGTTTGTCTGTCAATATAATGAATGCAGATGAGACTGACACACTTCTTGGTTCAGAGTTCTGGGTCAACATGTGATTTATTTATTTTAATAACAACAACAACATTTATTTTTATAGCACATTTTCATACAAATAATGTAGCTCAAAGTGCTTTACATGATGAAGAAAGAGAAAAAAAGACAAAATAAATAAGAAAATAGAACACTAATTAACATAGAATAAAAGTAAGGTCCAATGGCCAGGATGGACAGAAAAAACAAAACAAAAACTCCAGACAGCTAGAGAAAAAAAATATGTAGGGGTTCCTGAGGCCACGAGACCACCCAGCCCCCTCTAGGCATGCTACCTAACTTACTCTAAATGACCTCAATCAGTCCTCATTGTATTCAGGGTTCATATGGAAGAACTTGATGATGATGGTCATGTGGACTTCTGGCCTTCAATCCATCAAAGTAGGGACATCACAGTGCTTTGATCAGGTGGTGGTGGCACAGATCGCCACCACAGAAAACCCGAAAAAGAACAGAAGAGAAAGTAGGGGTTAATATGGATTACAGAGCCACCAGGAATGAGAATAATAATTAAATTCATATACAGAATATCAGGGTTAAACTAAAATGAAGATGTGAGAAAGCCATGTTACAGTAATTTGTTTTCAGCAGGTTTTTAAAGTGCTCCACCGTATTAACCTGGCAAATTTCTATCAGTAAGCTATTCCAGATTTTAGGTGCATAACAGCAGAAGGCCACCTTACCACTTCTTTTAAGTTTAGCTCTTGGAATTCTAAGCAGACACTCATTTGAAGGTATAAGATTACGATTTGGGGTGTAAGGTGAGAGGCATTATGAAATACAGGATGGAGCAGATTATTTAAGGCTTTATAAACCATAAGCAGTATTTTAAAGTCAATTCTGAATGACACAGGTAACTAATATAGTGACATCAAAACTGGAGAAATGTGCTTGGATTTTCTTTTCCTAGTCTTTCCTACTCTTTGCAATGGATTGATGTCTTTTTTGGGTGGTCCTGAGAGGAGTGTGTTACAGTAATCTAGCCAACTGAAAACTAAAGTGTGAACTAATTTCTAAGCATCTTACAATGTTATTAGAGGTCTAACTTTTGCTTTATTTCTTAAGTGAAAAATTCTGTCCTAGTAATCTGATTAATATGTGATTTAAAATTCAGGTCAGAATCAATAGTTACCCCTACTTTCTTTACCTCTGTCTTGATTTTTAAGCCTAATGGATCAAGTTTATTTCTATTACCCTCATTATATCCATTTTTGCCAATCACTAAGATTTCTAATTTCTCCTTATTTAGTTTGAGAAAATTACTACTCATCCATTCAGAAACACAAGTGAGTCTGTCAGTGAATCAAGAGAGTCGGGATCATCAGGCGCTATTGATAAATATAGTGTTGTGTTCTCAGCATAGCTGTAGTTGCTCACGTTATGCCCCGAGATAATCTGACCTAATGGAAGCATGTAGATCGAAAAGAGCAGCGGACCCAGGAAAGATCATGTGTCTTTGAAGTATAATTACCACAACTAACAAAGAATTTTCTCGCCTTATTTTCCAAAGGTTCCTGGAACAAACTCAAAACCTGGGTCCTCATGTTTGGCCCTGGGGTCTCATTGCTAACATTTTGCATAGAATCAAATATGAGAATATGCATGTGCCAAAAACAGTAAAATGCATATGCCAAAAAAATCTGATTTATAATACCTGGGATATATAAATTTCTATTAAATTTAGCCTTTAAATATCACAATCATCTGCTAAATGTGCACAAGTGAATGCTCCACAAATCCTGCCTAGTTACCACCCTGAAACAACCATATATGGAGAATGCTAATCATACTTATTACATATGGAGAGAAGGGAGAAAATTAACATTTGAAAAATCTGTAATGTAATAAATCAGCATGAAAAGCAACATTGTAACAATGCACGGAACGAACCAACACACAATCGTTCCATGACTGAAAACTGGCGGACCGCCATTGCGCCCTGCCTGCTCATGTGCCCACTTCCAACTCGTCACTTGAGTTGTTGTGATCTTTGCACAGTCCACATATACCTGTGACTCACGTAGACTTTTCATTGCTCTGTGCGGTTTTGGCTGCTTCTCTATGTATAATCCACCGAGACACCTGACCATGGTAGTAGCGCGAATTGCTGTATGCAGCGTGTAAAACAGTTTGCTATGGTGCACGCAGTCGTGCGTCGTAACCGAAAACTCGGTTTTTAAAGACTACTTACTTCATTGTGTTTTAACCTCAGTTGTAAAGGATTGTTTTAAGGATCCCATGGGATACCCCTAGCAGTTTTACACACTCCATATGTCGACTTACCTCCGCAAGAAACATGCCTCTATGAACAGTCGACGTGGCTCGGAGGTGCATGTGGCCTCTACGACAGATGAATATAAATGACGCAGTTTTTTCTGTGTCGTCGTGTCCGAGTTGGTGGGCGTGGCTCTGCGAGTTGTCGTCGTATCCAATGGTCTTGGAGTTGGTGGGCTTGGCTCCTTCCTGCGTGCGCCATAGGTGTCTTACTTGTCGGCGGCTTAGTGAATCCACGCCCCTTTCCGGCATGCTTTCCATTTGTGTCTTGCCTTAGTGAATTATATATATAGATATTAAATGCATAAGCAATATGGAAGCAGCAATGTTGAATGTGGATAAAGTACATCTTCACAAAATTAGGATTCATTGACAACTTTATGAAAACAAAACAAGCCCTAGGCATTAGAAATCAATCACAAATCGATTCATCCAAATAGCAGGCAGGTCCATTATTTTCAAACAGGAACATAATCTTGTACATCTTTTATTAGAATTCTTCAGCCATGAGAAATTCTGTCATCAGATTAGAAAGCCCAACACAAACTCAACTGTGGAATGCCCAGGAGGTGGTGGGTGGCTATTAGCTGACGTCTCCAGTGGCCCTATTCTTATATAGGGACCTAATTCTACCTATCATATCATCATGTCATGGAATGTCAAAACCTATCTAAACCCTATAATGGATAAAGAAGGTTCATAAAATAGACGCTACCTTTCAGTTATTTTTGGGTGTTCATTCTATGTTGACTTTAAGGACGGCCACCAGGATGTCACTTTCCTTCACTAGATCTGTTTCTAGATTAGTGTCGGGATTCACAAACCATAACTAATCAGGGAACACAGAGGCTGGGGCCTATCCTTTCAGCAATGAGCACAAGGCAGGAGACAGCCCAGCAATGGGCAGCAGTCCGTCACATACATAGAGATCATTTGGGCCTACTGAAGAAAACACTCTCACAAATATACTGAGAGCATGTGGACTCCACACAGTCAACTGGAGGGCTCCTGCAGCACTGGGCACAAGGCAGCCCCAAGCATTGTGCTAGTCCATGGCTGATCCCACTCACTCACCAACCACATTTGCAATCACTCAGCCATTTTGGAATTGCTAGTTAACCTAACCTGTCCATTCTTGGTAATGTGTGAGCAAGTCCAGAGCAGATGCCAGTCCATCACCAGACCATTTAGGAGTTGTAATGAAGGACAACAAGACTGAAAATAGACAGGGGCTGCCACATTATCCTTTGGGTGGGAGGAAATACCCTTTAGTTTAGTAAGTAAGCTGCCATTTACTGACTTTGAGGGCCTGGATTTGCGGCCAGCCTCTTCATGCAAGAGCATTGATTTCTTGACAAAGACGGGTGAAAATAAAGAAAAATGCCTTGTTTGGTACAAAGCAGTGTTTTCCTCACATGTTTTTTGGCCACCCTTATGAACTGGATAGCTGGTGATGTGCTTTCTGGGTTCTTGTACAGTCAGCTTTCCTGGTCAGATGATTTAGTTGATAGATATCCAACAAACTGTTGTTCACAACCAAGTGTACCTGCATTTATTTGTTCTGTCCCATTGTAAAGGGGGTTTACCTGTTCACTTAATTTCTTACCTTTCATTTAAGCGACATGCCTGCCTTTACAGCTGTCAGTAATGGAATTTCAGTTACATGAGAAACCAGGAAGCTAGGAATCCAATGCCTATCAATTATAGATTGATAAGACTTTACAAGTCTACGCAGTCACAGTCATGTGGTGAAATTGGTGAGCTGTGTGGCCTACATCCTCCTGAACATTTGTGGTCTAAAGTACACTTCCTGCACCGAGACAGACTCAGCCAGTCATGACCCAACCAAGAAGCAATTTGGAATCATGTATGGATAGAAGGGCTGCCACCTTAATAAAAATGTCCTGTTAATTTAAGACGAGTAATAAGCATGTTACAATGCAGCAGCTCACCACCGCTATCTTTTTTTCACATTTAGGGTCACATGGTCAGTTCTGTGGACCGCTTTTTGGGTCATTCAGATCAGCGTTTGCATCTCCAGAATCTTCATTGCCACTCATTTTCCTCATCAAGTTGTCCTTGGTGTATTTGCAGGTATAGTAAATATTTACTCGTAGTAAATGTGAAATAAAATATGTAGGCTTCTAGTACTGGAAAATCATTTGAATTTGCAGATATCTATAACTGCCGTTAACTAGCTTTGATATTTTGATAAATAGAGAGTGACCAATGAGAGAGTGAGAGATATAGATTAATAGATATTAAAGGCACTATATAACAAGTAAAGAGGGTTTTTTAAGAAACCAGGTGTCTGCCTTAACTGTGTTACTCACCTTATCCCAGTTTTGTGTGTGTATAAACACACTCATTGTCTCTCTGTCTCTGTTAGATGAGGTGCTTGGGCTGTTATCTTGTCCAGATGCTGTCAGAGTGTGCAGCTTTTTGGAGGGTGGAAGGTTACAGAAAGCCGCAATTAAAAAAGCCCTAGGACAGAGCTGTAGCGGTCCTGCTGTTGTGTGCCAGGGTGTTTTTTTATAACGTTTAAAGTAATATTATATTGATACAATAAACCAATCATTGTTTAACTAAGGGATTTATCCAACACTTGCTAGAAAGTTCTGGAGACAAAGAATCTTTTCAGTGTTTCTCCTGGCAGACCAACACAGCATAATAGTGAAAAAATCAGAAATGTATAAAAAAGTGAAAGGCAAGTAATGCAACATAATAATAATAATTAGAAAAAAAAAAAAAAGAATTTTTTCATTTAGAGATTATGAGTGCAAAGACCACAGAGATCTTTGATTATTGATTAAACTTCAAAGCTGTCTACAACAAAGAGGCCTTTTTGTACAAGATTCTTTTAAACAGAGCAATGTCTTCAAGCCTCCATGTGACAATTGTAAGTGTAAAAAACTTCCCAGTGTTATATTCCATTCAAACTAGTGTGGTGCTAAGGTGTCACCCACTGCCCGGCTGCACTCGGGTCCTAATTTGGAACTCTGAGGTGGTTCGTCATGTGTTGGGTGTGGCAACGTGCTGTATCAGTGCATGCTCCTAACCTCCTTCTCCTCCTCCTCCTCATTGTACGTGTTGTCACTCAGATAAATTTCTTTTCTTTCCATAGGCATGCTGGTGGCCGAAGTTTTTCAACACATGCCCTGCATTCAAACTGCCAATCTGCAAGTCTATTTGAAAATCAGCCTGTTGCTCCTCAGCACTGCACTCTCATTCTACCTGACCTTAAAAATGATCAACGTTGATCTCTTATGGTCAGTCCCCAAAGCCAGGAAGTGGTGTGCCAACCCAGAGTGGGTCCACCTGGACAGCAGCCCGTTTGCGGGGCTAGTGAGGAACCTGGGGGTTCTTTTCGGCTTGGGCCTCGGAATAAACTCCCAGATGTTTACCCAGAGCTGCAAAGGCAAGAATAGCTGTAAGACTGGCTTCAAAGTGGCATGCATGGCAGGAACGTTGGCTGCCTTGCAACTCTACGAGTTTGTGACAATCCCCACGCAGGCAGAATTTCTCTTTTATGTGCTGACTTTCTGCAAAAGCTCAGTGGTTCCACTGACAGTCGTGGCCTTCATCCCTTATATCATTAATTTACTGATGGGGAGCCAGGAAGAGAAATCCAAATAAGCTCAGCATATAGGTGGCATTTTGTGAAGCACTTTGCCAGTTTTTCTCAGCATGTGTAAATTAGCAAGCGAGACTTGACATATGCTTTACGATTCCTTTATGTGTTCATTTTATTTCCATGTTTGCTAGATGAGCCTCCTTGGGCAAAAGAGACTTTTTTCCTGTGTCTTCTAAAGATTTCAGATGCAACTGGCACAACGCACATAAGTCAATAACATTGATGCTTGGAACTCTGATGTAAGGAGTTCTATGGAATCGATTTTTTAAACATAAGATCTGTATTGGGCTGACAAGAACATGAATATCAACCAAAATAGATCAGGTTAAGATAAAACTTTAAATAAGAAACAGGATGTGGAAAAAAGAAGCCCTAGGGGATAGTAGAACACCTCTTATATGGTAAAACTGGAACCAAATAGTAAGGCTCAGCAATGCCACTGGGGGAAAATGGAACCCCAAAAGGAAAAAAAATATTTCCCCAGGATGTTTGAAGACAGCTTACCCAAAAAGGAGCTGGGGTGTCTGACAATTTAGTTAGCGTGAGTGAGAGGCAAGAGACCACACATCCAATGGGGCAGTTTGAGGTGTCTCCTCATGGTAGAAACTATGTTGTCTTCTGTAGATAGAGGGTGAAGCTATAGGTGGTGGTATAAGACTTGGATACACAGGAGAAAGAACAAGCAGCTTGGCAGATCAAGTGTAAAGGTCCACTGGGGGTCACTAGGGGGCATTCCAGTTTAAACTTGGGGTTTAAGTGACTTAATGGGAGAAGATTCTGAATGCGGGTCATTGGCAAGAAGGGGAGGCCACAAATATGTATGAAAAGGCAGCATGTACTTGAGGTGGGCAAGTGGGTACGCCAACCAACCTGGCTGAGCAGGACAAAGGCACTACTGGAGCAATACAATATAAATTGTCTTTAATGCTTCCTTTGTTACTTTGAGTTTTTCCTTTGTTCTTCCCTCTTTTTGTGTCTTTACAAATAAATACACTTGTTTTGAGATGTGTGGCTTCCTTGGCATTATTCTGGGTGTCGAGAGACATTCCCCTTAGATTCTATCTTCACATCATTAATCTGGAATTCGTAACAGCCATGCATTAAAATGGTGGTTGCATAAATATTTAAGCAGAGTGTGGCATGGCACTACGTAACTTTCAAATTTACTACTGGGCAGCAAATATATACCTGATAAAATCTTATAAATTGGTGAACATTCATGAATTTACAACAGCCTGGTTTGCAAAGGAAAACAAAACCTGTTCTAAACCTTCTTTGTATTTACTGCTTTGTCCGCCATTCATTACTATCGTCAATTTACCACCAATCACTTAAAGAATGGAATGCAGGACACAACCCAAGGTAGAGGAGCTTTTATTTGTTGCTCCTATACAAGATAACTACCTTGTCAGACCTCCTCAGTGTTTAATTTAAAGAAAACATTAAGGATTAGGACGCATTCCGATCTTTATATAGACAATTTATTTACATCTTATGAACAATTATGCTTCAGGGTTAACTTTCCAGCTACACTTATTTTTTCCTATAACCAACTTTCCATATCTCACATCTAAATCTATAAGATAGGCTGTACTCTTGATGAAGATTCAGACGGCATTTCAACCAACTATAAAAATATTTCAAAGAATCTACTCTTCAATGATCCTAGGGAATGGTGAGAATAGGACCTTTCAATCAGAAACTTAAAAAAGAGTGGAACTCGGGCATCCAGAGAACACACTCTAAATCTATAAGCACTAAGCATTCCATTATTCAACCAAAAGCCTTCCATCAATCACATTTATCTCATTTAAAACTTGTCAAAAGCTTACTCAATATACCATCTACAAGTGTTGGCTTCTAGCTAGGAGAATGTGAATTTCCTCTTGGGATTAATAAAGTATCTATCTATCTATCTATCTATCTATCTATCTATCTATCTATCTATCTATCTCCAGATTCACTAGGCCACGCGTTTTGAGAATGCACAAAGGCAGTGGTGATTCAGAACCTCTTCTAATGCTCAGAAATTGTCAGGGGAACTGAGGAGGGCTTTTGCATACACGTTGCTTGTTTAATATTGTTTCTTTCTCTTCATTATTTGCTTAAAATATACTTTATTATCCTTTTATATGTTTATTATTAGTTGATTCATTGAGCTTCTTTATCACTGTCTCTGTGTGTGAGTGTGTACGTGCCAGATCAAGGCTAGGTGTGTTCCAGGGGTCTCTGTAGTAAAATAAATAAATCTCTGTCTTCGGACAGTGTGAATCTTAGCATCTTCACAACAGCTACAATTTTCATTTTCCAGTGTAATTTATTTTAACAATATTTAAGCAAAAAAATACCTTTTGTTCATTGTGAGCATATGACTGCTGACATGGCATGTGGATTATGTGACACAAGTAACATGCGATTTTCTCATGGACGTTTTTGATAGTATTTGCTGTTGTCCAGTGTTGGTTACCATTGGGTCTCTTTCAATCAGAGACTATTGTGTCTGTTGTGGAGGACGGCCGGGACACACCTTTGACACTGGATTCAGGGGAACAGTCATGGGATGCACACTACGTCCCCCGGAACACTTGGTGACAGCCTTCCTGGGTTGCATCGGGGCCACAATTGTGGAACACCGGTGCTTATCCCTGTTGGGCTCCGTGGCCACCGCCAGGGGGAGCTGCATGGCTTCCTGAACCCATGTGGGCTGTGATGCAGCCTTAATTAGGTCAATTATCACCTGAAGCACCTCCGGGTGGGCTATAAAAAAACCTGCCAGACACCACTTCGGAAGCCAGAGTCAGGAGGAGGAGGAGGACAACACTTGCTGGGAGGAGTTTTGGTGATGGATTTGTTTTGTTGGTGCTTGCTTTTAGTTTTGTGTGCTTCCGGGACTGCGTTGTGTCTGTCGGTACGAGGAAGGCATAACCCAGAGACAATGAAAATAAATCTTTTTTATTTTTCACATACCTCCATTGTCAGTCTGTGTCGCGTTGGGCGCCTATATAGCGCCTTGTTACACTGTTCACCATGAAAACATGAAATTACTTTTTTTCCTTGGCCATCACTACAAACTACACGGGGTAACTACTGTAACATATAACAAAATATCATTTTTGGTTGACGTATTCCTTTAAGAGGTCCTATCTCTCTGCATTATTTTTGCTGTAATACAAAAAAGTAATCATTTTTGAGTAGAGTATTCCTTTAAAATGTATTATCTCTTTGTATGACTTCGTATTACTTTTGCCTATTAGATAAACACATGAGTCTGTCTTAACTGTAGAGAGACTATTACAGTAGGAGATGCTGACCAGCCAAAGTCAATTTTTTTGCGGTGATTAGTTATCCGTTTGTTTAGTCTTACAGATACTCAGATATCAAGTTAGCCAGAATTCACATCCCTGGATAAACAATAAAAAAGAAAAAGTTATGTGTAGGTTGAAAGTTGCTATACACAGTATGTAAGTTTATTGAACAGCCAGTCTTAACAAGAAATAAATATTGCTAACATAAAACTCAGTTAACATTAACTGTAACCGGCTCACCCTTGAATATGCTTCCTATAAGACAAATATGTTTTGAGATTTTTCAGGTACGGAAGGGCGATGTTTGGATGTAAGGTACCTATTCACACTCATATGATGTCTTGTATGTTGATTAGAACATGCAAGTAAATATTTCACTGGGTAATGGACAGTAATGGCGCTATAATCTCCATATATCAACTAACCTATATAGGCCAACAGCTATCACCAGATCTAAATACAACAGAAAACACTACGAGAGAAGAAATACAGAAGACTAATTTAATGCATTAGTTTTTACACAAATCAGACACTTCTTTCTTGGTTCCGTCTAAGCCAAAAAGGAACACCTTTCAGGGTGTTCAAAATCATTACTACTGCACTTGTGTCCTGCTTCAGGTTTAATTTTCCTAAAGGGTTCTCTTGACCTTTGGGTCCCTGGGCCTGAGACTTGACATGTCCTTTCAGCTTTCCATGCATGCCCTGCTCCTCACTGGAATGGGCAGGTGACCTGGCATTTTATTGTCCTTTATTAGAAGCACAGGGGAGTGCTAGAAGGTAAGGCCCAGGTGTTTCCAAGGGAATCTTTGGCCCTCTTGGACATACTTGAAAGTCCTTGCAGGCACTTGGCCAGTCTGTAGTTGAGTTTGGGGTTGGGAGTGGCAGTGAGAGAAAGCGAGGTCAGATATGATATTGGAAAGGTACGGGAGATGAGAAAAGGGAGTTCTGTGTTGGTGCTGTATGTCGGTAATTGCACTGGGCAAGGGTTTGGGTTTTGTGTTAAATTGGACAAGCTGGGTAGCCAGGATTTGCTCTTCGGCCAGTTTGTTTGGTACTTTAAGGTGTCCCTTTGTTTATCCCTCCTATGTATTATTACTGTGCTAATTACAAACTCATTTTTGCACTACTTGAATCTCCTTGGTATGTATTTAGGTTCTGGAATGGTTTAAGGTGATTGTGGCCACCAGAGGTAAATGGCACACAAAAGGAAGGGCAAAGGACAAATAGTCCATCAACTCCTGACTCACAACACACACTCACATTCACTTATGTTAGGCCAGTTCAGGTTCACCACTTAAACTAACATTCATATCTCAATGATGTCAAAGGAGATTCACATGAAAACAAGTGGAATTTGTATCTCCTTACAAAGGGGGCCAGGCTAGGATCTGCACCCTTTCCTAAGGGACTGTGAGGCATCACCATGCCTTCCAAAATCATTGCAATGAATAGGAAATGTTTTTAGCATGCAATTATCTAAAAGACACAAATACATCCACAAGACACAGAATAAACTCGGGGGATTGATAAACACAAGGATGGTTTTAAAGAGAATCATAGCACTTGGATGCCAGTGTCTATGGGTTGAGTCATTGGAGAAGAAGTCCTCAAGAGGGTGGAATTTTTTTTCTTTGTGTCGTTGCCGAGCAGCATAGTATCAATGGTGGATAACAGGAGTCCATCATGGTGGAGAATGGTGAATTCACAACAAAGGCAATGCTAAAGTCACATTGGTAGGTCATCTTGGAGGAGAAAGCTGCAGTTAGCAATCAGAACAATGAGAACCTCCAAATGTGAAGCATGATGAGGCTCTCGACAAGATGATGGCTAACTGATGGGAGCTCCAGTAGTTACCAGTTTGTAATAGGCTCCTTTTAAGGCCATCAGCTCATCATGATTTCCCTTCTCTATGATGTATCCATTGGACATTACAGCAATGATATCAGAGCTCTGGATGGTCGATAGGCGATGAGCAATGACAATACATGTACGGCCTTGTCTGGCTTCGTCCAATGCATCTTGCACTGTCTGAAGAAGAGAAGAAGTACATCATGTTTTAGAAAACCCTGTGATAGGGTGATGGGGAACCATCAGGATGACACACATGGCAGGGTAAAGTTTTGCAGATAGCCCGTGAAAGAAAGAAAGAAAGAAAGGGAAACACCAAAAGCAGTAGAGGTCCTGCTGATAATGTAGAAGCACAGGAGTGGATAGGGAGCAGTCTGTCTAATATATATATATATATTCTGCTCATCAAACTTTACTATCCCTATCCACTTAATCTTCCAAAATAACATCAAGTTGAGTTTTGAAAGTGCCTATAGTCCTACTGTCTACCACACTACTTGGTAAATGATTCCATGTGTGTATGGTTCTCAGGGTAAAGAAAAACCTTGTGCAAACTTTACCCTTAACAAGTTTCCAGCTTTGCCCTCCTCTTCTCAATGAACTAATTTTTAAGTAATGATCTTAATTCCTATCTTAATTTTAAACACTTCGATCATGTGTCCTCTTAATCTCCTTTTGCTTAACCTGAAAAGGGTCAACTCTTTTAATCTTTCATAATTCATCCTCTGTGGCCCTTGTCTTCACTGGACTTTTTCCAATGCTGTTAAGAAGGAAGTGCATAATGTTCTTCTAGAATCCTAGAGCAGCTACAAGTAGGGGCACATAACACTGACCTTCTGGAGGCTAAGAAGGCCACTACTGGACATATGGTCTCAGAAGAGTATATACATGAGGCCAAGCTGTCCACCTTTTAAAGTAGGCAGCTTGGGTGCTGCCTTGGAGACCTGATATTTTAGGAGGCGTAGGGACAATAAAAACCGTTAGTGAGAACTGCAGTCTGGAGTTCCTGGAACAGATGGAAGGCTGATAGTTGCTGTTTTTATAATAGATGGGCAGACATTCATTCGATCATTGTGACCCTGAGACTAGATCATCAGTGTTTACAATTGTGACAAGATCAGACCATTCAACCCAACAAGCTTGTCCATCCTATTCTCCTAAATCGAGGTTTGCAGGTCCATAAAGTCCTGCTCTCCACTGCAGTACTTGGTCCTTTATTCGATGTGTCTGTGGTTCTGTTTCTGAAGAAAAACTTCTTAAGGTAAGCCCACTTACACACCATGCCTTGCATTGGCACTTAATTTAGTACGATCACTAATCTTTCATGTGGTACTTTACCAAAAGCTTTTGAAAATTAAGATAAATAACGACATGTGCACCTCTCTTATTGTATGCTTTTGTTGCTTCTTCATAAAATTCCAGCATTTTAGTGAAGCACGACTTTCCCTGCCTGAACCAATGCTGACTATTGAAATCATATACCTGTTCTAGACATGTGCTGCTCAATCTTCTATAATTCCTTACATTAATTTTTTCTGTAATTCATGTTAAGCTTACTGGCCTATAGTTACTTGGATCAGCCCAAACACTGTTTTTATACAATAGGATGTTTGCTAGCCTTGTCTTCTGGAATTTCTCCAATTTGCAGAAATTTCAAAAACTTTGTACAGTATCAAAGATTTATGATTTCACAAACTTCCTTAAATATTATCTGGTCCTAGTGATTAGTTAGATTTCACTCTGTTTAATCCAAGCTGTACTTCTCCCTTTACAATTTCTGTTATCACTACGCACCTCCTTAGTAGTCCCTGTTACTGCTGGGAGGTTAGCAACTTCTTCACATGTATAAACCTTAATAAAATGCAAGTTTAGAGCATTCATTAAATTATGTATTTAAATTTGCCCTTTGTGTTTGTGATACACTTTACCTTCACATTGACTGTTCTTTTACTATTAAATATATGGAAAGAATCTCTTAGGCTCATCTATCTTCCTTCCTACAATATTTCCAGCTGTCTTTTAGCCTCCCTAATATCCTTTCTAACCTTTGCTCTCTTATGCCCTATGGTTAGCGGTGGAGTTATCAATCTTAGACGCTTAGTCTAGTCTTATAGATGTAGTACATGAGTTTGGAGATCCCTTTTTAGTTAAGTATAGGACAATCAATGTAGAAAAACATCAGGTTGAAAATGGAGCTCACAACAACTGTATTGGCTCCAAAGCAAGGAACCAGCCCATCATAGACCATACACACACCTACTGCATGTGTCTTTGGGATGTGGAAGAAAAATCAGAGCCAATTGATATAAGGAGAACATGCAAGCTCAATACAGACTGTGGCCAGGCCAGAATTAGTGCCCAGAACTCTGGAGCAGTGTAACCCTACTGTTCCATAGTGCACCAATTTAGTTTCCAGTCAAATGAGAACAGATTACAGCTGTTACCTTTTCACTTTCTGTGTCTAAAGCTGAAGTGGCTTCATCCAGCAAGAGAATTTTGGGATCTCGAACGATGGCTCTGGCAATGGCAATACGCTGCTTCTGTCCACGAGATAGCTGGGAACCTTGTGCCCCAACATTTGTGTCGTATTTCTGTAAAATAAAAATAATAGCACTTATTTTGCTGGGATTACACAATTAGTAATTACTGTATAAAAGTCTGAGTTGGCAAAGACCACGATGGAGAAAAAGGCTTGCAGTGAGGTGTGCCAGGAGTACAGCCACTCTAAATGGAATTATGTGCTGACCCCTAGTGGTCAGGTGAGAGACAACTGGCCTCCATCCTGTCCTTCCTGTTCCCAACCTCCCCAGCTATGGGCCTTGTACTGCCACCTGTATGCTATGAAGTCTTAGGGTCTCTTCAGTGTTCTAACATGACAAAGTCCTTGTTTGAGAAAGATTGGAGTGGAAGATACCATTATCTATCTGCTTCACAAGACTACCAGTACTATTTAGACATTTCTGTTAAAGGGTAAGTTTAGAGATATGCAGGTGGATGAGCCTATGGTATCCTGGATAACGGACTGTCTGTCCATGAGAACCCTGAATACAATGAGAACTGATCATTTATGTTAGGTAGAATACCCAGAGGGGGCTGGGTGGTCTCGTGGCCTGGAACCGCTGCAGATTTTATTTTTTCTCCAGCCATCTGGAGTTTTTTTTTGTTTTTTCTGTCCTCTCTGGCCATCGGACCTTACTTTTATTCAATGTTAATTAGTGTTTTCTGATTTTAATTCTTACTTTGTCTCTTTTCTCTTTCTTCATCATGTAAAGCACTTTGAGCTACATTATTTGTATGAAAATGTGCTATAGAAATAAATGTTCTTGTTGTTGTTGTCTGGAAGACTTCAGTTGGTGAGGCTCAAGGACCATGTCTCCGATGTGGAATAATCTTGTCACCTTTCCTGTTCACTTCAGACTATAAATATAACAGCAGGTCATGTCATATAAAGACATTTTCTGATGATTCTGTCCTAATGGGTTGTATTAACAAGGGGGAACAGAAAGATTTGTCCACAATGACAAACTGGAGTGGTATAGTAACACAGGGAAAACTTTATAAAAAAGGGCAGAGGAGACTCTTTTTTTTTTTAGTAGGCTCTGTACATTTAATGAGGGTAGTGACATCCATTACATGTCATATGACTCTGTCATGGTCAGTGGTCTTGTAGGTCCACCAAATCAACAAGTTGATTAAGAAGGCAGACTCAGTTATGGGGCACATACTTGACCTACAGGAGGAAGCAGCAAAGGAAGAGAATGAAGATAAAACTGATGGCCATTCTCAACAATGCTGCTCATCCTCTCTCTGGCACACTGTCATTAAGTAATTTCAGCCAACAAAACATTCAGCAGAAGTGTGTCAAGAAATACTAATATCTATCTATCTATCTATCTATCTATCTATCTATCTATCTATCTTCGTCCCACACAATTCGCCATTTTTCTCTGTAGCCCATATGCCCACCACCCAGGAACGTGAGAACTTACATTTGGCAATTTCATCACAAAGTCGTGCAGCTGGGCCTTTTTCGAAGCAGATATCACTTCGTTCATACTGACTTCCCGAAAGTTGTTCCCGTACTTTATATTATCAGCAATGCTACAGTCAAACAGGATGGGCTCTTGAGATACAATCCCTATTTTGGATCTTAAGAAGGACACGTTGACTTTCTTTGAGTGATGGCCATCGATAAGCTGAAAGCGAGAGCACATGAAAAGTCTGCATTTAACTGATTGGTCACTTAATGTAGAAGGGTAACGTCAATAGGCTTTATTATTATTATTTGTCATTTTGCCTACGCCTTTATCTAGGTTGACATAAAAATCAATGCACATAAAAAATATTTTGAGTGATTAAAAAGTTAACAAGCAATAGTGAATACATGCTAAAGTAGAGCACAAGATTTGTCCCCCAGTCAGTGCACACTAGAAGTCAACAAACCACTGTTGGCTTAGCATTGATTGGGTTAAAGAAATCTTAGACATTCAGGAGGGTACAAAATGGGCAAAAATCCCTAGTTGTCCAAAAATGCTTTGTGAAGGACCATGATGGCCTGGGCATCAGTGCATTAAAAAAGATTTTTTTGACAAAGTTTTAAAAAGTGCTGGACCGACACACCAGGACGTCTGTGTCATGGGTGCATTCACACCCATAAAGCTTTTGTTTATTAATACTGTAGCACCAGTGCTGAGTGCCAATATGGATTATTTGTTCTTTACATTTCTCACTATCCTTAAAAGGATCACTGTTTGTTGCTGCACTAGATGGAATTCATTTGCAACTGTGCATGCTTGATGTTTTTACAGGATCCCATGCCACTGGCTCTGAAGCTGCTCTTTTGTAAGATGGAATGTCAGTTCATACTGTTGGTGGCTCATCCCTGACTAATGCAACTTGTCAGCGCTATTACATAGCTACTTCCTTTAATGTTGCTGTCTCCGGCACCTTGAAAAGTGAGCGATGGTCTTCGTTTTTGCTACAGCCGTGTAGACAGTGGCAAAGGCACATCAGCAGGAGTCTTGAGTGTTTTATTGTTAAATAGATGTTAAGTGCCGCGCTGTCACGCAGTGCAGCAGAAATGTTAAACACTGCATTTCTCTGCAGTGATCTGTCAATTATATGTGAGCAGGCAAACTTCCTTGTGGGGAACTGCACAAGCACCATTCCTCATGGCTGTATTCCTCATTGAACCAACACTGCAAACGGTGCCCCGGACCACAGCTGTGACACTCTCCTCCCCACTGCTCCTCTGCAATGCCTCTACAATTCGCCTCATCCATTGTCTGTGCAGTCTTACCACTGACCCAGCATTGCACGGCTTAGCAGGGGTCAGTGGAAGCTCGATCTGACACACATCTCCCAGCTCCATGAGTCTAAGTGAAATCAAAAAAGCATAAAGAAAGAAACAAAAATGGGGCGAGTGGAGAAAAATGACAAACACGCAGAGAAAATATATTAAAACAGAGGAGAGGTATAGTAGATGTCCTGACAGTTAAGGGATGCAAATTGCTGGCCAGTCCTTCAAATGCCTACTCACTCACACACTGTCGGGTTCTGCTGTTGTTTAGGAATACTTGGGCATATTTCCTGTTGTTTGTCATTGGCTTTTGTTTTTTGTCAATAATTTTATTTTGATATGTTTATCCATCCTTCCATTATCCAACCCGCTATATCCAACCTACAGGGTCATGGGGGTCTGCTGGAGCCAATCCCAGCCAACACTGGGCACAAGGCAGGAAACAAACCACAGGCAGGGCGCCAGCCCACCACATGATATGTTAATGTCATTCATTATTAATTTCACATTTTTATGATATTATGTTTTTTGAGCATAGCTGTTGTTGTAAAGGATGTTCTACTCCCGTATGGTTACTGGGAAGAAGATAAGTCTGTGACTGTGGCCTACCATAATCTTTGGTTAGAACTTTACATGAATAAAAAACAAATAAAGGAAAGACTTTTTAAGAATGAATACATACGTTTCAGGTGCAATTCCTGACTGTAGCTTTTGAGATTGTCCCAAATAGAAAACGTTTGCCCGATCAGTCAACCACTGCCCATTTGTTTGATCACAGCTTGGCTTTCCTGCCTACCTTAATGAATAGATGTCCTTACTGGTCACATATTCACATCCATACTTACTCACATTTGACCAATTTATGTAGGCAATCAAACCAACATTGAAAAAGTTGGGGTGTGGGGCACCACCAGAATTCAAGAAAAAAGCCAACAAGAACACAAGGAAAAAGTGCTAAATCCACCAGTGGCCAGGTAGGAATTCAAAAGCCAGGTTATTGAATTTGTTTGGAAGCTATGTTCACCACTGCACCATTGACTCCTTTATTGGATTCCTCAGCACGATTAAACATTCATCAACTGGTACAGGCAACTATTAAATCCTGCATGAGTCACTTCTGCCAGTCCCTCACCATTTGCAGGGTACCATACCTCTTGTTCACCCTGTGGCAAACACCTTGCCACCAGGGGTCTCATGTATAACGCCGTGCGTAGCTCGCACTATAACATGACGTAAGCACAAAAGCCTAAATGTGCTTACGCACAGAAAAATCCAGATGCAGGAATATGTGCGTACTCCAACTTCCATGTTCTTCCGCTACACAAATCCCGATCAGCGTGAAAAGTAACACTCGTGCACGCGCATTATGTAACGCCCCAAATCCTCCCAGAATTACGCCTCTTTGAATATGCAAATCAATATAAATCGCCCTTAATCTCAGCCTTCTGTGAAAATACAATAGGAAAAGCACGAGGGAAAATATAAGAATTTCAGCGAATACCAAGTGGAGGCAAAGGAAAAACATACTATTTGTTCAAATAAACCGTGGTATAATCAACAAAAGGAAGTTGATCGAGTGACATAGCGTGTTGGAGAAACTTGAAAGCTCACGTTCACAAAATCGCACAGTGCCGGAAATAAAAAAGAAGTCACATATCAAAGTCGCCGTGAAAAGCCGAGTTGTAAGCTCACTATCTGAGTGTCATATGAAAGTTTATTAGGGTACAGAGAAAAAAAGGCACACAGTGGGGGAAAAAGCATGAAATGTCAACTTCAATCTCGACATTTCCACTTTAATCATGTAGTTTATTTTGTCATTAAAGTAGAACATCATAAACGTCATCTTAAAATCATTTAATTAACCAGTTTCTCAAATCACATCGTAATTAAAGTAGCACGTTAAATGCTTTGTTTTGTATGTGATCTATGCTCTATGTGTGTGAATCACTACTTGCTTCTTAAACTGGCTCTCTTCCTCCAACTGGACACAGAGTCCATTACATTGATGATATTACAGCTCTCTGAATAACTAAAATACTGAGATGTATACGTGATGTCATTTTCATGATGATAGGAGTTAAAGCACGTTATTAAACATGCGTTTCACTTCAATGAAATAATTTATTGCAGCAGTACTCAGGGGCGGCTCTAGGCTTGTGGTGGCACTGGGCAGAGGAAGAATCGGTGGCTCCTTCGCCCGCCAATGTCAGTAAGGTAGCTTATGCACGGTTGATGGCCTCATCCGTTGCAAACACTGCATAGCTGCCTCGTGCTCATGACAAGCATTTAACTTTTGCCGAAATTTGTTGCTGCGTTTTTAGCTGTGTTGTTATTTTCTCTTTCTGTTTTATATTCAATATATATTGGCATAGCCGCCACTGCAGTCAGTGCTTTTCTTTCCCCAAGTAACCGATCGCCATACAATCAGCTCTGTAATAGACGTTAAGCCATCTGTAAGCTTAGCGCCGATTCTTCAAAACGTTTAAGGAACATTGAAATATCTTTGTAGTACATGTTTAATTATTCTATCCTTCACGCCAGTCCCAGTGAAGAATATAGATTATTTAAATGAAGTTGAAGTTTTATCTGTATAATTTAATAAACATATTTTTCTGCATTTCACCTTAAAAATGATATCGTCATCATATCTAAATACGCGCTTTATAAAGTGGCTCAGGTTGTGAGATATTATAACTGTAGTGCAAGTTTACAGTGGGGTGATTGTACTTATAAGTACAAACAGTTCTACAAGGAGCAATTGATTGAATGCATTTAAAGTTCTTGGGATTAAACTGTTTCTGAACCGCGAGGTCCGTACAGGAAAAGCTTTAAAACATTTTGCAGTGGCTGAGACGGCGTGTGCTTGATGCTGTATACCGATAATTCTCTTTCCGATCAGCTGCTGCTGTGATTCACACTCAGATACAGTGATATAAATACTCCGAGTGGTGCAGTGAAAGTAATATGGAAAAAGATGATCCGCTGTGGCAACTCCTAACGGGAGGAGCAGAAAGAAGAAGAAGGAGAAGTGAGAGTAACAACGCTAAAGCAGTTATGGTATTTGGAATACTATGGCTGTTCCCTGGATCATTATATTGTTACAAGTTAATTACAATCAGATGCATTACACTAATCAACAATATGCGGTTAGTTTCAGTGTATTTATAAAGCCGCGTCAGGAAAATAAGGTGTAACCACACAGGAACAGTAGCACTGCTTTGACGCTGGGTGCCTCCAGTCTGCAAAGCCGAGCGGAGAACTTGCGTATGACAAGGTATGAGGTACCGTGGAAAAGTGCGTGGCTTTACGCCAAGTGTAGGTTTTATACATCGTGATTTGAACGTGGAAAAGTTCTTATGCAACATTTCTGTGCGTACGCACCGTTTATACATGAGGCCCCAGGTCTCCTGCTAATCACACCAGCTTACTCAACTAATTGTTCTGTCTCTTCCTTCTGTTCCTTTATTCCACACAAACACATCTGACTTACCACTTTGCCATGGTCAGGATCATAAAATCTTTCCAACAGCTGGACACTGGTACTTTTTCCACAGCCACTGCTACCTACAAAGGCCAGGGTCTGGCCAGATTTTACAGAAATTGTCAGTCCCTTCAGTACTTGAATGTCTGGCCGTGTAGGATATGTAAACTTGCAATCCATAAAGTCGATATTTCCTTTAAAGTTTGACTGTAAAATAGTAAAATGAAAGGAACTTGAATTAATGCACTTAATGAAAAATTATATTCTTTTTGTAAAGGTTTTAATTCTTGCTTACCCACTTCTCTCCTTTCTCATCATAAACACTGATCTTTGGGACTCGATCAAGTAACTGGAAGAATCTTGCAGCCGAAATTTTAGCCTTGGCGTAATCAGGAGTGTAAGATGAGGCTCTCCCCAGGGCAGTGCCACTCGTCACAATGGCAGAAATGACTCTGGATGGACAGAAATATATAGAGCTCTGGGTAAGACTGAGCAGACAGTAGATCTTGTTAAAGAAAGCCCATCTTCAAAGTTGACAGTGCCTTGAAGACACAGTAGGCATCACTGCCGTCCCACTGATCTAATATTCTAAACTCAAATCCTGCACTTAGTGAATTGAGTACTCCATTTTTCCTCCAATATCCCCTAGCAAATACAAAGTTAGTTTGATTGGTAATTTGAAATTGATCTCTGTGTAGACACTGCAGTGCACTGTCACCCTGCCCTGTCTGTTTCGTACTTTGTGGTCAGTGCCAGGATCAACTCTTGCTTCCCAAAGACTCTGAACTGGATTAAGTGGGTCTGAGTTGTGATACGTTATCTCTTCACACTACTACTCAGAATGCAAGAGTGAGGGTAAAAATGGATACAGGCAGGACCTGAACCTACAACGCCACTGACATACAGTCAAATCACCTGTACTATTCTGCATCCACTGTACATGGCGTGAGCATCACTCTTTCCGACAATTCATCATTGTGGTTTTCTCTGAATATTTTCCCAATTAAATTAACTTTTTAGAAAGGCTTGAATTTTTATGGGCCTTAGAGGAATGAGATGATTATGACATCCTGGGGTGCCCACATCCATGAGAATCTTCTGTTTCCTGGGACATCAAAAATCATGAACCGAGAGCCCTAAAGAGAGAATGTGACATGGGTTGACCATTGTTGTGATGTGAAATTTTGCATACAAGTTGATAAATATTTTGTATGTCTTTATTTGTAACTTAGACAAAGCAATGTAATATTACTATTACATTATTGATAATAACAGAAATGGTTTGATGGTTTAAGAACCCCTTCCCCCTTTTAGGAATGGGTCTCTTTTTAATTTTACAACAGGGATGGGGGGAAGTGCCACAGACAAGTTTGGCTAATATGTCTCTGCTAAAGTCTCTCGGTCAACCCCCACAGGAAAGCCAGGCTGCCTAACTGCCAAGCTTTACCTTAACATATGGTTTGGGGGCAGGTGTGAAGGTGTTCTATTCCCCCATTGGTCTGAAGTATGGCATTTGGAACTGGCTTGTATCAAAAGCTTTTAAATACCATGACGCCCTATTGGCTGTAGGGGTTGGACAGAAAACCTATAAATTTGCTTGCTTTACCTCACTCTCTCTCTCTTACCAAACTGATGAAAGACCATCTCACACCATGAACTAAAAAGGACAACACAATGAAGAGCACAGCTCGGCAGCCATATTGAGACAGGCATGCAGCCTGTTCTGAAGAAAGCTGACCACAAATGACGCCTTAACTAGAAACATTTTAAGTAATTAACAAGTCTGTGTGCTGCCTGAAACTATACATCACCATTTATCAATATGTACTTTGTATATTGTTATTATTTATGGATACTACCAATAATACATTATTTAAAGTGTAACTTAAATGCTGCTTGTCTTTTATGACACCTAATTGCCTGAGGTTATACATGTAGAAGGGAAGGTGGGGAGAAGTTATAAAGTACAACACCTTATAAGCAGATTCTGGAGGTGTATTTCTTTAGAATGATATGTGCTCTAGAATGGCATATAATCTAGAATCTTTTGAATCATTACAGAGGTCCTTGGACAGCACACAGGCTTGGGCAGATTTTAAGCAGATAAAATTTTATGTCAGTAATTGTAAAGTATTACATGCAGGAAGTGAAAATGTTAGATCAGAATACTATGGAAAAGTAAGTATGCTTGACTATATACTTTTAAGATGAGCACTGATTAATAATGATAATGATGAGCAATGGAAGTAATGATTAAGACTGGAGAATGATACTGGAGAGATGTGAAATGTCATTACTTCATTATATATATATATGTACTTATATGTACTTTTTATACTTATTAAATATACATATATTTCATAATTATGTACAGTATATACTGTAATTTTATATGATATCTTTGATCCATCTTTTGAGCACTTAATTTTACACTCCTGAGCCTTAAGCATTTGTTATATTTTTTAAACTGGCAGCACTAGAGTGAACTATTATCCCAGAGGACTGGGTGGAAGATTAGCAATAAGGGGACAAAAGGATAGGAGACAAAGGTGGAAAAATGACCAAAAGGCATTGTTCATTAGTATAATAAATAACGGGGCAGGGTGGGAATTAACTAATAAAAAGTGGGCACGACTAAAGGGTCAACAAACAGTAGTGGCAAAATGAAATTAGGTGGTGTCCATTAGCATAAGCAGGAGTGTCTAAATATCTTATCTATGTTAAGTTTTGTATAAAGAGATGTCTCTATGCCCTGTAATAGCAGCTTTTCTTGCAGAGAGAACATGGCTCTATCATTTTTTAATAAAGTCTAAGTCTGAACCATGCATGATTTCCTGGTTTGGGATTTTATTCTGTGACAATACAAAATACCTCTAATGACTACAAGGAGATAAGGCACAAGGCGAAGAGAGAGGTGGCGAAAGCTAAAGAAAAGGTGTGTGATGAGTTGTATGAGAGGATGGACACTAAGGAAGGAGAAAAGGACCAGTGGACCAGACAGAGGGACCGAGCTGGGAAAGATGTGCAGCAGGTTAGGGTGATAAAGGATAAAGATAGAAAGTACTCACAAGCGAGGAGAGTGTGTTGAGCAGATGGAAAGAGTACTTTGAGAGGCTGATGAATGAAGAGAATGAGAGAGAGAAGAGGTTGGATGATGTGGAGATAGTGAATCAGGAAGTGCAACGGATTAGCAAGGAGGAAGTAAGGACAGTTATGAAGAGGATGTAAAATGGAAAGGCCGTTGGTCCAGATGACATACCTATGGAAGCATGGAGGTGTTTAGGAGAAATGGCAGTGGAGTTTTTAACCAGATTGTTTAATGGAATCTTGGAAAGTGAGAGGATGCCTGATGAGTGGAGAAGAAGTGTACTGGTGCCGATATTTAAGAATAAGGGGAATGTGCAGGACTGCAGTAACTACAGGGGGATAAAATTGATGAGCCACAGCATGAAGCTATGGGAAAGAGTAGTGGAAGCTCGGTTAAGAAGTGAGGTGATGATTAGTGAGCAGCAGTATGGTTTCATGCCAAGAAAGAGCACCACAGATGCAATGTTTACTTTGAGGGTGTTGATGGAGAAGTTTAGAGAAGGCCAGAAGGAGTTGCATTGCGTCTTGGCGGACCTGGAGAAAGCCTATGACAGGGTGCCTCGAGAGGAGCTGTGATATTGTATGAGGAAGTCAGGAGTGGCAGAGAAGTACGTAAGAGCTGTACAGGATATGTACGAGGGAAGTGTGACAGTGGTGAGGTCTGTGGTAGGAGCGACGGATGCATTCAACGTGGAGGTGGGATTACACCAGGGATTGGCTCTGAGCCCTTTCTTATTTGCAATGGTGATGGACAGGTTGACAGATGAGATTAGACAGGAGTCCCAGTGGACTATGATGTTTGCTGATGACATTGTGATCTGTAGCGATAGTAGGGAGCAGGTTGAGGAGAGGTGGAGATATGCTCTAGAGAGGAGAGAAATGAAGGTCAGTAGGAACAAGACAGAATACATGTGTGTGAATGAAAGGGAGGTCAGTGGAATGGTGAGGATGCAGGGAGTAGAGTTGGCGAAGGTGGATGGGTTTAAATACTTGGGATCAACAGTACAGAGTAATGGGGATTGTGGAAGAGAGGTGAAGAAGAGAGTGCAGGCAGGGTGGAATGGGTGGAGAAGAGTGTCAGGGATAATTTGTGACAGACGGGTATCAGCAAGAGTGAAAGGGAAGGTCTACAGGACAGTAGTAAGACCAGCTATGTTATATGGGTTGGAGACGGTGGCACTGACCAGAAAGCAGGAGACAGTGATGGAGGTACCAGAGTTAAAGATGCTAAGATTTGCACTGGGTGTGACAAGGATGGATAGGATTAGAAATGAGTATATTAGAGGGACAGCTCAAGTTGGACGGTTGGGAGACAAAGTCAGAGAGGCAAGATTGCGTTGGTTTGGACATGCGCAGAGGAAAGATGCTGGGTATATTGGGAGAAAGATTCTAAGGACAGAGCTGCCAGGTAAGAGGAAAAGAGGAAGGACTAAGAGAAGGTTTATGGATGTGGTGAGAGAGGACATGCAGGTATTGGGTGTAACAGAACAAGATGTAGAGGACAGAAAGATATGGAAGAAGATGATTCCCACTGTGGCAACCCCTACCAGGAGCAGCCGAAATAAGAAGAAGAAGAAGAGAAGAACCTGTGAGTCATTGTGGACTCATCTCTGACTACATCCATGTAGAGCTAATAGGATGCTGTGGTATAGCCAGCCAGTTGTAAATAAATAATCAATGCACTCACAGCTTGTAGAGGGGGCATGGCAGAGTGGTGTGAGTGGTTCTCGGACGCTACGTGATGCGGGAGTTTCCTCACTTAAGTGCACAGGTGTGGAATCGTCCGTACCCGTAAATGATGCCGAGAGCTGCTGATCGCCACACCTGTGCCACGTCCCCATAATAAATAGGAGAAGCGCAAGTGTGTAGGGAAGAATAATAATCGAAAGAATGAAGGTTAGAGGAGGTGAAAGAAGACGATGGAAGTGAAGAAGTCAGTGAGTGCTTGTGTGAGAGCAAGCGAGCAGGCTCGCTGATCGGAGAAGGCAGCTGGGAAGTGAGCCCTAGCAGGGTGTTTGACCAACACCCGGGGAGACATCACAAAGTGGTTGCTCCTGCTGAGCACTTTGGTGAAACAGGAGTGACTAGAAGGTGGATGGCTCAGGAGGCTTGGGAGGTGGAAGCCCCAGGGTGAGCTCCCCGGTCACTGGGCAACCCAAGTCTGTCTGGAGAGCCCTACGGAGCCAGCAACCGCAAGGCTACAGACTGGAATGAGGTACAGGTACAGGTAGGGCGACTCCCCTGGTGAATGGCCCGGATGGGAGAAGGAGGGGAGCTGCCAGTAGACGATGGCATAGAGTTTTGTTTTAAATGACTGCTTCAAGCCATTGTTTTTAACCTTGTTTTAACTGAATTTATTTGTTGGATTTGAACCTACACATTCTTCACTGTTTTAATGGATTATTTATTGACTTTTTGAAACACTGAAATATTTATTTTGAACACTGTTTTTGGTTTTATTTTGGTTTTATTTTTAATAAAGCAGTTGCACCTTTTTTGCACCATCCCTTTGCTTTGTTGTGTCCTCACTCTGCAGCTCATCCGGTTGCATTACCGATGGTGTTGGGTTGAAGAGCTCCCAAAAGGGACATGGGAGCATTGGAGCACAACCCACATCATCACAGATGCTAGCTTATATAGCACCTGATGTGTGGAGTACAAGTCAAGGGAGGTTACGGTTAAGTTATATAGCACACTGGTGAGGCCTCGCCTGGAGTACTGTGTGCCGTTTTGGTCTTAATATTACAAAATAACATAACAGTGCTGGACAAAGTCCACAGGAGATCAGCTGAGCTGATGCAGGACTGAGTAGTGAGAGCTTTTGGGAGACTGAAGGAGCTGAGCCTTCAGTCTCTCTCAAAAGCTCTCACTACTCAGATTGCATCGGTTTGGACATGTGCTGAGGAGAGATGCTGAGTATATTGGGAAAAAGATGCTAAGGACAGAGCTGCAAGGTAAGAGGAAAAGAGGAAGGCCTAAGAGAACAGGTGAGAGAGGACATGCAGGTGACGAGTGTAACAGAGCAAAATGAAGAGGACAGGAAGATATGGAACAAGATGATCTGCTATGGCAACCCCTAACAGGAGTAGCTAAAAGAAGAAGAAGTTTTTCTACATGCAGAGAACTATAGACACATGGAGAAAGTTACCAATTAGTGTGGTATAGAGCAGGACTTCATGGACCTTCAAAACTTATCTTGGAGTAATTGATTGGCTAGGACTGGAGAGCTTTGTTTGGCTGAATTGTCTGTTCTCATCAAAACTGTCTAATTTGTTTTGAGTAATTAAGTTTTCAACTTACAAATAAAGTTCAAAAACAGAAACATGTCACTTCGTAGCTTAAATTGGATGGCCATCATGACATCACCTACCAATCTGCATGGCACGTGCCTAACTTTGGCCCAGATAATCTCACTTGGTCAGGTGGTCAAATAATGAGGTTAGAACTTACAGTACATTTCATCCCAGGCATGTGCGAAAGGGTCAGTGGTGGCAACACTATATGTGATTCGCAGGGGACGGAATTGTCACAAGATAAGACCTTGCAAGTCCTTATTATAGTATTAGTTGTTAGAGTTAATGCGTGGAGTTTGCATGTTCTCCCCGTGTCTGCGTGGGTTTCCTCTGGGTGCTCCGGTATCCTCCCACAGTCCAAAGACATGCAGGTTAGGTGCATTGGTGATCCTAAATTTTCCCTGGTGTGTGCTTGGTGTGTGGGTGTGTGTGTGTGTGTGTGTGCCCTGTGGTGGGCTTGTGCCCTGCCCTGGATTTGTTCCTGCCTTGTGCCCTGTGTTGGCTGGGATTGGCTCCAGCAAACCCTGTGACCCTGTGTTAGGATATAGCAGGTTGGACGATACATGACTGTTAGAATTATTGTCATGTATACCAACAAGTTTTTTCAAAGAAGTATAGGGCATGCTAATTGATAGTATTCTTGACTTAGTAAACTCGTCATTAGATACGGGGGTCTTCCCAGACTGTCTTAAGACTGCTGTAGTTAAACCCCTACTCAAGAAAAATAATCTTGACTCCTCTGCTTTTGAAAATTTTAGACATATTTCTAACCTGCCTTTCTTAAGTAAAATTCTAGAGAAGTCTGTCATTATGCCGCTAAATGACCACCTGAATAAACTTATTATTCTTGATAAGTTTCAGTCGGGTTTCAGAACAAATCACAGCACAGAAACTGCACTTGTTAAACTGGTAAATGACTTGCGGGTAAATGCAGACAGAGGCCGTTTATCTGTTCTCATCCTCTTAGATCTGAGTGCCGCATTTGATACCATTGATCACAATATTCTTAGAAACCGCCTTAGTCAATGGGTGGGCCTCTCTGACAGGGCCTTAGATTGGTTTGAGTCTTATCTGGCAGGTAGAAAATTCTTTGTTAGTTGTGGTAATTACAACTCAAAGACACATGATATCCAATATGGTGTTCCACAAGGCTCTATCCTGGGTCCGCTGCTCTTTTTGAACTACATGCTTCCGTTAGGTCAGATTATCCCGGGGCATAACGTGAGCTACCACAGCTATGCTGATGACACGCAACTGTATTTATCAATAGCACCTGATGACCCCGACTCTCTCGATACACTAACACAATGTCTTACTGGTATTTCTGAATGGATAATTAGTAATTTTCTCAAGCTAAATAAAGAGAAAACTGAAATTTTAGTGATTGGCAATAATGGATATAGTGAGGTTATCAGAAATTAACTTGATGCATTAGCATTAAATGTCAAGATGGAGGTAAAGAATTTAGGGGTAACTATTGACTCTGATCTGAATTTTAAATCACATATTAATCAGATAACTAGGACAGCATTTTTCCACTTAAGAAATATAGCTAAAGTTAGACCTCTTATATCAATGAAAGATGCTGAGAAATTAGTTCATGCTCTTGTTTTCAGTCGACTAGATTACTGTAACGCACTCCTCTCAGGACTACCCAAAAAAGACATCAATCGATTGCGATTGCGACTGCTAGAATCTTAACTAGGAAAAGAAAATCTGAACACATCTCTCCAGTTTTGATGTCACTACACTGGTTGCCTGTGTCATTCAGAATTGACTTTAAAATACTGCTTATGGTTTACAAAGCCTTAAATAATCTCGCCCCATCTTATATATCGGAATGTCTGACACCTTATATTCCAAATCGTAACCTCAGATCTTCAAATGAGTGTCTACTTAGAATTCCAAGAGCAAAACTTAAAAGAAGTGTTGAGGCGGCCTTCTGCTGTTATGCACCTAAAATCTCGAATAGCCTGCCAATAGGAATTCGCCAGGCTAATACAGTGGAGCACTTTAAAAAAACTGCTAAAACACATTACTTTAACATGGCTTTCTCACAGCTTCATTTTAGTTAATTCCTGATGCTCTGTATATTCAATTAATTATTATTACTATTCATGGTGGCTTCAAAATCCGTACTAACCCCTACTCTCTCTTCTGTTCTTTTTCCGGTTTTCTTGGGTGGCGATCTGCACCACCACCACCTAATCAAAGTACCGTGCTGTCCCTACATTGATGGATTAAAGGCCAGAAGTCCACATGACCGTCATCATCAAGTCCTTCCATGAGAATCCTGAATACAATGAGGACTGATTGAGATCTTTTATGTGAGGTAGAATGCCTAGATGGGGCTGGGTGGTCTCATGGCCTGCAACCCCTGCAGATTTTATTTTTTCTTCACCCATCTGGAGTTTTTTTTTGTGTTTTCTGTCCTCCCTGGCCATCGGACCTTACATTTATTCTATTTTAATTAGTGTTCTCTTATTTTAATTCTTACTTTGTCCTTTTGTCTCTTTCTTCATCATTTAAAGCACTTTGAGCTATATTATTTGTATGAAAATGTGCTATATAAATAAATGTTGTTGTTGTATACAGAAAACAGAAAATCCTATTCATGCTTTTTTATTTCCCAAAGCCTCTAGAGGGCAGTAGAACATAACTCTGCAAACATACTCGATTATGATTTAAAGAACCAAATAGAATTGAATCTCTCAGGGGCATGTAAACTTGCAGTTATGGGGTGGGTGGTGATGAGGCTGAGAGGGTTAGAGAAGAAAGAAGGCCAGAGAAGTGGAGAAGGTTCTCAGATGAGTATGTGTTAGTAGTCAAATGCTGCAGTTTTTAAGGGAGATTCGGGTGCCTTTATGTGCCAGTTATTTCACCTAATATTTGTAGTTTTCTTAACCCTTATTGTACATTTCCTTTCCTTTTTTGTTATTAAACTACTTATGTTCTTTGTGTTTCATTTTAGGGCCTTCTCAGAAGCACCCTCTACAGTCCACACACGAAAATATTACATACAGCCAAGGATTAGTCAAGTACCCTTACCTGAACACATAGCTGAAGTGAAGTCCTTCCTGACTCACTAGAAAGCCTCCATACCTGTAAGATGCAGAGTTCGCCATGAACACCACACTCTGGGCAAAACCAAAGCACAGTCCATAAATGTTGGCTTTTTTAATGGCTGATTTGTAAGGATCCTTGAGGAGAGCTTCATACATTTCCACAAACTTCTTCTCCTTCCCTAGGCCAGCAATTGTCCTGATGTTGGTTAAAGCTTCACCAGAAATCTAAGAGTTAAGTGAATGATAAATTATAAGTTAATAAGTTATTATAGGGCAGTGGTAGCGCTGCTGCCTCGCAGTTAGGAGACCTGGGTTTGCTTCCTGGGTCCTCCTTGCGTGGAGTTTGCATGTTCTCCCCGTGTCTGCGTGGGTTTCCTCCGGGCGCTCCGGTTTCCTCCCACAGTCCAAAGACATGCCGGTTAGGTGGATTGGCGATTCTAAATTGGCCCTGGTGTGTGCTTGGTGTGTGTGTCCTGCGGTGGGTTGGCACCCTGCCCAGGATTGGTTCCTGTGTTGGCTGGGATTGGCTCCAGCAGACCCCCGTGACCCTGTGTTTGGATTCAGTGGGTTGGAAAATGGATGGAAGTTATTATAGTTACTGGTAATTTGTTAAGGCTTTGAAACTATGACTTTAATTTCAAGACAATTTAAAATGGTGGTGTAACAGTCAACTCTGACTTCTCACAACTCTAGAAGAATGGGCAGGAACCTCTGTCTGGTCACAGCCTATGTTTGTCTTGTTGTCCCTGAATTTATGGATGTCCTGCTTTTTCTGGATACTTCTAAATCCTCCCACATCCCAGCATTTGTGCATTAGACTAACTGACCAATTCAAAATGGCCCTCTATGACTGAGTAGTGGGGCAAACATTGTGGACCCTATGAATGACTGGCTACCCACTCACAGTTGTCTAATTTTTGACTGGGCTCTTATACCCCAGAACCCTATGTTTGGAATAAATGAAAGAAGAGAAAAAAAATGGATGGATGTCTTACGAAATATATTGCCATAACAATTTGGATTTCATGTAATTTAATTTGCTGAGGGTCATTACAGATGAATGTGGACAGAATTGGTGAAACATTTGGTGGACAAAATTTAATTTAAAAAAATATAAAATATTACACATAGATAATTAAGATTTTAGCATAAACACAGGTTTGAAACTTAAAAGCACCCTTTATGAGAAGGTCCTATGAGATGTAGTAGATTTGAAACAATCTGTGTCAAGAAAGAGGTGTTTTACCTGCCCAGCAGACTCCATGGCCTTCTTATCCTCCTTGGCAAATCCAGTCATCATTTTTGCTTGCAAGCCTCCAGATAAGGCCAAGAAAGGCAAAAAGCACATAATGACTAAACTCAGTTTCCAGCTGAAATAAAACGATATAATAATAGCGACTCCGATATTGGTCAGTGAGTTCACAATCATTCCGATCTGTGATCCAGTAGCCTGAAAGAGTGAAACCAAGTGAAACAATTAGCAAAACTGGAGGTTCCAAGACATTAAATCAAAGTTGTAGAGTTGTAGAAGATAGGAAGGATGTCAGTTTCCACATTAAAGGAACACAGTCTCCTAAGGAAGAAGAGCCTACTCTGACTTTCTTTTTTCTTACTCTGATTTTCTCTGGATGGTGTGGGGAGACTGGTCATTGGAAGAAGGTGGCAGTGAGAAGGAAGATCTATTAAAAATTGGTTCAAGGCAATAGCTTTGTCCACATCCCCTTCTGGCAACTGAGCCCTGGATTCCAGTAATGATTGGCAAAATTGTCATCATAGCTGGCAAAGTGACTGTCCTCTTACCAAACCCAACACATGTCTGATGGATCAACATGTCTACCCAGGATATATCATCACCAGAAATCTTTATTTAAATACTGCAACAAATGGCAGCCAGACACACACAAAATTACTGCATAAAAACACTTCCAGACAGAAAATAAATACTTTTTCTCTGTGTCAATGGCACAAATATAGCTAGAAGCAAAACACTGGATTTTACTGCAAATTCATTTTCATGTGAACTGTTTTATTCACCTCTGAAATTTATATTTTACATAACTTATGAGGCGAGGTTTGGAGTGTCAGAGAGCGGCACGTTAAGTGTGTTTACCTTAGTCTTTAGAGCCTGTGATGGTGTGTGATGTAAAAGGCACTATAAAGGTCTGTGTGGAAATTATAGATAGATAATTAAACTAGACCTGGTGCACTAAGATCAATGAGAAAAGGGAAACCTGGTAGCTAAAATGTTAGGCTGTAGGCTGACAGTTCTGATAGACTCTAGCTGCAGATCTCCTGAGCTCCTCTCCATTGAGGAGGTTGTCACTTTATATGATGCATCAGTGATAACAAACAGCACTATGGTTCCAATTAGGTTTGGGGAAGGGTTATCTGACTCAAGTCAATTAAACCATGTGACAAACTCTTGCAATCCCATTGGCTGTCGAGCGGAGATACTGAATCACCTCACCAGTGCAGTCCCTACCAATGACTCACTGCAGGACCCCACACAAACCACTTCTCCTGCCTGTGATCTTGGTGTAGAGCTATGAATTTTGCATTCATTACCTGAAACTCATTGTGTATGGATAATCATGGCAGCTGCTTACTTATTGACTGCATCTCTGTTGTTGGCCATTAGCACTAAAACATAAGTAATATGATGTTTAGAATTTGTTACTAACCCTCACCTATTCTGTTTCTCTTCTGAGTACTCAAATGTGTCACTTGGTGCCACGGCCCACCTGTCAAGTTGCTTTGCCTGCCTAAGGTAAAGTCATCTCTGATGGAGGATCGCAGGAATCGTCGGGTAGAGGGGTCCTTTCATCAGATTGGCTGGCCCAGCACTGACTCAGCTGTGGAATGACCAATAGGGGGAGGTAGATTGCTGACTGAGGTCTCCAGGACTCTGAACAAATCGAAATCGTATTATGGGATATCATCTACTGTTGAATTCTTCTCTGTACTTGTAATATTTCTAATGCACTATTATACCGTATTGAAGATTACTTGTATTCTGTTCTGTGTATTGCATTGTATTGACCCCGATCTTTTTTTGACACCCACTGTGCGCCCAACCTACCCGGAAAGGGGTCTCTCTTTGAGAGAAACCTTTCCCAAGGTTTCTTCTATTTTTTCCCTACAAGGGTATTTTTTTGGGAGTTTTTTGTTGTCTTCTTAGAGAGTCAAGGCTGGGAGGGAAGTCAAAAGGCAGGGCCTGTTAAAGCCCATTGCGGTACTTCTTGCGTGATTTTGGGCTACACAAAAATAAATTGTATTGTATTGTATTACGGAAAAGTCACAGATACACAGTACACGAGAGCAGTTAAAAAGTCTAGGATCGAAAATAAGCCACCGCCTTATTTATACTAAGGTGCTTCTATTATTATTAATCCAACTTCTTAATAAATTACAAGGAAATAATACAAAGCCTTACATTATTTTTATGACATGACCAATGATTCTACTTCTTACCCCTTGAACCTGAGATGCATCAGTAGCCAGTCTTGTTGTTAAAGCCCCAGGACTGTTTTTGTGGTCATCAAACCAACCCGTCTCCTGTCCCAGCATGGCCTGGAAGCCAAGCTTCCGGAGTCTTCTAGTTAGCAGTTCACCAGATTTGGAAAACGTGTAACCCTGTGATAAAGAGTGAGGCAAATATTAGTCGAATAAAACTAACTGTTCTGTTGAACACAGAGAACACCTTTATAGGCAAGGGAGTGCAATCTGAATCTGTGTGTCCAAAGGTACAGGGTGGCACCAGGAAACGGGAAATTTTCAATTAACGTTCAATGCACGAATAAACACATTACAAAATACACTTAATGATGAAATGTATTGAACAGAATATGATGGTAATCAATATTAATTTTATGTTTTGAAGAAAACATCATGAAGGTGTTGTCCATCTCTGTACACATTCTGACAGGCTGTTGTGGAAATTCTGTATTGCTCGATGTAACGTGTCAAGAGGAATGCCAGCGATTTCCTCTTCAATCCTCCTTTTTAGTTCAGCAGTGGCTGCAGGACGTGTGCGGTACATTTGGCTTTTAAGATGTCCCCACAGAAAAAAATCACAAACAGTAAGATCTGCGGATCTCGGAGGCCATGGTATGTCACCATTGCGTATACAATCGTTGAATAACTGCTGTCGATTGTCGGAGAGTATGCGAAGTGGCTCCACCTGGGGACTTCTTTTTTTAAGGATGAACCCGTTTTTTTGAAATTCAGCACCCATGTTGTCATTGAATGAGCCGACGGGACACGATCGTGTGACGTCCTAACTGGTGATGACCCTGAATTTCCCTTTGCACAGCAGTCACACTGTCACCATTCTTATAAAAGGCTTTCACAGCAAATGCTTGTTACGCACCACTCCACTGCTCCATTATGACTAATGGCAAGGGGTCCTAAACGAGGTCACATTGGTCCCAAACAACTGCCGCTGCCCCAGGGTCGCCAACACCTGGGTTCCAAAATTTCCTGTTTCCCTGTGCCACCCTGTATTAAGAAAGTTGTGCATTGGGGACCATTTGGTTGTCAGTTAACCGAATGGGAAGCAACGACTCGGTTGACAGTTTTTGTGTCTCCTTGTAACTTTGGGCTCTTTACATTTACTAAAAACACATCAATTGTCATATTCTCCAGGAACTAATTCCTCTTATGGATATATATTGTATGGGTAGACACAAACCATATGGCCTAAGATTTTTTGGACATTTGACCATCACACCTATAAGATCTTGTTGAACACCCCAAAGATCACAGACATTAATTTGAAGTCTATCCCACCTCCAAGCCATCACTATAACAGCCTCCATTCTTCTTTCTACAAAATGTGTATCTGTGGGAATTTATGCCCATTTAGCCAAAATAGCATTTGTGAGTTCAGGTCCTGGTGTTGGGCAACAAGGCTTGACTCACAATCAGCATTTAAATTCATCCCAAAGGTGTTCAGTAGGTCAAGATTCTGTGCAGGCCGTTCGAGTTCCTCTGTGTCTTCGTGAACCTGGCTTGGTGCGGAAACAGTAAAATGGCCTTCAACAAACCGTTGCCACAAAGTTGGAAGTGTACAATTGTCTCAAATGTTAGTGTATGCAGTAGCATCAACAGTACCCTTCACCGGAATGAAGGGGCCTCGTCTAAACTCTAAAAAACAGCTCAAGACCTTCATCTCTTTTACAAGCTATGACTATCAGCCCACGGTGGCTTCTCTCTGTGAGTCTGCATGGTTTACTACTTCATGGCTGAGTTGTTGTTGCTCCTCAATGCTTCCACTTCCAGTTGAATGGAGCAGATCTAGCAGAGCAGAATGTTCACATACGGACTTGTGGCAAACGCGATATCTTATGACAGTGCCACATGTAAAGTCATTGAGCTCTTCTACTGCCAGCGTGTGTCAATGGAAACTGCATGGCCACGTGTTTGATTTTATGCATCTTTTAACAATGGGTGTGGCTGAAACATCACGCCAATAGAGAGACTGATAAGAGAAACACTAACTGGATAACTGTACTGGAGCACTGAAAGTGGAGTAAGGAGTATATCAGGTTAACCGATTTCAGATTTATATTCAGTAAATGAAGTTCTGTGTTTAAGGACATTCTTGTTAATCATGACGCTTGTGACTGGTTGCATGTTGGTTGGACATGTGAGTAAGAAGTTCCATGTCTTTCTAAATATCTGACAGAACTACTACAACTATTACTGCAAACAATGGCACCTTAAAACTGAGGAAGAGTACATAACTGTACAAACTGAAGTAAAGTTATCAAAACAAAATAATTACTTACTGCATTGTGCAAATCTGAATGCCAGCATGCTATGTTTGGATAAGATTACTGAAACATTATTTGATTACTGGTTGAAATCTAAGTAATCAACGTAGACTTCAGCGTTAACGTTTGCAGTGCACCAAGTAATGCATATATCTCTGTTATATATCATTTGGTATGGGATTTGTAAAAGCAATGCTAAAGTGTGTGATATGTCGTCTATTAGAATGACTAATGCAATGCATTTTATTACTAAAAAACATGTTTGTGATGTGCCATTTGTTGGAATGAGAAGTGCAATGCATATACAGTATCTCTGGTGTATGTCATTTGGCATTGCATTTGTAAAGGCAGTGTGTGGCTGACAAATGGTGCCCTTGCCTGGCCAGGATGCCTCCAAATTTGAAGGACCAGGGGAGAAAGCCTTCTCAGGGCAGTATCACCCCCAGATCACCAGGTGGCGGCCCTTTGGGTTGATAAGGCACAAAAGATTCCCACAGGGCACGTTGGGAATTGGAGTTTGGTGGCTCAGCCCTGTTGGGCTCTGGGTGTGCCACCAGGGGTGCTGCTGGGACTCCGGATCCCTACTTTATCATGCTCCCACCTCACCTAGAAGTGCTTCTGAACCACACTAATGGGCCAGGAGAAGTACTCCCGGGTACAGCATAAAAGGATCCAGTTGTCACTGCTCCAGGAGCTATACATTACATGTACAGCAGGATTAAAACTAAACTGATGCTTGATTTATAGATTTCGATTAATGGATTGCATGCAGCACACGTTTTTTGCTTGGCTGTGTGATTGTGCAATGCCAAGGATCGTCATACCAATACGAGTGCTTCTTGTGTTTGAGCCAGTGGTGTTGGGATAATGATAACAGAGGTATTTTTACATAAATTAAATTAGTAGTACAATAGATAGATAGATAGATAGATAGATAGATAGATAGATAGATAGATAGATAGATAGATAGATATGAAAGGCACTATATAATAGATAGATAGATAGATAGATAGATAGATAGATAGATAGATAGATAGATATGAAAGGCACTATATGATAGATAGATAGATAGATAGATAGATAGATAGATAGATAGATAGATAGATAGATAGATAGATAGATATAAAGGCACTATAATAGATAGATAGATAGATAGATAGATAGATAGATAGATAGATAGATATTTTATTTTTAAAAGCAAACTTTATTAAATAAACACAGGAATAAATACAAAAAAACACAGTAAAACTCAAAATCTTAAGTCTTACAAAAAAAAAACACGTACACACTTTCCTAATGATGAATATTCATTTTAAACCATTACATATTCATATTGTTCTTGGAGTATATATTTATCTAATCCCCCATTGTTTCCACCCTCCAATCCCACTTATTCTCAATTTATCCACCCAATTTATAAAGGAATGAAACACCAAAGTCAAAGCACAAATTGCAAATTATCTTCATCACATACACAAAGCACATTATTCACGCACCACATTTCCTTAAACTTTGCTAAATTATTTGTGGACTTATAAAAATTAAAATCCACTAATATCCTACTTTCACATACTTTTCTAAAAATACAACAACATTTTCATTTCCACTCCCAGTAATCTTGTTTTACGGGTCTTCCATATTGACAGTTTTGCTTGCCCGATAATAAAATTAATTAAGTTCATATTTTCTCTGGTGTGTTTTGTAATTCTAACCCCAAACACAAACACCGTGCCATTATACGGACCCCAGCCCTTCTACTATTCTTTCAATTTCACTAAAAAGGTCTGGAGCCTCTCACAATACATAAATGCATGAAAGACACTTTCCCTCAGACCACAAAAGGGCAGCAATCTGAGACCCCGGACATATAATCGATAAGAAGGAGTTCACCGCTAGTATCCCATGTACCAACCTCCACTGCAGGTCTCCCACCCTACTGGCCAATGGCGGCTTGTACAACGACCTCCATGCGGGGTTCAGTCCTTGAGGGGCTCCAAGCTTGTCTCTCCATGGTGTGTCGTGTCTTCGTGTCCTCAGCTGCTCCAGGTTGTTCACCTTCACACAAATCCTGTACAGCTGTTTCCCCGGCACTGTAGGTAGAGATAACGCCTCTAGAGAACTTAAGGCTAAAACATTAGTCTCACCATCCCTCAGTTCAACAGCCGGAGACACAGTAAGCGTTGGAAAAGGTGTTTCGTCAGTTGGCTTCAATTGTGATGAGAAAATTCCGTGCAGGAGTGTCATGGATTCCCTGTCCATTGATGATTGTACCTGCCACAGAAACTTCTCCATTAGCGGACTGAGTGTACCCTGTCTCCACTGCTACCACTTGTGCACTTTTCCAAGTGTAATTTTCCCAGTCAATTATGTCCTTTATTGTGGTTATTCCATGTATTATGAAATGATTAATACAATTTTCAGAAAGTCCTGTAGCAGTGCCAACAGCAGGATTGTAGAACAGTGGTTCATGAAGGACCCAAAATGTGGAGAGGTCATCACAGTCCTTTTTTATCAACAGCAGTTGCCACGCTGCTAGAAGGCTTTTATAAAACTCTGGCACCTGTAAAGTCTTGATCTTATCTAAGTGGCACAGCAGTAAACTTTTCCCAAGTCCCATATGCCTGGCTTGTTTAAAGAAGAGTACGGCTAAGTTCATCCACTGGCTCTGCTCGACAGGATACAGCAGTTTTGAATGGTCTGAAGGCGGAAAGCAGCAATCCTGCTGGTAATGTCAATAAGTCCTTGTCCGCCTTCATCCAATGGTAAAATAGAACGCCCTTCTGTATCCAATGGGTACCAGTCCAAAAAAAATCCATGATCGCCTTCTGTATCTGCTGAACAAGCAAAGGTGGAGGTTGTAGACAAATACACTTATGCCACAGGCTGGAGGTCACCAGGTTATTAATGACCAGCATCCGTCCTCTATAGGATAACTGAGGGAGTATCCACTTCCACTTGGCAAGCCGAGCTGTAACCTTGTCCAACAGACCCTCCCAGTTCTTTTGGATGTAGTGGTCATCTCCAGATGGACTCCCAGGTACAGGAAGCCTCCAGTTGTCCACTGCAGACCCCTTCAGTCGAGGAGGACTACATCCTTCCAGTTCCCAACCAACACTGCACTACTTTTGTTCCAATTCACTTTAGCCGAAGATGCTTTGCTGTAATTCCTCAGACAATCAGTTAATTTGTCCAAATCCTTCTGGCTTGTGATGACCACAGCAAGATCATCTGCATAAGCAGTGACTTTCACAGGGTCCATGTTGCAGTTGGGGATGGAGAGACCAGTCAGCACCTTCCTCAGGTGCACCAGGAAAGGCTCCAGCGCCAGAGCATATAACATGCCGGACAAAGAACATCCCTGTCTGACTCCTCTTCTGACACTGAAAGGTGCACACAAGCCACCATTGACCTTTATGATACCAGAAATGTCACTATAAAGTAAACGAATATGTTTAATAAAAGACCCCCAAACCCAAACGCCTTCATGGCATTCCATAAAATGAGTGACTGACCCTGTCAAAAGCTTTTTCCTGGTCAAGAAAAATAAGACCAGTCTGAAAACCAAACAGTTCTGCAGCAGCCAAAATGCCCCAATTAAAAAAATGTTATTAAAGATGGACCTGCCAGCCACGCAGTAATTCTGATCAGGATGCACCACTCTCCCTAAAACTTGGACCATCCTGTTGGCTAAGGCTTTAGAGAGAACTTTATAATCAGCGCATAAGAGAGACACAGGCCGCCAGTTCTTAATGAGACACAAGTCTCCCTTCTTCGGCAGCAGCGTGATCACGGCTCTACGGCAGCTCTGTGGTAACAAGCCAGTTTTAAAACTCCATGGAACACTTCCAATAAGTCCAGGCCGATGACATCCCAGAACTCTTTATAAAACTCCACTGGTATTCCATCGATTCCGGGACCTTCCCTGTTTTCAGCTGTCCCAGGGCTGTGGTGAGTTCTGCAAAGGTCACCTCTCTATTTAGCTGTGCCACATCTGCATTGGGCAGCTGCGGTAAGTCCTGCAAAAAGGCCTGTTGGTCTTCACTGCCACCATCTCCATCTGCAGCAAACAGAAGTTCATAAAATTCGGACCACCTGCCTTATTTCACTGGGCTCTTGTGTCTCACTGCCATCGGGTGTTCTTATGCAATGTAAGATTTTACTCTGCGAGTTTTTTTTCTCTAAACCAAAAATATTGAGTTGGTGCATCCATCTCAGTCAGTCGTTGAAACGGGCCCTCACTAAAGCCCCTGAGCTCTGGTCTCAAGCAGGTGAGCCAACCCCAGTTTAGCAGAAGTCAGGCTCGCCTGAAGCTGCTCATTTGGACCCTTCTCTAGAAGCTGTTGAAATTCAGCTATTTTAATTTCTAAAGCTGCCATTTCTGACCGCAATACTTGGGTGACATTTCTGGTATACTCCTGACACAAGGCCCGGATGTGACTCTTCCCAACCTCCCACCACTGTTGTAAGCTGGTGAACTCCTTCTTCATAGCCTTCCAGCCTCCCCAGAAATGAACAAATAACTCTTTAAAGTTCTGATCTTTAAGGAGGAGTGTGTTAAAATGCCAGTATGGACTACGGGTCTGAAATGTGTTACAAATAAGGGTACAACACACCAAACTGTGATCAGAGAATCCAGTAGGCACAATAGAGCACACCTTAAATAAACCTAACAGGTGCTTAAAACTATAAAATGATCGAGTCTCGCCATTGAGATCGTATTTCCACTCGTCCGCCCCAGGTGTATTGCCGACAGGCCCCATTTTAGCCCTCCATACATCTTCCAGCCCAATGTCCTTAATTATTTTACCTAAAGCTCGTGCTGAGCGAGGGTGCGGTTCCAGCCCATTATTTCTGTCTATTCTGGTATCAAGTGTACAATTAAAATCCCCTCCTAACACCACCACTTCCTCAGGGTCACACTTGGATAAAAGATCTCCTAACTTGTTAAAGAAGTGGAGCCTCTCCTCACCCTCATTCGGCGTACACATTAATGAAAGTGACGACACTGCCTTGAAGTTTCACCGTCACTTTCAGGAGTCCCTTTCACCAGCTCATCAGTGCTGCAAACTTCTACTTGAAGTCCTCCAAGAAATAAAATGGCCACTCCAGCACTAACATTTGTCCCATTACTAAATAAAATGTCCCCCTTCCAATCTCTGCTCCACTCCCACTGATTTTGCTCATCAATGTGGGTTTCTTGTAGAAAGGTGACATTCAAGTCTTTTTGTCTGATAAAATCAAACAATGCGACCCTCTTATCTGGACTTCTCCCACCGTTAATATTTAGGGTTCCTATGTGTACACTTGCCATGGTAACAGAATAGATAGATGAACACACAATGAAACACAGGGACCACCACAAAGACTGTGGAGTAGATTTAACAGGGGCTTAGCCATTAGGTGGTGTTTAGATTGGACTGTTTTCTCAGTTTACTTGTTAAATTCTTTAGCCTCACGAGCTCTTTAACATCAAACATTGCGGAGACTGCTTTGTCTCGTCGCAACCCGCGGACAGACGATAGAAAGAGGTCAATGTCAGGGAAAAATTCGGCCACATCCACCCCCTTTTTTCCGGCGGTATTCACCAAAAACTCTTTCACACTTTGAGCGCTGTAACCCCCCCTGGCTTTTAACTCTGGGGGCTCCGAGGCAGCAGACCCATCGGAGATATTACCGTCGTCGTTTTCTTCCCCGACACTCCCGCATTTGAGACGTTATCGGCCGTCTCCGCGAAGACGGAAAATCCTCCTGACAAGGACCATAGGCGGGATCCTCTCCAACGACCCCCGAGCCCTGACTTAAAACAATTTTCTTTCGTGCCCGATCTTCTCTTTCTCCTTGCCTTTTTGAGCAGGACGTTTAAATTCACTTTTTTCCTCTGTCTCGTTGCTGCCTCCCTCATCCATATCAATTTCTCCCCACACACTTTCTGCTGCAGTCGCTGTTTGATCTACCGTTTCACTACCGCCTTCATTCGGCTCATCTCTGGGCGGCACTTGATTCTCCTGCCCTTCAGCTCTAGTAGCATTTTATTCTTATCACCTTGCGCCTCTGCGCCATCAGCCACAATTTCGTGATCTTCCACTTTCTGCCCCTCTATTTCTGTATTTGTACGGCTAGTTTTCTTGTTCCCTGGTGTTTCTCAGGACACTGTTTAATTAAATGTGCTTCACTCCCGCACCCAAAACATTTCATTTCGTTAGAAGTGACGAAAATCACATAATCGAAACCGTCCACTCTAAACTTCATTGCCACATTTAATTCGTCATCCATTCTATTTAAAACCATAAAACTTGTCTCCTAAATGACAAGACATGTTTTAAATCAGGCGATTTACAACCCTAAAGGAATGTGCCGAATTTTCGATACCAGACGCCCATGCCGCTCCAACTCTTTCGCTATAGTTTCATTTTTGAGAAAAGGCGGCGCATTTGAAATTGTTACTCTACGGGACGGACGGCTAAAGGGGAAACCTGTACAAAGGAGCCATTAATAACCACCCCCTTCTCAACCACTGTCGGAACTAAATCCACAGAGCTCAAAAAAACCACGATATTCCCGCTCATTCGTGAAGCTGACTTAATATTGTCACATCCGACCACTTCGCCTACCGCCAAAACCCCCGCCTCTAAAGGAACAAACTCCTCCGATATAAGTTTAATCCCATGGCGGCGGCTCAAACGCTCAAGATTAGCAGCCATTGCGGCTGCCGTGGCCTAAGCCACTCAGTACAAAAACAAGTGTAGCTGTTTTCACCAAAGAAAAGATAGAAATAAGAAACTAGAAAATTAGAAGAAAAAGAATCACCACACTCACCTCAGCGTCCACCACCAGTTCCACTCGCTCACACTCAAGACAACCACCCAGCATGCACAGCGACAGCAAGAACAGGAAGGAGATAGATAGATAGATAGATAGATAGATAGATAGATAGATAGATAATATGTGAAAGGCACTATATAATAGATAGATAGATAGATAGATAGATAGATAGATAGATAGATAGATAGATAGATAGATAGATAGATAGATAGATACTTCATTAATCCCCAAGGGGAAATTCACATAATCCAGCAGCAGTATACTGATACAAAAAACAATATTAAATTAAAGAGTAATAAAAATGCAGGTAAAAACAGACATTAACTTTGAATAATGTTAACGTTTATCCCGGGTGGAACTGAAGAGTCACATAGTGTGGGGGATTTAAAAACTAATCAGACAATGTAATGCACATTACCCTGAACACTGCTCTTGAGATTATGCTGCTGAGTTTAGCACTGTATGTTCAGCTCATCAACATACATTTTCCAAAATACTGAGACAAATTATTTCAACCAGGCAATCGCTGAAGCATTATTATATATTATGGATGCTTCCAATGTCTTCTCCCTGTGGCTGTTGAAGGAGAGCGTGAAGCAAAGACTGGTGGTCACGGGTGTGCGCAGTTCACAAAATCCTTAACAATTCTCCGAATAAGGGTTTACATGGCCACATATCAGAGAAATCTCAATATGTTATCCAGGTTTCTCAGAGACCAAACACTTGGTTTCTCTAACCTAAATAAGGTTTGAATGGCATTTTAGAATTTTTGTGAATTCTTGTGAATATTACTATAACAGCATTCAACAAAGCAGCCTGTTAAGGTTACTACTTACTAACAGGTTCTTTTCCTAGAGGCTGTTCGTAAGTTCATTGTGTTTGTAAGTCCGGCACATATTGATACTTGTGGATAAATGTTTTAGTTTCGGACAGCTCTGGATTTGGACATATAAACAATGTTTTTGGGTGGTTTTTAATGTGCTTTGAATTGTGTCTGTGGAGAGAGTGTCGGCCGAGTCGAGAGCTTTACTTACCTTGGCAATGACATTCTTCCTACAAAGTCATTAGACAGATTGGGAGAGCATGGGTGGCCATGAGGTTGCTGGAAAGGGGTGTGTGGTGCTCCTGATATCTGTGCAAAAAAACGAAGGTCCACATCTTTTGAGTCCTGGTGTTTCCTGTCTTGCTATATGGTTGCGAGACATGGACACTTATATCCAGTGACCAGAGACAAAGATTGGACTCCTTCGGGACTGAGTCTCTTTGGAAAATCCTTGGGTACCACTGGTTAGACTTTGTGTCGAATGAGCGGTTGCTCATGGAGTCCCAAATGCGGCACATTATCTGCATTGTGAGGGAGCGTCAGTTACAGCACTCCGGCCATGTGCCGCGTTTCCCTGAGGGTGATCCGGCTCGTAAGATCCTCATTGCTGGGGACCCAAGTGGCTGGACCAGGCCAAGGGATCACCCACATAACACCTGGCTGTGGCAGATAGAGGGTCATTTGCAGAGTGTGGGACTAGACCACATTTTTTCCAGGGGGCTTGCCAACCAGGATCCCGAGTTGTTCCGTCGTCTGGTGGTTGTAGCAACGCGCTGTACCAGTGTATGCTCCACAACCTGACCTAACCTTTGAACAACTTGTAAATATTGTACATGAAATAAAAATTATAATAACAAAAATAAGATCTTCCCATGCTTGCAGACCACTGCGAATTATCCTTAAGCACTAATATGGACTTGAGGATCACTTTGTTTGTATGTATTGAGAAAGAAAAAAACATTATTAAATGTAATGATTAGAAGCAGTTACCTTACAAATACAGAGGCCTATATTTTGTATTAATCATGCTGCAGAGAGCTATATGATTTTTACTTCTATATGATTTTTACTTCTATATGATTTTTTCTTTGTTTAGGTAGAAAAGAATTAAGCTTGTGCACCGAATTATTAGATAACTTGCATTCTTTTATGAGAAAATGCTGACCATAAGAAACTACTTTAAACTGGTCTTGTGTGTGTGTGCTGATAGCAGCGTATTTCTTAGGAACGTGAGCGCCCTAATAGCTCTTTATTTGGATAAGAAACTCTGTGCACTCTTGCATGTAATAATCAGGATGTAAACGTAACTTAAAGCAATCTGTGTATGACCTCAAAATGAACTGTCATGTTGTTTCTCTTTGGCTAATGAATTAGCTAGGTAATATGAGAGAGGAATTTTCTCTTATATTAGCAGATTGTCTGTTCTGACCAGCCAGTGGCACTGAGCTATCCAGTCTCTTCGGAGGCGTGGGGGGGCTGCAGTCTCTCTAACTTACCAAGAATAAAGAAATTGCTTTTAATTTTATATTGGTTTCCATTTCTTTGTCATTCACGACTTTCAGCGACCACAGTTTGAAAGTTGACAACTTGGAAGTTCGTAAATAGGGGATTATTTGTATATGATGCCAGCTTCACAGACAAGAACAATACTAGCTGATTCTCTCTTTAGCTTTGCTGGTTTGGTTAATTCTGTGGCTGGTCTGTAGTGGGGTTTGAGAAATACCCTGTGGTAATCAGGGGGGCCTTCAGATACTATTGTGAATAACTGAGTTATTAAATCACATGTAAACAAACTGTACAAAAAATGGAAAGAGTATGACACAGCAGTACATTTGTCTAGATCTAGCCATCCACAAAAACTGAAGTCATCATGCAAGAAGAAGGGTCGTGAGATGGGACACCAACAGAACTCGGAGAATTCTTAAAGAGTGACAGAGATTGGAGAAACGAAGCAGACCACAAGTGTTATTTAGGTGCTTCACCCGTTGCAAAAGGTACATCTGGGACTCTGAAGTCAGCAGAAAGAAGGTTCTGTGATCTAATTAAACCATATTTGAGCTTTGTGGCAGGCGGCCGGGGCCCATGCCCGGCCGGGACGCCCCTGCAGCATATCTTCCCGGGGAGCAAGGATGGGAAACCCAGTATCTCCCCCTGGATGCTAGATGGCAGCCTCCCTGGGTTGCAGCAGTGCCTCGGACTCCCCCAGGGCTTCATGGGGGTTGGAGTTCTGTGCAGCCCTGTTGGGTTCCGCAGGCGCCGCCGGGGGGGTGGGGTGCAGCAGGAGCTGCTGGACCCTTCTGGGCGCTAGTTTCGCCACACCCAGAAGTGCAGCTGGATGTCGGGAATCAAACACCTGATGCCAGCAACCACCACTCAGCGGGCAGAGTAGGGTGGAGGAGGACAAGAGTGCCTGAGAGGAGTGGTGGTGCAGAGGAAGAGTGTTCTACTTTGGTGTACTGGTGCTTTGGGACTGTGTTGTGGCTGGGGGACATGAGGAAGACGTGCCCTCCAGCTGAAGAAAATAAAAGTTTATTTATTTTATACGTGTGCCTCCGTGTCCAATCTGTGTCGGGTCGGGCACATATATAGCACCTTTTTACAGCTTATAAACTCCATGTTGCACTGCACGTTATGAAAAACACAGCCATCTCCACTGTGAAGCATGGTGGTGGCAACATCAGACCGTGGGGATGCTTCTCCACTGCAGCTCCTGGAAGGCTTATGAGGGTAAAATAAATTCAGCAAAGTGCTGGGAAATCCTGAAGAAAAACCTGATGCGGTTTTCCTTGTGAGAAGATTTGTTTTCCAGCAAGACAGTAGCCATAATTGTAAAACCAAAGCTGCACAGGAATGGCTTAAAAACAGCAATGCGAATGTCCTGGAGTGGCTGAGTCTGAGTCAGCACACAATAAAATGTTTGGCTGGACTTGACAATGGCTCTCCGCTCATGACCGACATGACACCTGACAGGGGTTGAGAAGTTTTGCAAAGAAAAATGGGGAAAAAATGTTAAAATCCAGATGTGCAAAGCTGATAAAGAAAGTGAGACCTGTGCACACAGCAGTGTCAAGGCCATCATGACCCCCATCTACTAAATACTGACTTGAAGGAGGTGAATACTTATGAGATCAATTATTTTGTGTTTTAAACCTACAATAATTTAGTTCACTTTTCAGAGATATTTTTTCACTTTGACAGTAAATGGTCTTTTTTTGTTGAATCGGGACAATAAATTCAAATTAAATCCACTGTGACCAAGTATTGTATAACAATACAAGGTTTTGAACCCTTTTTAATTGACACCATATTTGATCACGAAGAAAAGGAAAACACCACAATTTACTATATCTATAGATATCTGTAAACTTGTCACTATAAAGATCCAGACTACAGTAAATGTTCTGGAATAAAGTGGCATGGACAACTACGACAAAGACAAACCTTGATGGCAAAGGACAGGTGCAAAAAAAAAAAAAACGAGTGCTGAAATGATATGACAATTTCTATCAGCTACATTGCAGGTAGGGTCCCTCACACACCTGTATACATTGATAAAAGTATTTAACGATTGGTGCGACAACTCCAGAAGTTATCAGCTTTAGTACTTTACAAGAAAATGCCTGCAGACTCAATGTCCGTTGCTTCAGTGCCAAAGACGTCATCAGTGACATGCCTGAATGACTACCGACCAGTTGCACTCACACCAATCATAATGAAGTGCTTCGAAAGGTTAGTCATGTCACACATAAAGACTAATCTCCCTGCCTCCCTTGACCCTCTTCAGTTTGCATACCGCTCAAACAGGTCAACTGAGGATGCCATATGCTCTGCCCTTCACCTCTCCCTGACACATCTGGATAAAAAAGACACATATGTCAGGATGCTATTCATAGACTTTAGCTCTGCCTTCAACACAGTCATCCCTCCAAAGCTGGTTGTAAAACTGAGCAGGTTAGGCCTAAACACCACCCTCTGCAATTGGATCCTGGACTTCTTGACAGAGAGGCCCCAGTCAGTTTGGATGGGCCACAACACTTCCAGCATCATCACACTGAGCACTGGAGCACCGCAGGGCTGTGTGCTTAGTCCACTGCTGTTCACCCTGCTGACTCACGACTGCACAGCCACGCACAACACCAATCACATCATCAAGTTTGCAGATGATACGACGGTGCTGGGACTGATAAGCAGGGATGATGAAAGAGCATACAGAGATGAGGTGAAATGGCTGTCCGCATGGTGTGAAGACAGCAATCTATCTCTCAATGTCGACAAGACAAAAGAGATAATCGTAGACTTCAGAAAATCACGTACTGCCCACATCCTGCTCAGCATCAACGGTTTAGATGTGGAGATTGTTAGGAGTACCAAGTTCCTCGGTGTGCACATAACTGAGGAACTTACGTGGACAAATAACACCTCATCATTAATCAAGAAAGCCCAGCAGAGACTACACTTCCTGAGGCGGCTGAAGCAAGCACGTCTTCCCCCTTCCATCCTCACCATGTTCTACAGAGGCACCATAGAGAGTGTTCTGACCAGCTGCATCACTGTCAGGTATGGCAACTGCAACATATCTGACCACAAGGGCCTGCAAAGGATAGTGAAGACAGCAGAGAACATTATTGGGGTGCCTCTCCCTTCACTACAAGACATATTTTACAAACGCAGTGTCCGCAAGGCCTGCAGCATTGTGCAGGACCCCTTACACCCCTCACATGGACTTTTCACACTTCTGCCATCCAAGATAAGATACTGCAGCATCAAAGCCAAATCTGCCAGGCTGCAGGAGAGTTTTTATCCCCAAGCTGTTAGACTCCTTAACACCAGGCTGCCCCCTGGGACCTTCCACACGGCCTCAGCCACCACTAAAAACAGAACTTTTATACATGAAAACCACTATTCAGCTAAGAACTGAAAATCTCATACTGACCTCTAAGGATTTTGACACTCTTGATATCCTTCTGCTATGAAACATTCTGACCTGTCATTGTTTACACACGTCTTAAACAACTATTATCATACACTGAAAATGTGTGTATTATCTATATCTATTATTATTTATTTATTTATTATATTACATATCTTACACATCAATATTGCTGCTACTTCTTTGTCCTATCTTTGCACAATGTCTTGTCTTGTTTGTGTTTTAATTTTTACATTTTTATTCGATTTTTAATTTACTATTTGCACATCATGTTGTTACACTGTGGACCCTGAGCTTCGCAATTTCGTCTATCTGTATACTTGTATATGGTTGAGATGACAATAAAGTTCACTTTAACTTTGACTTTGACTTGACTTTCATTATGGAGCAGAACATAATACCGGTACAACCAACAAGCTTCTCAGCAGGGAAAAAGGAAAGAAAATTATTTAAGATAAGTGATGAGAAACTCAATTTATATCAAATTTATGACGTATTTGACTTCCTGAAAGAAAACCAAAATTAGAATTTCTCCAGCAGTTCCCTACAACAAAGAAATGAAAGCTTTTACAATAGCAATATTCTAATAGTTGTGATAGATGGCACACATGGGCTGGCATCCTGTCAGGTTAAGGGCCACCGTGCAACCCTAATGCAAGGACCAGGGGAGATGATGAATGGTGAATATTCTCTCTCCCAAATATGCTAATTGATGTTCTTCTTGGGCTTTAGCACCCTTTCAGATACCCAAAGGGCATACTGGGAATTGGAGTCCCGAAGTACAACCCTGTTGGGTTCCATGGATACCACCAGGGGTTTACAATTCTGACTTTCTGGGACTTCTGCCTGACCTGGAAGTGCTTCCAATGGACAATGTCCTGGCACCGGAAGTACTCCTGGGTTTGTGATAAAACGTGCCCATCTGCTTCACCTCGTTGAGTCAGAGTCGGGGGGCAGCAGGCAACACTTATCAGGAGGACAGTAGGAGGAAGGGAATCTGTGCTTATACTTGTGTATTTTGGCTGGTACTTAATTGAAAAGTGTTGGTAACAATAAAAACCTTTTATGTCTGTCCTACTCTTCAACAAAACTGTCTTTGCTTCTGATCCACAGATGGCTACTTCCTTAGATGTGACCACATGCAGTAGTCCATGGAATGATGCGCTAGTGTGCGCTCAACTTGATTCAGAGAATTGTTCTGATTGATAAAGGTTTTCTGATATGGATCAGCTTCCAGCTCTATGACATGGACCACCGTGGAGAATGACCACTATATCATAGAACATCAGAGGATAACCAGTTTGATTCAGAGCACTGGTGCACATACTTTTGTCAAACCAATTTATGTCACTTTTTAATTTAGCACACCTGACTTTGGGATGTGGGAGGGAATTGGAATACTTGAAGAAATCCCATGTAGAAATGGGGAAAGTTGTAGCTGAACCCAGCAATCTGGAGTTGAAAAGATAGAATACTCAACAGACTGCTTTATCAATAAAAAAATGGAAATTACAAAATTATCAAACATTTATCTAAACATTTGCTAAGCTGGCTTTAAGTAGTACAATGTCCCAGGGATTATGGAGCCTTTGTGCCATCCCAGTAAGTAAGTAATTCACCATGGGTTATTTAGAACTGAATGAGAAATGAAAGCAGAACTCCATGTGAATACAGAAAAACGTATAAACTAAACTCATGCGGACTGGCCCAGGTGTTTAAAAGCAGTGAGATGGCTGTGCTGCCTGTGAATAAAAAGCATTTTAATATTCAGAACTCCATTTACAAAAGTGTCCAAATTATACCTGCAACATCTGCGTGAAGAATGATATCACTCCGATGAAGACAAACAGCACGCAGACACCATCAATATCTCTTTTCTGTTCTTCTTTACTGGGCAGTGAAAAGGTCTGAAAAGAAATTGGATTTTATGATGCAAAGTTTACCACAACTGGACAAAAAAAAAATTACAAAAGTCATTTCTGCCCGCAGAAACAAACCACCAGAGCAGGGAATCTGTAAGAGCTCCATTCAGTCTTACAAACCTACCTCTCTCGTAACATTGAACAAATCAGACAAAAGGTATTACAAAAGAATTTGTAAAATTAGAGGAAAGCAAATCTTGAACAATCCAGATGCTCAGTCTGCCATCTTTCAAATGGATGAAGAAGATTCATCAACTGAAATGAGCTGGTGGCTACACCGGCCCTGTCCTGAGGTTTCTGTAGATATCAAAATTTACACATCACTTTATTAAAATGGGTTTTTTTCCCATTTGTGATTCCAAACCTTTGTGCTCTCTCTGCCTGTTCTTTTATAACACCACAGGTCCAAATATTAGTGGGATGTCCTTCAAAGATCTAACTTAAATGAGCTTTAGTCATATATTTTGATTAGGGACAGAATTTGTTAGAAATGTCAATGGCTACTATCTGTTGAGAACTATAAGGTCTTGTGATGGATGGCTGGGACACCCATAAAATGGAAGGACCAGGGGAGACTGTGTGCTCAGGGCATTGCTCTCTAGATGGCAGCTCCCCTAGGGTTGCAGCTGCATCCTGGGAGATGGAGTTCTTTGGCTAAGCCCTGTCGGGTTCCATGGGTGCCTTCAGGGAGTGCTATGGGGATTGGCAAGTCTTACTTTGTCAGGCTCCCACGGAAGTGCTTCTGGATCACAATTACACAACACCAGATGTACTCCTGGGTGCTGCATCAAAGGAGCTGACTGTCTCAACTCCTGGAGCCGGAGTCGGGAGGAAGGAGATGAAGCTTGCGTGAGGAGCAGAAGAAGAAGTGACGGAGAGGGAGAGAAAAAGAAAAGACAAAGTATTGTTGTGTGCTTTGCTATATTTGTGTTGGTGGTGGGAAACACTTACTGGAAGAGCTTCCTACGGAAAAGGAAAAAGAATAAAAATCCTTCTTTTCTGTGACTTGTGTACGAGCCTGTCTGTGTTGGGTGTTTGGGGAGCTTGATGACACATTGCTATGCTCTCCATCCTTGTGGACTCACTTCCTTGCAATGGAAATCAATGACAGGAAGTCACGCTGAGTGGTTCTGACATACAGACAGTAATGGCCTCTAAAAACACCTGAATAAGACACTGAGACAACTTGTATGGTTTTAAATGGTCAGATTTTAAAATCTGTGTTGCTATGGTATTGTTGAAAACAAGAATAAAAGTTTAAAAGAGCAGCATTTTCTTGATTTTGGCATAACATGTCAAGAAAGCACACACTACTCAGTTTATGGTTCTCTTATGTTTTTTGTTGATTGTTTGTTGGCTTATGCAAGAATCTAGATTTTTTTTGCAGATTGAAATGAATTGCTGGAATTCCCTTTTGGGTCAAATACCTTGCTATCTATCTATCTATCTTGTGAGTGCCAAAGAGACATCACAGCTTGATGGTGCCATATCTTCTTGCCAAGTTGGGAATGGATGACTAGAGCCTGGGGACCAGGAGTAGTTCCATCCTCCATATGTTAGGTTGCAGTAGTATGCTGGAGGCTTCCCAACTTGGACACCCGGAGAGGTTCATGGGAAGTGGAGTCTGGAAGTGCAACCCTTTTGGGGTTCCTGGTTGCCGCTAGTTGGATCTGTCAGGGAAGGACTGTCCTGATTTACAAACAAGCTGAAAGTGCTCCCCTCAAGTCATGGCAGTTCACTGGAAGCCATTCCAGGGGAATGAAGGGCAATTTTATTACCAACCATTGACAGTGTGATTGGCCTTATCTGAAGAAAGTTTAAAATAATTTGGAGTTTGCATGTTCTCCCCGTGTCTGCATGGGTTTCCTCCGGGCGCTCCGGTTTCTTCCAACAGTCCAAAGACATGCAGGTTAGGTGCATTGGCGATTCTGAATTGTTGTCTGTGTGTGTGTGTGGGCTGGCGCCCTGCCTGGGGTTTGTTTCCTGCCTTGAGCCCTGTGTTGGCTGGGATTGGCTCCAGCATATAGAAGATTGGATAATGTATGGATGGAACCCTAATGCAAGGCTTTACATTACCAAAGTGAGTGAGAAATCTGTAATTCTGACTGATGAACGTACAAACTGTTTCATGAGCTATCAGAGTCAGTTGAGAAATGCATCAACACAACGACAAACAATCTTCAATGGCTGTTTGTGCAAACAGAATGAGAAATGCTAATGTTTGTGGAAAAATGTGGTACCTATTTCACAACTGAACTAAGATAGAGGAGAAGGACGTTTCTGATGTGTGAATTGTGTCAATCATAGTGAAAGAGAAAAACTGTAATGACACTGAGCATCACTCAGCTTAAGGGCAGACCTGTTTACTTGCAACATAATTTCAGACTGGTTAAAATGAAGGACCCACAAATTGAAAGACCATCTGTTCATGCTTCTTCCGTTCATCCTAAATCTAACAAATTAAAATAAACAAAAATGAACAACATCTTGAAATCATGGCACGATATTAGTTAAATTAGGATTCTGTTAGTTTAAACCTATTGTCATTTGTGGGATCAACAGTACAGAGTAATGGGGATTGTGGAAGAAGGGTGTAAAAGAGAGTGCAGGCAGGGTGGAATTGGTGGAGAATAATAATAATAATTCTTTGTATTTATATAGCGCTTTTTGCAGGTTAAGGGCCTTGCTCAAGGGCCCAACAGAGCAGAGTGCCTATTGCCATTTACGGGATTTGAACCGCCAACCTTCCGATTGTCAGTGCAGTTCCATAGCCTCAGAGCCACCACTCCGGAGAAGAGTGTCAGGAGTGATTTTTGTGACAGATGAGTATCAGCAAGAGTAAAAGGGAAAGTTCTACAGGACGGTAGTGAGACCAGCTATGTTATATGGGTTGGAGACGGTGGCACTGACCAGAAAGAAGGAGACAGAGCTGGAGGTGGCAGAGTTAAAGACACTAAGATTGGTATTGGGTGTGACGAGGATGGACAGGATTAGAAATGAGGACATTAGAGGGTCAGCTCAAGTTGGACGGTGGGGAGACAAAGTCAGAGAGGCGAGATTGCGTTGGTTTGGACAGGTGCAGAGGAGAGATGCTGGGTATATTGGGAGAAGGGTGCTAAGGATAGAGCTGCCAGGCAAGAGGAAGGCCTAAGCGAAGGTTTATGGATGTGGTGAGAGAAGACATGCAGGTGATGGGTGTAACAGAATAAGATGCAGAGGACAGAAAGATATGGAAGAAGATGATCTACTTTGGCAACCCCTAACGGGAGCAGCTGAAAGAAGAAGAAAGAAGTAATTTGTACATGGTACAATGAAGTGTGCATATACCTTTCTTGTATGGACTATTTAGAACTATAGCAACAATAATATGTTGACACAATCATATGGAAAGATAAGATATCAAAGGGACTTCATTATTTTGTAATTATTATTATGTCACCAGTAAAATTAAAGAATTTCCATTGGAACATTAAGGTGAAAAATCAGGGTCACAGGTATAAATGATTACAATATGGTAGCAACTCTCAAAATGCAAAACAGCAACAAGGGAAATTGCAATTAATTTTAAAATTTAATAAAGATAAGTTTGAATGAAATATAAACACAAGCCCAAGAAAACCCAGTGTAAGAGACGGCTGGCAGTTCAACCCGGCCGGGATGCCCATGAGATGCAAGGATGGGGGAAAAGAGCTACTTGTGGACTCTGCTTTCCCCAAAACACTAGATGGCAGCTCCCCTGGAGTGTAGTGGTGCCCCAGATTCCCACAGGACATCCTGAGACTTTGAGTTTGGTTTCTAAGCCCTGTTGGGTGCCGGCAGGGGGTGTTGTGTAAGGACCGGGGGAGTCGTGCTTCCCTTATAGCCCGGAAGTACTAGGAAGTCACAAAGATGGAAGCTCCAAAGTACTTCCGGGCTGATTAAAGAACTTTAATTCTCTTTCTGCCCCAGAAGTGCTGGCAAGTCATGTGAAAGGAAGAACAGAAGCACTTCCAGGTCAAGAACTTTATAAAGGACTGCTGAAGACCCAGCAAGTGAGCCAGAGTCGGGTGGAGGTGGAGAAAGCTTACTGGGAGGTGTGGAGGAAGAGAAAAAGAGAAGAATTGTTTATTATTGAGCTTGTGATTTACTTGCCTGTGTTATTGTGGCTGTGGTGCTTGGGGAGCACTGTTTAAAGAAGAAAATAATTATAAAGGATCTTCTTGGTGCATTTACCCTGTGTCCTGCATTTTTGTCTATTGGGTTTAAGGGGCAACAGCGACCAGTAGTGTCCACACTAGAAAAAATTAAATAGACGAACCGACCAAAACAGCTGGTGCTGTATATGCACAGCATACGTGCCATTGTTATAAATGATGTAACAAATGGATATTGTTATCAAGATGATTTGCCACTGCTTACCGCAAGAATCTGGCTGAAGAGAAGGGCATACAGTGGGTTTACACCCCCATTGATAGCCGCAGCGATACTGCCAAGCAGCATGTAAGGCCACTCAGGTGTGTTGTATTTTAAAATCCTGGTCACAGGAGCAGGCTCTACTGCATCCTCTTCTTCACCATCAATTACAGCTCTCTGTTAAAACCAAACACCACACATTAAGAAGACATGCTAAGCCGTTAAGCCAAAACACTTCCACAGCTCTGCTCAGGCAAACCTTGCTTCGGATGTCTTCTGGTTCACTGAAGGCCTGCAGGGCTATATCCCCAGTTACCGACGTGGAAACTTCAGGAAAGATGTTGGACAAGTGAGATTTAGATCGCTGACGTAGGGAAGCTCTGGTGAAGAAAACAACATAAATTTGAATGAATATGGTAACTAGGATTGTCTGGTCATTGATGGGAAGCACAAAAATACAATCAGGTGTGCATCAAACATTAATGGAGACAGGCCAGTAGATCAGTCCAGACTGTCCCCAGATACAGATTCCAGCTCTTCCTACGGAATTCCCAAAGCCAGCTAAGATATGTAATCCCTCCAACATGTCCTGGGTGTGCCGGAGTCTCCACCCAGTGAGATCTGCCCAGAGCAGCTTTAATTAGAGCTGTCCAGGTGGCATCCTTACGACATGCCCAAACTCAACCAGCTCCTCTTGATCCTGAGGAGGGGCACTTCCTAATCAGTGAGCTCCTCACCCTGTCATGGAGTATCAGCCCAGCCACCCTACATGAAAACTTCATTTCCACCTTTTGTACTCAAAACCTCATTCTTTCAGTCATTACATACATCTCTTGAGCATTGGTGAGCACAGATATTTAAAAAATGTGATTTGAAAGTTAGTAAAGCTGAGTCTCTTCTGATAAACTTATGCTGGAAGTCTAAATTTCCTCCTGCAGCAGAACCTTGTTGCTGTCATGCTTAAGCAGTGATGCACCGTTCTTCACAGAGCCTAGTTTCACTAACTATCTTAGGCTTAATTTCTTTGATTTTTTTGACAGAATCATTAAACTCACTGATAATTGTTTGGTTTGACTTGGTAGAGGCAGTCCAAGGTGAACTATGGGGCTGATCTCCCATTTTATAGTGCTTTACCCAATCTCTGACACTGCTAGCGCCCAATCAGGCATCTCCATATTCATATCGAAGCTGTGATCAGTTTTCATTCAGGTGGCAGATACAATTACTAGCTACAATACCAAGCATTTCAAAATTTTCAGGCATTTTCTTGCAATTCCAACATGCTCCTTACTTTTGTAGTAACAAGAACTCATCTATTATTTTTTCCCTATATAAAGAACCAAACATTGTGACTTACTCATACTCACTTCCTTTATCAATCGAGTTCCGAACACAACAGAAGGATGAACCTACACTGTCCTATAGTTAAGGGTGCAACCTAAAAGGGTAAATCAAAAAGTAAAGCAATTTGAAAAATTATGCTGAAACCGCAAGAGATAGAAGCTGACGTAATACAACACCTTCTCGATGGCTTATGGGTAGTTTGAACACAGACAGCACAGTGCAGCACTCTGCTGTTAAAGTATGGACATGGACACACCGCTGTGGGGTTGCACCATTACTGAACAACACACCATAGTGAGATTTCTTTTGGCATAGTTAGTGAAACCTATTGGAGTTGGCTTGTGCAGAACACTAAGCTGTTTGGGTACCCATCTTGTGCAAACTTTATGGTACCCCAAGTCATCATGCACTATGGCATGTGCAGATCCTTAGCTGATATCTAAACGTGGAGCAAAGGTGCACAACGCAATCCATCGGTTTTCTCAGACGAAGGCATTCACCATGTTGTTGTGGGCTTGTGTGCGCGATGTTGATGGTCAACCAGCTTAATCTTATCAGTTACACTTGTTTTTCCAACTTTAATCCTTTCTACCCATTTATAAACTGTTCGTTGAGTCATGCTTGTTTTCACGTCCATACCAAGACAACATCCTTTGATGAATTTCATCAGGTTTCGCTCTCACTGCCCAAACCAATCTCACAATGGCATGTTGTTCAACAGTGGGACAATCCCAAAGTGGCACACCCATGTTCATTCCACCTTGGTTTCAACTACAGTAACAGCAGAATGCTGCACTGTGTATATTCAAACTACCCATAGGCCACCACAAACGTGCTACTGTACAGTATATTCTGTTAGCTTCTACCTGTTGTGGTTTCTGCATAGTTTTCAAATTGTCTTTACTTTACAATTTACTCCTGTTCAAGGAATACAGAAGGATCACTTGGACCACAAATATAAGTGCAGCTTTCCTCTGAACTCATTGCTAAAGGTATCAGAGTCAGCCGCACAATCAACCGATGTGGTCACATTTGCAGATTTGGTGGATTCATTTGTACCTTTAACAGTTTTTCAGCATGAATGTATAGATGGATCAGACTCACTAAATGGCCTTCTCGACTCTTAAGATATTCTTCATTTATTTACTTTTGACTTCTGTCTTATATTCCACTTTCATTTAGAAAGAACTGAGATAAGACGTTACCTGTGGCTTCTCCATTTGTAGAATTTTTTATAACAAAAAGTAGAAAGTCAGGCAGCACACTAGGGGCACTCTTATGTAATATCACAGAGTGCACTTTCTAGTCTCCTGTAACACCAAGCAGTACACCTCCTTACAGCAAATGAGGTGTCACACCCCTGTGATGCCCTTAAGTGCGCCTCCTGGCAGCACAACAGTTGGTGCTTTCCTGTAATATCACTGTTCAAGTTCAAGAGTGCATCATCTGGCTGTTATGATATGCCAGCTCACAAAAGCTCAAGAGCAGGCTTCACTTCACAAGGTAGACCACAAGGCTTTAAAATCAGCCTAGCCCTAAACTCAAGAATCAGGCTTTTTTGGCCTTTACAGATACAACAAAAGAAAATAAAAGCTGTCACATATGCACGCCAGAGAGTCACCTTCCAGGTTTGCGTGAAGTAAGTAGTCTGACGACAAAAGAGTGTTCTGTAGCTAGCAGTCTTATGTCCTTCTTCCCTTCACAGCCTGGAGAAACTGCCCCTTGAGGGCACTGAAGCGAAGGAAGCCCCACCCCTTCCAGTCCACACTCTATAAAAGAAGAGCGTTCCTGAAAGGTGGAATCTCATTTCTATGATGACCCTACTTCTGTGCTGAGCTCAATTGATGTTCCAGAGTATTGTGATGTAAGATTTTGCATATAACTTGATAAATGTTTTGTATGTCTTTATTTATAATTTAGGCAAAGCAATTTAATTTAGTGTTACTTTGATGAGAGGCATTCGTGTTTGCCAACTCTTTACGACTAAGTCTCTTTGTAATTTTACGACAGGATTTGGGAGATGTGTCTTAAACCAGTTTGGCGAGTGTTTCTCTGCTAAAGTCTTTCAACCTCCCGCAAAGGAAGCCAAATGTTTAACATATGGTTTGGGGGTAGGTGTTAAGATGTTCTATTTCCCCCATTGGTGTGAGGTATGGCTGTTTGGAATTGGCTTGTCTCAGAGGCCTTTAAGTACCATGATCTCCTATTGGCTGTAGGGGTTGGACAGGAAACCCATAAATTTGCTTGCTTTATCTCACTCTCTCTCTCTTACTAACATCTGAAAGAAGCATCTCTTGCTAACCCGTGATGATGAAGACAACACAATGAAGGGCAAAGCTCAGCAGCCATATCGACCAGGCTTAAGGCCTGTTCTAGATAGATAGATAGATAGATAGATAGATAGATAGATAGATAGATAGATAGATAGATAGATAGATAGATAGATAGATACTTTATTAATCCCAAGGGGAAATTCACATAGTTCTGAAGAAAGCTGAGCACCAATGAGGCCTTAACTAGAGACATTTTAAGTAACTACAAGTCTGTGTGCCGCCTGAACTACATATCACCATTTAATCAGGTTGTATGGTTGCCAATATTCAAATGTACTTTGCATTTTGTTATTATTTATGAATATTATCAGTAATACATTATTTTACGTGTAACTTAACTCCTGCTTGTCTTTTTACTACATCTAATTCCTGAGGCTATAGATATAGAAGGGAAGGTGGGGATAAGTTATATACAACTAGCAGAATACCCACGCTTTGCAGCGGAGAAGTAGTGTGTTAAAGAAGTTATGAAAAAGAAAAGGAAAAATGTTAAAAATAACGTAACATGATTGTCAATGTAATTGTATTGTCACTGATATGAGTGTTGTTGTCATATCTATATATATATATATATATATAGATATATATACCTGTATATATCTATATATATATATATATAGCAGAATACCAGCTTGATGAGAAGTAGTGTGTTAAAGAAGGTACGAAAAAGAAAAGGAAAAATTTCAAAAATAACGTAACATGGTTGTTAATGTAATTGTTTTGTCATTGATATGAGTGTTGTTCTCATATCTATCTATATATCTCTATCTATCTATCTATCTATCTATCTATCTATCTATCTATCTATCTATCTATCTATCTATCTATATATATATATATATATATATATGTTGTTCTCATATCTATCTATATATATATATCTATCTATCTATCTATCTATCTATCTATATATATATATACCCGCGCTTGGCAGCGGAGAAGTAGTGTGTTAAAGAAGGAAAGAGAAAGAAAAGGAAACATTTTGAAAATAACGTAACATGATTGTCAATGTAATTGTTTTGTCACTGTTATGAGTGTCGCTGTGCGTGTCTTCATAATCCGAGCTGAGGACATAATCGTATACGTGCAAAAGAAAGTGTGAATCGCCTTAATATTATTTTGCCGTGGTGTAGAAAAGGGGTCCCGTTTTTGCACTTGTCTGGGCTATAGCGCAGGGGGAGGATGAAAAAAATTAAAAGTGTTCACTTTGACTTAAGGCAGAAGCGCAGTCAGCGTCTCAAAGGCCGGCACAGCTATGCACGTGTGCTGGCTGCTCGACTTTTGCTGGGCAGGAGACCCCAGTTATTGCAGACACGTTCATGATATCAAAAGTCTCAGCGCTCTTTGGAGGTCATTCATCCGCTTCGCAGCGGAGAAGTAGTGTGTTAAAGAAGTAATGAAAAAGAAAAGGAAACATTTTAATAATAACGTAACATGATTGACATTGTCATGAGTGTTGCTGTCATATATATGCCTGCCTAAATAAGTCACCCTCGCTTTGCTCTTACTTTTTTACCATTCATTTAATCACGGCTAGTGGCGGAAAAATTATAAAATGGAAGGAGGATGGCTTTACCAAAACAATTATTGATGGCGAATCGATTATTCATAAAGCTTGAATTGGTGATCTGTTTTTCTGTGTTAACCTCATATTTTTTCATACTTCTTCTCAAACCAAGGGGGTGCGAGGGTAAAATGAATCGGGATGCGCTGATCAATGTAATCGTGTACAGTACCAGGAAATCATGCATTGACAAAAGCTCCCTTTGCTTGTAATGCAAAGTGTGATTAAATGCATTATTTTTTAACATGTTATGGAGCACATGCATCGAAGCTTCTCAGCTGTGCTTGTGCTAAGAAAAGGAAAGATTTTAAAAATAACGTAACACGATTGTCAATGTGACCTTTTGTAAGTATTGCCTGGAGGATTCAGTGTGTAGAAACTCTAGAGACAGCGTGTGTATTAACTTGTGGATTTTTCTGTGAGTATTTGGTGGCAGTGTGACGAAGTTGCTTCGGAAGACGGCGTTAGCCGCGGAGCTCAGCTCAGACCGAAATTAGATGAATGGGCGGGGAGAGGATGGCGTGACTCCCCACCGCCTTAACTGTCAATCCCCCACAAACACAGTCTCTCGGAATTTGCATAAGCACACCCCTTCACCTACAATTTTAACTTATTTACAAAGTGATCAAAACTCGTTTATATCCTGCGTCCTCTCATTAAACTTGTATCCCGCATTACCTGTGGGCATGTGAAACGCCAGCGGTAGCCTGTCTATGAACTTAATTTAACGTTTAGGTTTACACCTTGCTTTCTTTCCGAGGTAGCAGCACTCATGAATATGGTAGTATATGTCACTCGCTCGCTTCTTATTGTTTCGCTGCCTTCTCAATTATATAATGCATGTTTTCTTAAGCGCTTTTTGGAGGTCTTCCTGGTTTTCTACGCACTGCGTTGACAATCAGTTCACGTGATTACGTGGGAGGCGTGATGATGTCACACGAAACTCTGCCCCCCCAAGTCATTCCAGCTCAACTCCATTACAGTTAATGGAGAAAAATACCTTCCAGTTATGACCATTAGGCGTAGAATTTCGAAATGAAACCTGCCCAACTTTTGTAAGTAAGCTGTAAGGAATGAGCCTGCCAAATTTCAGCTTTCTACCTACACGGGAAGTTGGAGAATTAGTGATGAGTCAGTGAGTGAGTGAGTGAGTGAGTGAGTGAGGGCTTTGCCTTTTATTAGTATAGATAATACCTTATAAACAGTGGGAAGGTGGGGATAAGTTATATACAATAATACCTTATAAACAGTGGTAACTCTGTGAAATTAGGCATTCTAAGGCTACATATTAGTAATACTATAGGGGAAAGTAGAGCAATATATTACTCTACCAAGATAAAACACAGAGACAGGATTATCTAACAGCAGAGGTTGTGCCAAAGTGCTGTACAAAGAAGCATTAAAGTAAACACAATACAAACAATCATGCAGAAACAGATTAATAAAACAACCAATTATAACATCCACTAAAATCCCATTAGACATAGTGAAAGGTAGAAGAAAACAAGTAGGTCTTAGGCCGACCTTTAAAAACCTCAATAGAGGGTGAAGACCTGATGTGAACAGGCAAGTCATTCCAAAGCCAAGGAGCAACAACTGAGAAAGCTTGGTCTCCCCTTGACTTCATGCCGTGATCTTGGCACTAGAAGGAGTAGTTGTCCAGATGACCTCAGTCCTCTTGGTGGCACATAGGGGTGAAGGAGGTCACAGATATATTTTGGAGCGGAGAGGACTACCATAGTGTTAAAAAGGGTGCATAGAGGTGCATAATTTTCATTAATTGTTTGCCTTTGTGTTCTAGTAAACAGGATTTTGCCCAGTTGGCACCCCAAGCATTCAACTTTGTTCTGCACCCTCATTTTGCCCCGCTACAAGGCAATGGGCTATGTTCATACTACTACATTTTCATTTAAAAACATGGACATTAGCCTCAGTTTTTGCCTTTTGTCCACACTATTCTTGCATTTTTATCCCTGAAAATAAATACTTTTGAAAATGCTCGTCAGACCTGTGTATTTCTGAAAATGCTGGCTTGGTAGGACATTTCTAAAGATCATTCATGGCAATGCCATTCATACTGTGTAATTTCAAGGAATGCAGTGCCATAATATGACATAAAAAGACATACCATATCATGCATGTTAACTCAAGAGAGGAAGACATCTGTGAAATAAAAAAGGCACCCTATTCCATGTAGGACATACCTTAGACTTTCACAGTAACTCCCATGTCTTGAAAAGTTTCTGTCCTCAAGTTCCTCATCAGCAACTGGAAACAAACAGAAAAGCTTTTTTTCCATAGTCAAAATTCTCACAAAGTGAACACTTAAATATTATTTAATCAAGAGAACAATTGCATTTACATAATCAATAAAATAGGAAATTAACAAGGTACAATATGTGTGTGGCTGTGTAACTTGGAAAAGAATCTCAACTATCCAATCAGAGTGAGATGTGCTACAAAGAGACACAAAGTAAAAGAATACTCTGTGCCAGAGACTGGTGGTAAGGCTCATGTCCCCAGATGGCACCAAGGAATTTCAATGAGGGCACATTGGAGCTCTGGTGTATATGGTGGGATCAAAAAGAATGTTAGAGCTTTTCTTCTTCTTAGTTTATCCCCAATGTCCAGCACCTCATTTACTGAATTGAACCTTGAGAATTTGCAGTCTATTTTTGCTCCTGTCAAGCCATCTCAGAACTAAGCGTCTTGCAGTGGCAGATTTAGGGATTGGGTGACACAGGCGGCCACACCCAAAAATTGGGAACTATAGCTTGTGTCGGTCAATCCATTGAGGGTGTGTCCTGTGGACACCAAGGGGTACATGCACTTTACAGTCCGCGTTATGTACCAGAAGAGCTCCAATTATGTAGTTGAAGGGGCACATGCTGAGGACACCAAGGGGGACTCTCCCTGGTGACCAAAGTAATACTGTTTGTGCTATGTCACCCAAGGGATGCCATTTATGAAAGCTAAGGGGTGCATGGTAAGTAAAGTCCGCTATGGACACCAAAGGATATCATCTGTCAAACCAGGCCTTCAAATTGCCTCCGACTGGCTATGGCGCCTTGATATTGTACTTGTGCAGTTTGTAGTTTGTAAGCTTTGCTTCATAAATACACCATATGTGATTGGTCTGATATTGCTTGTTTTGAATAGAATTGATATGAATGGCTTTTTTTTTAACAGATTGAAGGATGTACACTCCAAAATACTCTTTGTACAACAACTTGATGAACTGAGAAATGAGCCAAGTTCAAAATACGGGACAAATGAGGATTTTTAAAAAATAAGGTATATGTGAGGCTCATCACAAAATATATAATGAAAAAGTATTTCTTAGAAATGCATACTAAAAAAATGAGCTTAGAATCTGCATAATAACTCAAAAAAATGTGAGTTATGATAGCCAGTCTAAGAATGACCTGAGGAGCAGGAGGATTTGCTCTGGGTTTATCATTTTCTTTAATTACATTAATATTTTCCCTGTTTTTGGTAAATGCTGTTCCGTTTGTATTACTCAAGACTTGACACCAGAGGGATCTCTCATTTTATCACATACTCGGCCTGTGTGTTTAGAGATTCCATGTGCTCTTATAAAAGCATGCTCATCCCATAAAGATGTACATACCGGCCTTGGAGTTCTCATTCAGCGCTTTGTCTCCTTGGCTCTGGAGGGTCACTAGAGTGAAGTAGACCCCTTTCCGTTCAAGCAGCTCTTCATGTTTTCCTCTCTCCACTGCTCTTCCATGTTCAAATCCGATGATCACATCTGCATTCTTGATGGTGGAGAGGCGATGAGCTATAGAGATGGTGGTTCGGCCCATGCGGACCTTAAAGAGGAGGGCAACAAGAATGCAAAAATTAGGAACTGAAAAGAAATGCTTTTTAAAAAGGTGTGGAGATGTTCTGCATCCATTTAATTTGCTTTACCTTACATGGGGGACATCACATTTCTACAGGGACTTATATCACTGTAGTGAATACGATGGCCGATGTGTGGCATGAGGTAATAAGGCGGCACTTTGGCCATTGCTTCATTTGCATACAAGAGTATTTTTTTACATTATGAAATAACAGTACAAAAAAATGAAGTTAAATATGAATCAAAAGAGTTACATTCATGCAGCATATGTGTATTTCAAAGTTACAAGTCACTAACTGGTATTAGCATTCATATATCATTGATATGGGAGAAGTGAGGTGGGAGTCAAAAACGTGACCTGACTAAGGCAGGATTATTTAACTCACCGGCCACGGTGAATACACTACAGCCTTGCCAGACTAACTCCAGGCTCCACAATTTATTGTTTGCTTTGAAAATTCAAATTGGACTCTAAGAGGAGCACCCAACAGGAAGGGTAACAAGGAGCACAACGCGAGAGGGAAGTAAGGGCTTGAATGTCCGATGACAAAGGCAACAGTAATCACAAAGAAAGAGGGATGAAAGGGATATCAGCTGAACAGAGGTCCAAAATACACAGCACAATCAAAACAGACTGCTTTACCCTGTTAACTAAACTGGAGTTTTGCTGTGCTGGTAAAGTAAAAAAATAAAAAAATGGCCAAATATCATTCAAGATTAAGAAAGTTCTGGAATGTGCTCTACGATCAGTGGACAGAGAGTCTGTTGACTGTAACATCTGACTTACACATTTACAGTTTATAGATTTCTGCATTACTGTGTGTGGACCAAGATGGGTCTTCTTATGGACAGTGTGTCAGTGGCACAGGTTAGAGACACTTCTGTTTCTGTTCATTAATTTTTAGTCTGTGTAGGCATTAAGTGTCTATCCTCATATCCAAACAAATTAATTGAAAATTGAATTACATCAAATTGCGTCAATTTCAATTCCCAGTGAGCCTTACATCATAAGAGTCAGATAGATAGATAGATAGATAGATAGATAGATAGATAGATAGATAGATAGATAGATAGATAGAAACATATTAAAGGCACTATATAATAGATAGATAGATAGATAGATAGATAGATAGATAGATAGATAGATAGATAGATAGATAGATAGATAGATAGATAGAGTGCATCCGGAAAGTATTCACAGCGCATCACTTTTTCCACATTTTGTTATGTTACAGCCTTATTGGGATTAATAAAGTATCTATCTATCTATCTATCTATCTATCTATCTATCTATCTATCTATCTATCTATCTATCTATCTATCTATTCCAAAATGGATTAAATTCATTTTTTTTCCTCCGAATTCTACACACAACACCCCATAATGACAACGTGAAAAAATTTTACTTCAAATTTTTGCAAATTTATTAAAAATAAAAAAAATGAGAAAGCACATGTACATAAGTATTCACAGCCTTTGCCATGAAGCTCCAAATTGAGCTCAGGTGCATCCTGTTTCCCCTGATCATCCTTGAGATGTTTCTGCAGCTTAATTGGAGTCCACCTGTGGTAAATTCAGTTGATTGGACCTGATTTGGAAAGGCACACATCTGTCTATAGAAGGTCCCACAGTTGACAGTTCATGTCAGAGCACAAACCAAGCATGAAGTCAAAGGAATTGTCTGTAGACCTCCGAGACAGGATTGTCTTGAGGCACAAATCTGGGGAAGGTTACAGAAAAATTTCTGCTGCTTTGAAGGTCCCAATGAGCACAGTGACCTCCATCATCCATAAGTGGAAGAAGTTCGAAACAACCAGGACTCTTCCTAGAGCTCGCCGGCTATCTAAACTGAGCGATTGGGAGAGAAGGGTCTTAGGAAGGTGACCAAGAACCCGATGGTCACTCTGTCAGAGCTCCAGAGGTCCTCTGTGGAGAGAGGAGAACCTTCCAGAAGGACAACCATCTCTGCAGCAATCCACCAATCAGGCCTGTATGGTAGAGTGGCCAGACAGACACCACTCCTTAGTAAAGGCACATGGCAGCCCTCCTGGAGTTTGCCAAAAGGCACCTGAAGGACTCTCAGACCATGAGAAACAAAATTCTCTAGTCTGATGAGACAAAGATTGAACTCTTTGGTGTGAATGCCAGGCGTCACGTTTGGAGGAAACCAGGCACTGCTCATCACCTGGATGAAAACCTGCTCCAGGGCGCTCTTGACCTCAGACTGGGGCGACGGTTCATCTTTCAGCAGGACAACGACCCTAAGCACACAGCCAAGATATCAAAGAAGTGGCTTCAGGACAACTCTGTGAATGTCCTTGAGTGGCCCAGCCAGAGCCCAGAATTGAATCCGATTGAACATCTCTGGAGAGATCTTAAAATGACTGTGCACCGACGCTTCCCATCCAAACTGATGGAGCTTGAGAGGTGCTGCAAAGAGGAATGGGCGAAACTGGCCAAGGATAGGTGTGCCAAGCTTGTGGCATCGTATTCAAAAAGACTTGAGGCTGTAATTGCTGCCAAAGGTGCATCGACAAAGTATTGAGCAAAGGCTGTGAATACTTATGTACATGTGATTTCTCAGTGTTTTTATTTTTTAATAAATTTGCAAAAACCTCAAGTAAACTTTTTTCACATTGACATTATGGGGTGTTGTGTGTAGAATTCTAAGGAAAAAAATGAATTTAATCCATTTTGGAATAAGGCTGTGACATAACAAAATGTGGAAAAAGTGATGCGCTGTGAATACTTTCTGGATGCACTGTAGATAGATATTAAAAGCACTATATAATAGATAGATAGATATGAAAGGCACTATTTGATAGATAGATAGATAGATAGATAGATAGATAGATAGATAGATAGATAGATAGATAGATAGATAGATAGATAGATAGATAGGAGCCTGTCCTTTTAATTAGGCTGTTGATTTGGTGGAGCTCTTTTGAACTGATGTTACCAGACTAGCACACCACAGTGTAGAAAATCTCACTGGCCATCACTGAGCTGCAGACTTTATGAAAGATGTCATTGCCCACATTAAAAGGACCACAGTCTACTACAAAAAAGAGGCTGCTTTGCACTTTTTTATATAGTTCCCCTGTGTTATGACTCCAGACCAGTATGCCTGCTCTCCAGCTCCAAAATAACACCATTGATGTCCTCCAAGTGCTTAAACAGAACACAAGCAGTAGGTGCCTTTGTAGCCCTCGGTACAAACCTTATCAAGGGCTTCCTGAACGACAGCTTCACTCTCATTGTCCAGGGCCGAAGTGGCCATGTCGAGCAGCAAGATCCTGGGGTTTCTGATGAGAGCTCGAGCAATGGCTATTCTCTGTTTCTGCCCACCACTCATTTGACCTCCACCTTTACCAACCATTGTGTCAAACTTCTGGTGAGATAAAATAAAACACTTTTTTAGATGCTGAGAAGCTGATCGAAAGTGGACTTTTTCTTTTTATACAGTAACAGGGTTAAACAATGTCAAGGTCCAATTAATTTTTTCTCTTATATGGCACTTTTGGCATTTAAATGAGAGTCATCCATGTTTTGTAGGGATGGTAATATTTCTACTAAATACAGTTGAACCCTATCAGTAAATTATGAGAAGGCAGACTGCCTACCTGTGGCAAGTCCATGATAAAGTTGTACGCGTTGGCCTGCTTGGCTGCTTGCATGATCTCTTCCATGGTTGCGTCCTCTCTGCCATATCGGATATTTTCTGCAATTGTTGTTGCAAACAAAACGGGCTCCTGCTCCACAATGCCAATCAGCGATCGAAGCCACTGAATGTTCAACCCTCGGATATCATGACCATCAAGAGTCACCTGTGGATGAACAAGAGCTTGAAACTTCACAAAGCAATTCCTGCTCTGTCTACAACCCATTGAGATTTTCAAAAGATTATGTCAACAAAAGGCTAGGACTGAACTCATTGGAAAACCTGTGTAGTGTGGCACGTGTTCTCCTCAGCTTTCTTCATATTGTGTCATGGTGAACGGCCTTCTAGGGCAATTTTTATGTGAACATGCGATATACCTTACTAGTGGCACTGGCACTATATGATAGATAGATAGATAGATAGATAGATAGATAGATAGATAGATAGATAGATAGATAGATAGATAGATAGATAGATAGATAGATAGATAGATAGATGAAAAGGCAGTATATGATAGATAGATAGTGTGGCAAGTGGCTGGGGGTGGGGCCCAGCCAGGACACTCAGAAGGACCAGAGGAGGGATTACATCTCCCTCAGACCACGAGGGGGCAACCTCCCTGGTGTCTTTGGGGACCACAGGAACAGAGCTTAGAAGCTCAACCCTATAGGGGCCCGTGGTCACTGCCAGGGTGTGCCCCAATGCCTATGGAGCCCTGGTCCTCAGCACTTCTGCCACACCCGGAAGTGCTGGGGGAAGAAGACCAGGGACACCTGGAGTACTTCCGTGTGCGCAGCTGGTACTTCTGCCATACTTGGGAGTGCCGGCGGAAGCTAATCAGGAAGCACCTGGAGCACGTCCAGGTGTGTATAAAAGGGGCCGCCTCCCTCCATTCGATGGCTGGAGTCGGGTGGAAGAAGGACAGAGCTCGGGAGGAGAGTGGAGGCAGACCTGAGAGTCAAAGGCATCAAGGAAAGAGGCCTTGACTTTGGGGGAGTTTTGGGGTTGTGTGCTTCAATTTTGTAAATATTATTGTAAGTAAATGTGTGTGGGTTGGAACTAACGATGTCTACCTGTCTGTGTCCGGGCTGAGCTTCACAATAGATAGATAGATAGATAGATAGATGGCCCTAACACTCTTCCACTGAGGCTGTGCGATTGTGAGAGGCTCAGAGACTGAATCAGGTGCTGCTCTGATTGAGCGAGTAATTGTGCGAGTCGTTTTATGTGAATTGTGTTATATTTGAACTTGTGTTCCCTTTCTATTGTTTTTAATGCTCCATGTACTGTAAATCCTTAACTCACAATGCATAGAATGAGATTCCCCAAATATCAATAGTAGACATTCAGAGTCCTGCTTCTTTAATGGCACTTTATGGTTCTTTATTGGGTTGTGTGCCTCTTCCCTTGGAGCCCTTGGTTGCAGCACTTCCGACACACTCGGAAGGGCTGCCGGAAGAAGGTCCTTGAGCACTTCCAGGTGCCCTATAAAAGGGGCCGCCTCGCTCCAGGCCGCCAGGAGGAGTGGAGGTGCACAGAGTAAAAAAGAAGAAGAAAATGGTTTTGAAGTGAACTGTGTTTGCTGTGCTTGTAATGTACTGTAATATACAGGGGGAAAACAGGGGAAGGTGTTTCCCATGGGAAAAGAAAAAGAGAGAAATAAAAGCATGTGTGTTACACTTGTGTCCTGCATCTGTCTGTGTCAGATTTGCGTGGCAGGAGCGCCCTCTGCAGGCCACATGCTATTGTATGCACCAAAGAGTCCTTTTAAAAGCACAACCCGTTTGTCCTTCACAAGAATGTTACAATCTCTTCATAATTATTTACTATATGGAGTCTGTTATGGATCTCAATAAATTAAATGTTCTTTCTGAAACTTTCATATGGATGGGCCTTTTGGGAACCAAAAATGGTTCCCCTATGGCATCGCTCTGAAGAACCATCCTGATGCCTTTATTTTTAAGAGTGTATACTTAAATCAGTCCTGTGCTGGATTAAATTCAGACCTCATGCAAACCACTCCAGGGTTTGCTTGTTACCACCCCAAAACCATCATTTCCACAGGGTTTTTGTATGGTTGTTTTGGTCCGTATCAGAGTGCGTTTTGTGTGTTCATGTCTACCTAAATGAAGCAGAGTTTTAGGGAATTTGCACCAGAGCTTGAAAACACTGGTCGAAATGAACTGGGTGTGAAAACGTCTTTAGAATGCGCTCAGTATTCACAAGTGCTGGTTCTTGTCTTCCATCACAAATATCTGTCCTTTCTCCTTTAATATTATACTAGCTGGCCCATTTTTTTTATTTTTTACATTTTTTTTATTAATGCTGTTTGTGAAGTCCTTTTGTTTATTACTAAAGGTTCTATTCAAAATACAGGACATTTCCTTATTCTGCAACTTGAGTCAATCAATTTTATTTTAGATAGTGTCTTCATAGTGAGTACTTTTTCTATGAAATTAACATTACAAAAAACTAAAGAAATTATGGGTACCTTATAACAAATATAAAGAGTGCAGAAAAATCATCAGGCCAACAACAAATGGAGAACAAAATAAACATAAAGTATGAAAAAGAAGCAAAGACTGTAGCCTGAATGCCAGGATACAAAGAATTTGACAGACACACATAAGGGCTGCGGTCCAAAGGTGGGAGGGGAATGGATGAACTTCTCAATGTTCAGTGAACCCTCACTTAGATAAGGCACGAGAGACTTAGCTCTATAAAGGCCTACATAGGTCAAGGATTGGGAAAATAAAATGAGGGAGTCCTACCATGCCCTCTTTGGGGTCGTAGAATCTCTGGATGAGTTGTATCGCCGTGCTTTTTCCAGATCCGCTTGGACCTACAAAGGCAGTCGTCTCTCCTGCTTGGATGATCATATTCAGCTGATCTAAAATCTTAGAAGAGAGAAGGTTACCTCCTATTACCCAGTGAAAAGGACACTGTAAATATTACTAACTGTATACAACTGATACTTCATGCATGGTGCCAGTACCTGGATGAACAATACAGTCGATTTCTGTTAATCGGACCACATCGGGACGCGATCATTTTGGTCCTAATAACCGGCTGGTCTGATTACACGAACATGCCCTATACATGTGCAACCAAGACGGGACGTGCTATAAGTAACATATTAAAATGTCATTATGACTTTTATTGTCCTGTACACGCGTATGGCGAACGTACAAACAAGAACTACGTACATGTACATGTACGGTTGCTTACAATTTTGTTTATTTAAAAAGAAATCTACAAATTCTTCGAAACGATCTACACGACACTCAGCATGCAAAGCACAATAAAAAAGGTTACATTACCAAATTCCAGTCAACGTTTGAAGAACTTGTCTACTTTTGTCTTATTTACGCTCGACTTCATGTCGCCAGCTACTGGACAGTTCGTTTTAGGAAAGAAAGGGCAGGCACGTTCACCCCCACTGGTTTGCACTTGGTACAAATTTTCCAACTTCCTGACCCTTGATAAATACATAAATTCTCCTGGGGAGCCCAGGGATCCTCCCAATGTTGCTGACCCACTTTACATCCGCTTTCCAGGGGCGACTTGTGGCTTCTTTTTCTTATTCTCTGTCACGTTCTTTGGTCCGACTAAATGGAATTTTGGTCCAAATAAGCGAACAATATTAGGCTTATGTAATATGATCTGTTTCAGTTCTTTAGGATTCAGTCCAAATAAGTGGGTGGTCTGATTAATTGGTGAACCAATTAACTGGAATCGATTATATTTAACATAACAGTGTGACAGGACACCTAACTGAACAATGTCTTACAATTAAATACAGACAGAGAGAACCAAAAAAAAAATTACATATTTTGTTGCCAAATTACAATAGTAAGATAAATAATGGAAGCATGCAACCACAATTCTAAAAACAACAGAAATCGAATAAATCTTCCCTGGCTAAGAGGACATTAAACTCACCTGTGTGATGGCTTCTCAAGTCAAGTAAAGTCCAGTTAGTGGCTTTACTCCACTAAGCTATTTTGCAAGGGTCCAAAAACACACAGCAGCCCTCTCACTCCTCAAAATCCCCCTTCAGTGATCCTTCGCCCCAATTGTCTTCTTGCCTTTAGATTGTTCTGAGGCAAAAAAGCAGCCATTCTAAAGTTAAATAAATATATCCAGCATGTACAGGGGCAAGGTGAGAAGTTGTCTTTTAGATATCTGAAAAATTGGGTGGCTCTGGTTGTAAATGACTGTCCTACAAATACTGTAGGCACCGGCCAACTATTTACAATCAAGTCCTCATGTAAAAGTTGAGATTTCTTCCAATTGGAGGGTTTATGGACTTGGGGGGATTTTAACCACTTGGATGTGGGATTTCAGCATATTGTTTATGGAGGATGATATGATCATCATAGACTGCTATAGATAGATAGATAGATAGATAGATAGATAGATAGATAGATAGATAGATAGATAGATAGATAGATAGGAAAGGCACTATATGATAGATAGATAGATAGATAGATAGATAGATAGATAGATAGATAGATAGATAGATAGGAAAGGCACTATATGATAGATAGATAGATAGATAGATAGATAGATAGATAGATAGATAGATAGATAGAGATTTTTCGCAGACACGGCCTTAACTTCCACTGTTATGCAGACGATATACAGTTATACCTTAGTACACACTCCCCTACCGATTCACTCCCCAGCACACTCACTGACTGCATCACTGATCTTAAGCTATGGATGGAAAAGAACTTATTCTCAAACTTAATGCCAATAAAACTGAAGTGTTACTGGTAGGTCCAAAATCCCAACTTTCTAAGGCATCCAACTTCTCTGTTTCTGTTGATGGTGCACTTGTCAAACCTGCTCCTGTTGTCAGAAATCCTGGTGTTTTGTTTGACTCTTCACTTAACTTTGAGCTACACATTAGGTCTCTTTCTAAAATTTCCTTCTATCATCTCCATAACATTGCCCGCCTCAGTCCATTTCTGTCATTTAATGATGCTCAAACTCTGGTTCGTTGTCTCATAATGTCCCGTATTGATTACTGTAATCCCCTCTTCATTGTCCTCCCTGCAAAATCTATACAGAGGCTACAGTACATTCAGAACTCCATAGCCACACAAAGCGTTTTGCTCACATCTCCCCTCTTCTCTCCCAGCATTACTGGTTACTTGATACATTACTTGTTACACCTTTAAAGCCCTACATAACTCTTTGCCCCCCTCTACCTCACTCGGCTCCTAGCTCCATACACTCCTTGTCGCTCTCTCAGGTCCTCGAGCAGTCATCTCTTTACTGTGCCCCGCACCACACTCTCGATCCTGGCAGGCAGGTCTTTCGGTGTTATGGCCCTTCACTGCTGGAACTTTCTTCCTCAGTCTCTCCGAGTTTACTCCTCTTTCTGCACTTTTAAATATCAACTAAAAACTTTCCTCTTCTATGAATTTTTGTCATTTATGTCATTTTGTTTTACTCTGTATGTAAAGTGACCTTCGGTTTGTGAAAGGCGCTCTATAATGTAACTTACTATTATTATTATTATTATTATTATTATTATTATTATTATTATTATTATTATTTGATAGATAGATAGATAGATAGATAGATAGATAGATAGATAGATAGATAGATAATTAAAAAGAAAGAAAAACTTCACACTTGCTTGTCACAGTCCCAGTGAGTCTACAGATGTATTGCTGGTCACATGATGAAGCCCCTGTAGCTTTTCTTGACCCATTTCTGTGGAATGATTTGTTGTCTGAAAGTCCTCTGTGTTGCTGTGTCAGAGAGAGGATGAGCAGCTTTGTTCATAAAGGCGCTCAGTTTGGTTTTAATTCTCTCCTTCTCTAATACCTCCAGGGGTTCCACATTGTGTCCCATAACTGAGCTTGTCATTTAATCCAGCTTGTTAAGTACGTGGGCACTTTTAGAAGTGATTTTACCAGCCCAGAAAACCAGAAATCTTAGAAAATCGCTCTGGCTATCACGGAGTTGTAGAAGATGTGAAAGATGTCACTTCTTACATTAATGAAACTCCGTTTCCTAAGGAAAAAGAGCCTGCACTGCCCGTTCTATTATTTCTCAGTGTTCTGAGACCAATCCAACCTGTTACTGATGTGAACCCCTAATTACTTGCAGGACTGAACCACCTCTATATTACCTCCATTGTGACCAGACATAAAGGCTCTTCTGTGTGCAGCAATAGGCAATAACCAGTTATTAAATTCTTCTTGCCTCTAGATGAGAGTCCCCTGATGTAATCTTAATGAATAACTCCCCATCTTCCTTTGACAACCTGATCCTTCTGTAGTTGTCCGCATCACAGATTAATGGGGCATTTGGGAATTGACTGACTCTTGTTTTACATTTTGAAATATTGACTTATTTTCAACTTTTTTAAACAAAGTTAGTAATCGATCACAAAATGAATTACTCCTGGGGAGCAAAATGTCTTGTTTTTCCCATTTTAGTGAATTTTCTGTTTTGCAATTGCGAAATTCACTCCAGATGAATTTTTAGGGTAGTTTTGAGAAACTGTACATGAAATGAAACTGATGTTTTGCTCATTACTAGTTACAGGATAAGCCTGTTTTATTATGTTAAACAAAGTAGAGTTTTTTAAGTAACAGGCTCCCTTCAACGTTATGCTGAAACTCAGCTCCATTACATGTGGTCTGCTTCTCACTCACTCACTCACTCACTCACTCACTCACTCACTCACTCACTCACTCACTCACTCACTCACTCACTCTCATGCACACAAACTCAGGTTAAATCTATTAAAATGATCTAAGCTGTTGAACACTTTTGGATCACAATACAATAATTTAAACACAAATATACTTAAGGGTACACTACCATTGAAAAGTTTGGGGTCACCTAGAAATGTTCTTGTTTTTGATAGAAATTGATACCTTTTATTATTAAGATACCATTAAATTGATTTAAAAGATATAGCCAAGGCATTACGAGTGTGTATAATGGCTGTTCCCACTTGAAATGACTGATTTTCAATTTATTAATCACAAGTGGGTGCAAAGCCTCATTTTCAGCAGCCATTACTTCAGTGTCCTAATGCTTGGTTCCCTTAGCTTATCCTTCATTAGTCATGGTTACATGCTAATTGGTTATTAGAGAAACTTTTGTAATTGTAATAATAATAATAATAATAATCCGTCCATCCATTATCCAACCCGATGGGGAATAATAATAATAATAATTCTTTACATTTATATGGAGCTTTTCTTAATACTCAAAGAGCTTTTCATGGTGAGTGGGGAGCACCCACTTGGATGATGCGGCGGCAGCCATTTTTTCCACCTGTACACTCACCACACATTAACTTTTAGCTGATGAAGGGTTGAGAGAGAGACAGAGAATGATTAGGAGGCCAGGCTGTGGTGGGCAAATTAGCCTGGGCATTGAGATACACCCTACTTTTTACAAAGGATGTCCAGGGATCTTTGATGACCAAAGAAAGTCAGGACCACTCATCTGAAGGACATCACCATTTTTACAGCACAGCATCCCCATCACTGCACTTGGAAACTGGGATCCATCTTCAGACCTCAGGGTCAGTGCCCCCTGTTGGCCTCACCAACACCTCTTCCAGTAGTAAGCCAAGCTTTTCCTGGCTGGTCTCCCATCCAAGTACTGGCTGATCCAGCTACAGGTGGACAACCTCTTCTGAAGAGCATGTGGTATGGTTGCTGCAGTGGCATCACTGAAACATGTTACTCTCTTCACTTGAATTTTATGGTCCTAGTATTCCTACAGCTCACTTCTGTGTTCAAAAATGTTCAAAGCAAATCAGCTTTCTCAAGAGACATGTCAGTCTATTGTGTATTTTAGAGGAAACAAATCAATCACACTAAAATGACAAAGTCAAAGTTCATGAAATTATGCATGCATATTACAATTGATAGAACTTAATATCTAAGCTTTAAGGCCTTTCAAAAGTTTCACCAAGAAATGGGATTGTAATGGGATGGGGTGGCACAAAACCAAATCCATGTTATAACAGTAAAATGGTTCAACCGATTGTGATGAATTTTGCACATTATTCAGATTTGGCCCTACTTACAGTAATGGCCACTTTCTATGTCCATAATTCAGTTGAAGTGAAAGGGATGGGTGGTGGCATTGAGAGTAGTATGATGGGGAACTACATAAAAATTGGACATCACTGAAAACTGTCGACTTTCACAAAATGTAGTATTTATATTATTGTTCAGTAGTACTAGGTTGTTGTACCGTGTTAGCCATTATGAATGTGGAGAAAAGCCAAGCAAAATGACACCTTTTGTTGGCTAACTAAAAAGATTACAATATGCAAGCTTTCGAGGCAACTCAGGCCCCTTCTTCAGGCAATCTTGATTGATTGCCTGAAGAAGGGGCCTGAGTTGCCTCGAAAGCTTGCATATTGTAATCTTTTTAGTTAGCCAATAAAAGGTGTCATTTTGCTTGGCTTTTCTCTATTACTGTTCAGGCAATTTAACATATCAGCTTCGTGCACTTTCAGAAATATCACTGCAGAGTCATAATGGGAGTGCCAACACCTCAAAAACCACACATTAATCCAAACCAGGTGAACGGATGCTCGTCCAAATGTTACAGTTATCGCTACATAACATACAGAGTGGATGGAGTTTCAAAAGTTTCTTCATGGATGGGGGTTCAATGGGCAAGATGACACAAAAACCTGTACTTTTACCAGTATACTTGATGTATCAATGATTCATTTTTCAACAAGTCTACTTTATTAACGTGGGTAAAACCAATTCTTGAAACCACATTAACCAGGAAATACAAAAAAGTAGTATTCATGGTTTTAACCCAAGATGTTACAGCAGTTATGGAATTCAATCATACCAAGAAAAGAATAAATTCTCTATTTGTGACAGCAGAGAAATTATTAGAGGGGTAGTGTAAATGACAGATGGGCGAGCTAGCAATGGAAGAGTCACCATTTAAAAAACAGAAATATTTGCTTCTTTACCTTAAGAATCCCATTTTCACAAATTCATTATACCCAAGCAAGGGCAGGTTCTATATACATATCTCTTGATCTTCTTTACAATTGCAGATGATACCAAGATAGGTGGATTGTCAGAGAATCTGGAATCCGTTATATCATTACATAAGGACTTGGACAGCATACAGGCTTGGGCAGATTTGTGACAGATGAAATTTATTGTCAGTAAATGTAAAGAATTACACATAGGAAGGAAAAATGTTAAGTTTGAATACACAATGGGATGTCTGAAAATTGAGAATACCTTATGAGAAGGATTTAGGAGTCATAGTGGACTCAAGACTATCAACTGCCAGACAGTATTCAGAAGCTTCGTTACTCGGGTGGGGTGTTGCACACCCCAGTTGCCAAAGTTATGTGTATTTCTCATAGATGGCACAACGTGGGACTTTGATGCCATGAGTAGCTGCAAGATGACTAACGTATTTTACTTTAACATGGCCTTTTTATAACTTCAATTTAACTTAATTTAACTTAATCCTGATACTCTGTATGTTCAATAATTACTCATGGTGGCTCTAAAATCCGTACTGACCCCTACTCTCTTTTCTGTTTCTTTTTCCGGTTTCTTTGTGGTGGTGGCCTGCGCCACCTCCACCTACTCAAAGCTTCATGATGCTCCAACAATGATGGATGGATTAAAAGGCAGAAGTCTACGTGACCATCATCATCATCAAGTCCTTCCGTGAGAACCCTAAATCCAAAGAGGACTGTTTCATTTATGTTAGGTAGAATGCCTGGAACGTCTGGAGTTTTTTTTTTTTTCTGTCCCCCCTGGCCATTGAACCTTACTCTTATTCTATGTTAATTAATGTTAATTTATTTTGTTTTTCTTATTGTGTCTTTTATTTTTCTATTCTTTATTATGTAAAGCACTTTGAGCTACAGTTTGTATGAAAATGTGCTATATAAATAAATGTTGTTGTTGTTGTATTGCACATGCAAGAGCACGCATCAGTCGGAGGTGGACCCTTGAGCTGATAACGTTGTATTACATCGTTCTGGGTGTTCAGCACCCCACCAGAGTAATACCGCAGAGTATCGTTGGTATTTCATACCCTACACAAGCATTGGCGAATTACATTTTTACAGTAAGCTTTTGTTGCTGTGTTCTGTTTATAGCTTATTTGCTTATGACAATATTCCACCATTTACAGATGAGTTACGAGGAAGCCCAGGATAGGCTTGTCAGACTTTTGGACCTTGTTCAAGAACAACTTTGCCGAAGACAGGCTAGAAGTTCTCATCTCAGCAAAGAGATGCAACTAAAGCTCAAAAGAACAATCGGAAGAAGTTCTCATCTCAGCAAAGAGATGCAACTGAAGCTCAAAAGAACAATCAGAGAAAGTTCTGCTGCAAACCCACCACCAGCAAAGAAACCAAAACAGGCAAGGTGTGAGGAATGTCCAAGGAGTAAAGACAGAAAACCAAGATTTCAGTGCCATTCCTGCAGTAAATCCATATGCATGGAACATTTGGTTCCAACCTGCAATCAGTGCACCACAAGTTCCCAACAAACACAAGAAGAGTGGAACTTTCCATGAAGTTGTGAACTGTGACCACTTTTGAAATGGACAGAATGAATGTATACAGTATAGAGACATGAAACTTTTTTTTTATTCCCATCTGTAATTATTGAAAAGGTAATTTTAGACAGTGATTTTGTAAACATGAAAAGCCAGAGAATGCTACATGTCCTTGTAAAGATTAATTCAATTGCATTTAAAATATTTCTTACTATCATTTCTCCATAAATAACAGTGGGGTGCAATACACCCCAGCCAAGCACTTATGAGAGTTCACGAAACCCGAGTGACGAATGGTTACGAAGGCTAACAGAATGTCAGGTTATATAGCGCCTTGATGTGTGGAGTGCAAGTCCAAGAAGGCTCTGCTCAAGCTTTATAACACACTGGTGAGGCCTCATCTGGAGTCCTGTGTGCAGTTTTGGTCTCCAGGCTACAAAAAGGACAAAGCAGCACAAGAAAAGAGCGACTAGGCCGACTCCAGGGCTACAGGGGATGAAATTTAATGTCAGTTAATGTAAAGTATTAAACGTAGGAAGTCAAAATGTGAGGTTTGAATACACGATGGGAGGTCTGATGAATTATGAGGAAAGATTAAAAGAGCTGAACCTTCTCTGTTTAAGCAAAAGGAGATGAAGAGGAGACCTGGGGCCTCATGTATAACGCCGTGCGTAGAACTCGCACTATAACATGGCGTAAGCACAAAAGCCGAAATGTGTTTACGCACAGAAAAATCCAGATGCAGGAATCTGTGCGTACTCCAACTTCCACGTCCTTCCGTTACATAAATCCCGATCAGCGTGAAAACTAACGCTCGTGCACGTGCATTTTGTAACGCCCCAAATCCTCCCAGAATTACGCCTATTTGAATATGCAAATCAATATAAATCGCCCTTAAGCGCAGCCTTCTGTGAAAAGACAATGGGAAAAGCACGGGGAAAATATAAGAATTTCAGCGAATACCAAGTGGAGGCAAAGGAAAAACATACTATTTGTTCAAATAAACCGTGGTATAATCAACAAAATGAAGTTGATCGAGTGACATAGCGTGTTGGAGAAACTTGAAAGCTCACATTCACAAAATCGCACAGTGCCGGAAATAAAAAAGAAGTCACATATCAAAGGTGCCGTGAAAAGAAGAGTTGTAGCCCACTGTCTGAGTGTCATATGAAAGTTTATTAGGGTACAGAGAAAAAAAGGCACACGGTGGGGAAAAAACACGAAATGTCAACTTCAATCTCGAATTTTCCACTTTAATCACGTAGTTTATTTTGTCATTTAGTAGAACATTATAAACTTCATCTTAAAATCGTTTAATTAACCAGTTTCTCAAAATTACATCGTAATTAAAGTAGCACGTTAAATGCTTTGTTTTGTATTTGATCTTCTACTCGTATGTGATCTATGTGTGTGAATCACTACTTGCTTCTTAAACTGGCTATCTTCCTCCAACTGGACACAGAGTCCATTACATTTGTGATATTACAGCTCTCTGAATAACTAAAATACTGAGATGTATACGTGATGTCATTTTCATGATGATAGGAGTTAAAGCACATTATTAAACATGTGTTTCATGAGCCTCGTGCTCATGACAAGCATTTATCTTTTGTCGAAATTTGTCGCTGCGTTTTTAGCTGTGTTGTTATTTTCTCTTTCTGTTTTATATTCAATATATATTGCGTGCGCCCAAGAGTCCTTGCTTTTCTTTCCCCAAGTAACCGATCGCCATACAATCAGCTCTGTAATAGAAGTTAAGCCATCTGTAAGCTTAGCGCCGATTCTTCAAAACGTTTAAAGAACATTGAAATATCTTCGTAGTACATGTTTAATTATTCTATCCTTCACGACACTCCCAGTGAAGAATATAGATTATTTAAATGAAGTTAAAGTTTTATGTGTATAATTTAACAAACATATTTTGCTGCATTTCACCTTAAAAATGATATCGTCATCATATGTAAATACACGCTTTATAAAGTGGCCCAGGTTGTGAGATATTATAACTGTAGTGCAAGTTTACAGTGGGGTGATTGTACTTATAAGTACAAACCGTTCTACAAGGAGCAATTGATTGAGTGCATTTAAAGTTCTTGGGATTAAACTGTTTCTGAACCGCGAGGTCCGTACAGGAAAGGCTTTAAAACATTTCGTACAGGAAAGGCTTTAAAACATTTTGCAGTGGCTGAGACAGCGTGTCCTTAAAGCTGTATACCGATAATTATCTTTCCGATCAGCTGCTGCTGTGATTCACACTCAGATACAGTGATATAAATACTCCGAGTCGTGCAGTGAGAGTAATATGGAAAAAGATGATCCGCTGTGGCAACTCCTAACGGGAGGAGCTGAAAGAAGAAGAAGAAGAAGAAGAAAAAGAAGTGAGAGTAACAACGCTAAAGCAGTTATGGTATTTGGAATACTATGGCTGTTCCCTGGACCATTATATTGTTACAAGTTAATTACAATCAGATGCATTACACTAATAAACAATATGCGGTTAGTTTCTGTGTATTTATAAAGCCACGTCATGAAAATAATGAGTAATCACACAGGAACAGTACCATTGCTTTGATGCTGGGTGCCGCCAGTCTGCAAAACCGAGCGGAGAACTTGCGTACGACAAGGCATGAGGTACCGTGGAAAAGTGCGTGGCTTTACGCCAAGTGTAGGTTTTATACATCGCGATTTGAACGTGGAAAAGTTCTTACGCAACATTTCTGTGGGTACGCACCGTTTATACATGAGGCCCCTGATGTGTGGAGTACAAGTCACAGGAGGTTCTGCTCAAGCTTTATAACACACTGGTGAGGCCTCATCTGGAGTTCTGTGTGTAGTTTTGGCCTCTGGGCTACAAAAAGGACACAGCAGCACTAGAAAAGGTCCAGAGAAGAGCGACTAGGCTGATTCAGGGCTACAGGGGATGAGTTATGAGGAAAGATTTAAAGAGCTGAGCCTTTACAGTTTAAACAAAAGAAGATTAAAAGGTGACATGATTGAAGTTTTTAAAATTATGAAGGGAATAAGTCCAGTGGATCAAGACGGTAACTTTAAAATGAGTTCATCAAGACATGGGGACACAGTTGGGAACATGTTCAGGGTAAATTTCGCACAAACACTAGCAAGTTTTTCTGTGCACAAAGAACCACAGACACTTGGAATAAGAGACCAAGTAGTGTGGCAGAAAGTAGGACTTGAGGGACTTTCAAAACTTGATTTGATGTTATTTATAAAGAATTAAGTGGATTGAAATGATGAGCTTTGTAGGTTTGAATGGCCTGCTCTTGTTGAGATTGCTCTAATATTCTAATGTTCAGTGAAAGTTAAAGTTCTACCTTTTGATTAATCTATGATATCATATTTATACAAATGATTAGGGGTATTAACAAAAGTCCTACATAGATTTTAACCGAACCCATGTGTCAAAAAGGGTGAATGTCTTCTTTAAGTCTACCTGAACCTGCTGTATATTGTTGATTGCTAGAGAGCAGTTTCGCAGTTATAATCAATTACCTTGACATCTGGTCTGGAAGGATAGTGGAAAGTCACGTTGTGGAATTCAATATCTCCTTTCACCTTATCCAGTTTATATCCGCTCTCTGACAAGCAATCAATTTTTGGTTCCTAAAATTGAGAGTAGGAAACACGCTAGTTAACGGCCTAACCCCTTCAAAGACCTACCACTCAATTTGTTTCCTATCCAGATCCACATGAATTAGTGGAATACTTCTCGAAGAAAGTAAATCAGTTCATTTTAAATAAAAGCTCTGAGTGAGTCTAGAACCAGACATGCAATCTAACTGATACAATTAAATATACAAGTTATTAACATACGAATCACCTGTTTCATGTGGCTTATTCATTGTAATGTAATATTTTTCATTCTTCTAATGCCACTTTTTGCTTAGGCAATACTCACTTTGTCAATAGTTTCGTAAATAGATGTTGCTGCTCCTCGGCCAGAAGCAAATGCTTCCAAGCATGGTGAGGCTTGACCAAGATTCAAAGCACCAACAAGTACTCCTAGAAAGACCTAAAACAGAAAAGATTCACATTGATTTTTGAGAGGATGATCCTGAAAGAGTTCCAACCTCTAGTCTGAAAACATTTTGATCCTCTGCAGTTTACCTATCAGACACATACAGGTTGGAGGATGCCCTGATCTACATACTTCACAGAGCCTACTCTCACTGGGATAAAGGCGGCACCATAGTCAGGAAAATGTGGTTTGATTTTTCCAGTGCCTTTAACACCATTCTGAATCCTTGACTGGGGAAAAAGCTCAAGGGTCTGCATCTTGATGCCCCACAGTCTCCTGGATCATGAACTACCTGACTAACACAGCGGTTTGTGAGGCTGAGAGACTATGTGTCAGATATAGTGTAATACTAGAGCTCCTCAGGTTATATCTCTCCTGACGTATCTCCCTTACTGTTTACCCTCTACACAGCAGACTTCCAGCACCATAACACCGCTTGCCATCTATAGAAATTCTTAGATGACTCCTCTATCATAGGTTGCACTAATAATGGAGATAATTTGGAATACAGGAGGCTTGAGGAGGACTTTATCTTGTGGTGCAGTGAGTTCCACCTGCAACTCAACATCAACAAGACAAAAGAGTTGGTGGTGGACTTATGGTGGTATGCCAAAGAGCTTCTGAGACCAATCACCATTCAGAGCTACAAGTACCTGGGGCTTCACATAAATAACAAACTGGACTGGTCTGACCGCACAGAGGTGTTGTACAAGAAGGACCAGAGTAGACTGGACTTGCTAAGAAGAATCAGGTCTTTTGATGTATGTAGCAAGCTGCTGGAAATGTTCTACCAGTCCATAGTGGCCAGTGTGGTGTTCTATGCCTGTGGTCTTCTGGGGAAGCAACTTGAGCTAAAAATAAGCACAAAGCCTGAATGAACTTATCAGAACAGCCTGCTATCATCACTGGGTTAACCTTGGACACACTGGAAACTGTTGTCAAAAAGAGGAAGATGGCAAAAATGGATGTCATCATTAAAAATCCCCTCTATCCTCTCCAGTAGGTGTTCTCTTGGAGCAATTTTAGCCATAGGCTCAATCCTCCATGGTGTGCTATGCAGCATCTCTGTTTTTTTTTTTTTGGGGGGGGGGGTTTTCTATCTGCTGCTATCAGGCAGTTCAATGTTTCCTTTAAACGTCCAAAACTAAATGCTTCATCCAAGGCCGGGCAAGAGGAAACTCACGTTAACTTGATCTTTTTCTTTTCCCCCCTCAACAGAGAGAAGACACCCAGGGGGGCAATTGACTCTGCCCCTTCCGGTTCTTCAACCTTTAAAGCCTACTGCTGCCATAGAGAGGCAGTCAGTTCTAACTCGACTGAGCCAAAGGATGGAGCTCTGAAAAACTTGATGAATAATTGACAGAAAAGATTGGCTTACTTGTTTTGTTGATCACTAGTACAGTAATAGAGTTGCGGGTAGCAGCACTTATTGTTTCATTTATTGGACTGTATTAAGTGGGGACAGCTGGGTTGGCTTAAGCCTCATTTTAACCACAGCCTGGATCTTCTGTAGATCAGTGCACCAACTAGGAAAAAAAAAATCAGGAGTGGTCTCCCCTCGACTTTCTCGTATACTAAGATATGGGAATTGGTATTTGAGGAGTAAACTGCAAGACAAGGATTATATTTTATATTATGTACATTAAAGAACCATCAACAACAAATCAAATCAAATTAATAATATATTGAACTATTATTATAAAAGTAAAGTTGAATAAATAGAACTCTGGAATTGCATGAGTAAAAGGTAAATGACCACATCTGGTTAGTGGAAATAGCCCAAAAGTTGTTAGAAATCTATGTTTTGTACCAAATACCTGTATGCAAAATTTGGTTGACCTAAGTGAAAGAGTACTCAAGTTATTCTGTTTATACACACACACACACACAGACGTAATTTCAAAAATAGTATTTTCGGACTCAGGGAGGTCTAAAATGTCGAGATTCATCAAAATCTCAAAATGGAAGTTTTTGGAGGATTCCAATACTTAGCCTATACTTCATATATACGAACAAGTCAGGGAGGTCAAAAAAAAAAATCGAGATTCATCAAAATCTTGACATTGAATCTTTGGATGATTACAATACTTTCCATATACTTCGTATACGAGAAGGTGAAAACACACATTTCAAGTGGCACAATGAAGTAATGGTCAGTGGTCAGCCTTGCACTCTGGGTGGTTGGGTTTTTCCCTCCACAAGCCTCTGTGTAAGGTTTGCTCTTTTTCTCTCGTATTCATGTGACTTTTCTCAAGGCTATTGCATGTCCCAAGGATGCGCTGCTTGGTGTACTCATAACTGTATCAATATTAGTGCTTTTTTGTTTGTTTCCTAGGCTATACAAAGAAAAAAAAACTGGTGTCAGAGAATGAGAGGATGGTGTAGGAGGAGAAGAAGCATCCCATGTGAGATGGGGAAATATACATTACCTGGACAAGAGACCAGTTGATGACAAAAGCATATTGGCTAGCAGACCAGAGAAATTACTTTGTGTCCAGCTGGCAGGAAATAAATGGCGGTCCAGCAATAGCCGGGAACCTGGAGTTGTTCCATCCCCTGTATGTCAGGTGGCAATGGTCCTCATCTAGGAGCCCAGTCGGGACACCCACAGGGCTGCTCAGGAATTGGAGATTGTGCAGCCATGTTGGGGTCCCTATGTATCGATAGAGGGTGCTGTCAAGGGAGGACCTCCCTACTTTTGTTTCCCAGAGGATATGGCGTGGCTTCAGAAATGCTCCCAGGTCTGACATAAAAGGGAGCCCGCTGCCTCCCAACACTCTGACTCAACCATGCAACACTCAACTGAGTGAGGAGGAAGAATTGTGCTTTATTATTCATTTATCGTATTACTAGCCAACCCACGGCGTACCATACACCACATAATCAGGCCGGTTTTTTAATGATTTTTAAGCACAGGGAGAAAATTAACATTTGAAAAATCGGTAATGTAATAAATCAGCAAGAAAAGCAAAATTGTAACAATGCACGGAACGAACCAACACACAATCGTCCGTGACAGAAAACTGGCGGACCGCCATCGCGCCTTCTCCTCCCAGATGGAGGGATGGGGTTGGATGGTGCTCAGGCGCGGAAGGTGGAACTGGAAGGAGAGGAGAAGGACGTCCATTCTGCTCCGTTTGTCATGCTAGTCTGCTGATTTCTTGTTCAGTATGCACTGCCCGCTCATGTGCCCACCTCCAACTCGTCATGTTAGTCTGTCGTCTTTGCACAGTCCAGATGCACCTGTGACTCACGTAGACGTCTCATTGCTCTGTGGGGTTTTGGCTGCTTTTCTATATATAATCCACCAAGACACCTGACCACGGTAGTAGCGAGGTGGGAGGGGGGTGTGCACAAAGGGTAGGGACGCAACCAGTGGGAGCGCACGAGTCACACTTAGTGGGAATTCCACGGTTTGCAGCCCGAATGGGGTTCAACGGCTTACCCACGCCTCTCTGCATCGGGTAGACACACGCTCAATGTCATGCAAAATTATTTATTGAATGCTAAACACTTCTGGAAAGACACGGTTGTCTAAAACGGGTTGGTGTGAGAATACAACAGAAAGTGAATGAAAAGATGGAACTCTGGAGAGAGCAAAATACAACACAATAGTGAACCCGCAGCATAACAAACGCCGCATAATTATTTATTGATGGTTGAACACTTCTGGAAAGACACAGTTGTCTAAAAAGGGAGGGTTTGAGGATACAGAATACCCTTCGCAAACTGTTTTACATGCTGCATATAGCGATTCACTTCTGTGAGAAACATGCCTCTATGATCAGTCAACGTGGCTCAGAGGTGCATGTGGGCTCTACAACAGACAAACATAAATGACACCGTTTTTCCTGTGTCGTCGCGTCCGAGTTGGTGGGCGAGGTTCTGCGAGTTGTCGTCATATCCAATGGTCTTAGAGTTGGTGGGCGTGGCTCCTTCCTGCGTGCGCCATGGGCGTCTTACTTGTCTGCGGCTTGTCACCCACATGCTTTCCATGGGTCTCTTGCCTTAGTGAATTATATATATAGATTGTGGCTGATTACTGAAGAGAGGATTGGGAAGAAGTGCCTGGAGAGAATACAAAGCCTTTATTTGATCCTGATAACGTGTGGTGTTTTACTGTGACTGTGGTTTGGGGCTCTCTGCTGCCCCTAGTGGTTACAATGGACTCAGGTAAACAATGGAAAGGCAAGGTTAGGCTCTGGCACAAGGGTCAATACAAGGATCAAGGCAAAGGACATGGAGCTAAAGGGCAAGGCCCAGGGGTTATCTTCCATCCATTAAAATGATATTTGTGCTTCCGAGAAATGGTTTGTAAGTGACTCAGAGATCCTATATAGGCAGATGGAATATGATGAACACCTTAATATGTAAGTAACAAATAAGGCATTTGACCTTTTAGCATTGTAGGAACAAAAACATCAAACCCTCACTTTTAAAATGGAAATTAATGCATAAAACTGGTTTCCACAAAAACGAGCCACGTAACGTACCTGTAGTAGCGTCCCAGGTGAATATTCCATAGTGTCTATTACAAGGCTGGAGCCATACCAGAATGCCAGAGCATAACAGAGGAAGATTATGAGCCACATGTATCCTGTGAAGAATCCCATTATCAGACCTTTCCTGGTGCCCCAGGTCTGAGCCGAAACCAGATTTTTATCATACCTGCAGGATAAGTGGCAAAGCTTGTCAGTGTTACATGATTTACAAGCAATCCAATCAGTTTCTGAATTCACTTAATTCAAATCAAGGATATGATGGCCAAGAAAGCACCTGGGACATATTAAGAATGAATCCCAGACAAGGCGCCAGTCCATTGAAGGGCACACATTCACATCCTAGTCAGACTTTTAGTTAAATTCCAAGGAGTTCTGTTTGTGTGGGATTTCCCCCGGGTGCTCCGGTTTCTTCCGGCAGTCCAAAGACATTCAAGTTAGGTGAATTGGTGATCCTAAAATGGCCCTGGTGTGAGGTTGGTGTGTGTGTGCCCTCTGATGGACTAGCACCCTGTCCAGGTTTTTTTTTTTTGTTCTTCCTTACACCCTAGACTCCATCAGACCCTTTTCAGGACTAAGCAGGTTAGAAAATGACTGGCTAAATTCTAAGACCCTTGATAAATATCCATCCATTTTCCAACCCATTGAATCCAAACACAGGGTCACAGGGGTCTGCTGGAGCCAATCCCAGCCAACACAGGGCACAAGGCAGGAATCCAATCCCAGGCAGGGTGCCAACCCACCACAGGACACACAAACACACCAAGCACACACTAGGGACAATTTGGGGGGATGTAACAGCTCTTAATGTAAATTTTGTCTTGGTCCCTGTAAATGGCATTAGTTGCCCAGGCTCAATCAGTTAAGAACGTTGTATGATTTTTGTGCAGTAAAGCTGACCACTGGTGGGTTATAAGATGCCATGTGTACTAAGGGTAAACTGATTTAAACACTAAACTATTATAAGTGCATATGCAGAAGGGTACGTGGAGTGATTAGGAGGCCTGCCCCTTACACATAATGACCTTAACTTACCTTTCAACCTCCTTTTTCTCTCCTCCAAATGCCGCCACAGTCCGAATGGAAGAAAGCACCTCGTCTGCTACCGCACCTGCTTTAGCATAGGCCAGCAATTCTTGTCCAGTCAGTTTGGCCACAAACTGCAAAACAGAAAGGCCGGTTACCCAGGAGTGATATCTACCAATGATACAGAAGATCAGCCTGAAGTGCTCGCTACTCACCAAAGCCATTAAGGCAGCTCCAACCCCAATTAGAGGACTGACTGCAATGATGACAAGTGTGAGCTTCCACCCTTGGACAAAACCCATCATGAAGCCGCAAATAAAAGTAGTGAAGCGCTGAATGAAAATCCCAACTTGGTCTGCGATGGCATCATTGATTTTATTGATGTCACTGGAAATACAGGTTGAAAAGATCTGCATGTGCATCAAGTGGATTATCAACCATGAAAATATGAGCAGGCTTGAGAATCCTGATGACCACGCTCTAAATAATACACTAGGATACATTTTTCAGGCATTATCTGTTACATACGATATTGATTTTTTTCTTTTAACCAGATCTTCCTATCTTACATTTGTCAATCCATTCATCTTCCAATCCTGTTTATCCAGAGCAAGGTTGTGGAAAACTGGAGCCTATACCAGCAAGCATCAGATGTAAGGCAGTAACAGTCCTTGGATGGATATACAGTATATATATATAAGGACAGAAGCACTTCTAGGTCAAGGACTATATAAAATCCAGAAGATTCATCAGTCTCTCTGTACAGATTCCTCCAGTACTTCATTTGAATTTCACCCTCCAACTCACTCATTTTCCTCCTTTCAGCTTCCTACTTTCTCAGAAATCTCAGATCTTGTCTGTAAGTCTAAGCCATCCACCTGTCAACTGGACCCCCTTCCTACAGTTCTGGTCAAAGCCTGCCTCCCCTCTCTGGTCCCCCTTATCTCTGCTATAATCCACTCTTCTCTCACTACTGGTACTGTTCCTTCATCTTTTAAAAGTGCTGCAATAACAACCAATACTGAAAATACCTGGTGCCGATCCGACTAATTTCAGTAATTTTCGTCCTATTTCTAATCTACCCTTCTTTTCCAAATTTTTTGAAAAAATAGTGGCTATTCAACTTCATTCTCATTTATCTCAAAATAATCTGTATGAACAGTTCCAGTCTGGTTTTCGTCCCCTTCACAGTACAGAAACGGCACTTATAAAAATTACTAACGACCTCCTTATGGCAGCTGATTCTGGTTTAATTCCTATTCTCATCCTCCTTTATCTGAGTGCAGCCTTTGACACTGTTTATCACACTACTCTTCTCAATAGATTATCTTCGATTGGCATTACCCACACTCCACTAGATTGGTTCAGATCCTACCTCTCAGGCCGCACTCAGTTTGTTCAGCTTAAAACTTTCACATCCCAACCCACTGCTGATACTTTAGGTGGGCTCTGTCCTGGGGCCCTCCTTTTCATTATTTACCTCCTTCCCCTTGTTAATATCTTTTGTAAATATAACATTAGCTTCCACTGTTATGGTGGTGACACCCAGCTCTATCTCACTGCTTCCTTTCCACCCTCCTCACTTATTGATTGCATAGCAGAAATCAAATTCTGCTTTTCTTCAAATTTTCTTAAATTAAATAGTGACAAAACTGAGGTTCTCCTCATTGGTACAAAATCAACATTATCCAAAACTGATCATTTTTCATTTGTTATTGATAATTCCTCTGTCTCCCCTTCCGCACAGGTTAAGAGTCTGGGTGTCATCCTTGACAGTACTTTATCTTTTCAGTCTCCCGGTCTGCATATTTCTACTTGCGTAATACAGTATTAATCGTATTCGCCCCTACATCACTCCCCACACCACTGCTATCCTTGTTCATAGTCTTGTCACGTCTCGTCTGGATTATTGCAATTCCCTTTTCTTTGGTCTTTCTCGCAAATCTCGTTATAAGCTTCAACTAGTCCAGAATTCATCTGCCCACATCATTACTAGAACCCCCTCTGTTCCCCATATCACTCCCGTTTTGTAGAAGCTTCATTGGCTTCCAGTTCAATTCTGAATTCAATTCAAAATTCTCCTACTAACTTTTAAGGCTCTCCACAACCTCGCCCCTCCATATCTGTCTGACCTCCTCCATGTTGCCATTCCCTCCCGCACCCTTAGATCCTCTTCCTCCATCCATCTGACTGTCTCCTTTGTCTGTCTTACCACCATGGGGAGCACAGCATCAGGTTACTCTGCTCCTGAGCTCTGGAACTCACTATCATCTGAGCTTAGCAATATGGAATCATTTTCACTTTTCAAATCTAAACTTAAAACTCATTTGTTTAAGACTGATTTTTCTCTTGATTACAATTGCTCTGTCTGATTTTAACTTCTGTATTTTACTTTTGCTTATAATCTGTGTTTTGTCTATTGTTCGGTGTCCTTGAGTGTTTAGAAAGGTGCCTACAAATAAATTAAATGTATTATTATTATAAAGGACTTGGGGGCAAGGAGACGGGAGGAGTGTGAAAGAGCTTGCTGGGAGGTGGAGGAGAGAGTTATTGTGTTTATTATCATCGTTATTATTGTATTATTGCCTGTTTATTGTGGCTGGGGTGCTTTGGAGGCACTACAAAGAAAAAGGAAGAATGAAAAAGAACTTCTTATTGCTTTTAACCTGTGTCTACATCAGTCTCTTGGGTTTTATGGGGCAACAGCACCTCCAAGCGTTTGACACTGGACAGAAGACCAAAACAGAAGGAGAATATGAAACACAAAATAATTGATCTCATAAATTTCCACATCCTTTAACAAGACACTTCTAAATGTCAACGGTGCAGCCATTTGGTTTTAGAAGCCACAGTATTAGTTCAATGGAGATCATCTGCCTGGGGTTTCATGTGATTGTAGTATAAATGCAGCGTGCAATAATTGTCACATCAGACTTGTACCGCCAGACCTAAAGTGACTGATTCATTATTTGGCTAGATTGCAAAATCCCCGAAGGCGTTCCTTAACACAAAGTGATCTTACTCTGACATCCTGCTGTTAAGTTCTCCCACAGAAATGCAATCAAACCAGCCAATCTCCATTCTCATGACCTTACGAAAGTACAGTTTTCTGATTTTCTTGATTTGACGAGCTGAGGCAATCACAAATAGGCAGATCTAAAAAAAAAAAGAAAGAAAGAAACTAATGAAGATGGCACTTGTCATGTGGATCAAGGCCCATTACATCAGACATTGGCATGAAGGCAGAGTTAGAATTCAGACAGCTGCAGATTCAGTCTTAATTCTCGGAAAACATAAGCTATTGGCAGCAGTAGAAAAAGTGATGGTCACACATAATGACTTGGCCTTACAAATGAAATAGTTATTATAAGTTTGAATCTAAACTTCAAGTTGAGATTTAACCCTATTAGTAAGACTGCATGCTTGCATTTAGATCTTTTAAACATTTTAATATTATGAAAAATTAATGCAGGCTTTTGCTTTTAACAAACTAGATTACTGTAATACACTCTCATCAAGACTACCTGATTAAGAGGTGACGTGAACAAAGTGTTGCAATTATGACAGGAATTACTGCAGTGGACCCAGGCTGTTACTTTACAATAAATTCTACAAAAAAACGACCTGGGCAAACTGACCCTTTATAGGAGCGGATCAACCCTCAGGGTAGCTTGGTCAGCAAGGGGCCTTTTCATATTGCACATTATATTCTAGCGAGTCTGACGAGCACACAAGTCAAATTTATGAGTGGAACCCCCGTGCTTCATGAAAGGAAAAAAAATGATTAACATAGTGTTGCAATTTCCCGACGGAAATACCCCAAGACACCTTTTCTGCTCAAGGCAAGGATGGGTTAAGAGTCACCCAGAGGCCTGTGGGGGTCTTAAACCTGCCTTGTTCGTTAAGGTGAGATTTCACACAATTGTTAAAAGGTTCATCTTCACACCAAGAATCACAGACATGTGGAAGCAGTGTGGTGGACAACAGGAATTTCGGGACTTTCAAATCTCAACTTGATGTTTTTCTGGATAAGCGTTGTGAAAAGGATGAATGGACTTTGTTGGACTGAATCACAATTGTTTAAATGTTCTAATGCCCAATCTGTTACAATCTGTTAGTCTTTATTTATTTTTTCTGGATAGAATTCTATGCTATACTATTTAAAGAACATCACCAGAAATTGAGGTTCATTTCTGGGTATAATTGAAGGGGTGAGTTCCAAAACCTGTTAAGTACATTTTTTGGTGAACTTTAGGTGAAGCATGGTTCTGACTCATCAAAGGGTCGGCTATGTGCTTGGCATTGAAGTGGGCTTCAAAACCTGCTAAGTACCAAAATATAGTGCTATAAATTTTGATGTGAGTTCCAAAACCTGTTAAATACATAACCAGCTTAGTTCCAAAAGCTGCTAAGTACACCAGCCAATCATCTCAATATGCCACACTCAGAGTTTTAGGAAGAGACTGGCAGGTGCTTAACTACAAGTCTGCAACTGCAAAAGTCTGCAAAAAAAAGCTCACATTTCACTTGACAAAAGTTCAAGTGGTGGAAATAACAAGAAGTAACATAAACATAAAGACCACGTATTCGGGTGACTTTTGCAGTCACAGTATTGTGAAATGTGGCAGCAAAATAAAAAACTTGTCAGCTGACCCACTTCCACTGAATTGTTGTGTTAATCCAGTAAAAGCAAAGGATGTCGAAATGTTGCTTAGCAAAATGGGAGTCAATATGGACAATCCGCAATCAGAAAAAGTTAAAGAGTTCTACCTCCCAATGATTGGAACAGCCAACAAAAACACTAAACCAATGGCAGACAGTAATACCAAAATATATGATGAAGACAATGTAGAATATTGACATTCTAGAGATTGCTTATAACTTGTTTAATTTACTACTTAAACAGTGCTTAACAGGAATTCATGACTTTTAGCATTACTTTTTAGCTAAATAGTTTAGAGACTAAAAGCTCTGAATTTCTTTTGTTATATAATAAAAATATTTCAAGATCCAGAGCACTTTTGATGAAAGTTTCTACTTATAGGTTTATGGAATAGCATTGATTTAGCGTCAAAACCTGCTAAGTATGTTTTTTTCCTATTTTTTACAAAAATGTAAAATATTCAGATTTCTCAGATGTCCAGCAATTGACCTTCAGTAATGTAACAACCAACATTCTGCAAAAAGAATTTTAAAAATATCATTTCAAATACTTAAAAATTATTTTTCTCCTTTTCACAAAAAGTTGTCTCCTGTACTTAGCTGATTTTGCAACTCAGCTCTTCAATTTTAGAAAGCGTTTTAAACCATTTTGCCTGAGAGACCTCTTGGGCACAGCCATCAGCAGTGTGTCAACCTTGTCAAGAGGTTTACTTACCTCGGCAACGACATTCACGTCTCTGGTGACTCTTCCTGTGAAGTCAGTAGACAGATTGGGAGAGCATGAGGGGTCATGAGGTCACTGGAACTGGGTGTGTGGTGCTCCCAATATCTATGCAAAAGGACGAAGGTCCAAGTCTTTAGAGTCCTGGTGCTTCCTGTCTTGCTATATGTTTGCCAGACATGGACGCTATCCAGTGACCTGAGATGAAAACTGGACTCCTTTGGTACTGTGTATATCTAGAAAATCCTTGGGTACCGTTGGTTTGACTTGGTGTCGAATGAGCGGTTGCTCATGTTGTCCCGAATTAGGCACACTACCTACATTGTGAGGGAGCGTCAGTTACGACACTATGGCCATGTGGCACATTTCCCCAGAGGGTGATCCGGCTCGTAAGATCGTCATTGTTGGGGACTCGAGTGGCTGGACCAGGCCAAGGGGTCGCCCACATAACACCAGGCTGCGGCAGATAGAGGGTCATTTCCAGAGGCTGGGACTGGACCGCGTGTCTGCCTGGGGTTTTGCCAATCAGGATCCCAAGTTGTTTCGTTGTGTAGTGGGTACGACAACGCCCTGTACCAGTGCATGCTCCCCAACTTGACTTGACTTGCCTGAGAGATGTTCTGAAGAATGACAACGCCCATGATTATTTTCAAGTGCAGTTTTTCTTCACTTTCATTAATTTGCCCGACATTAAGGAGGGTCCTGGCTGGTCCCCCAACCTGTATAATACCCCTGTTGTCTTTTGTTTACACATTAAATTAAGTGAAATATGTTTCCTTATATTTCAGATATATTCTTAAAATTGCATATTTGAACAACATATACAACATTTGTCACATTATAAGATACGGCCACATCTCTCTATTATAAAAAAAAACTTGGAAGGTTGGAAGGAGACAAGACATGATTTTATCACAGAGACACTTTCACGTCCCGTGAGACAAGACTTTGTGCCAAGAGATTTAACCACGCCCGGGGCGGAAATAAAAGACAAAGAGTAGATGACAAAGTAGAACGTCGTAAAGAGTTCAAAAATGTTGGCGTGATACACATGGAGAGCAGGTTAGAGATAATGAAAGTACTAAAATTTGAAAGTCTCAAAAAAAGGATAGTAAAGATCGCATTAGCACAAACAAACAGAAATTATTACTTGGTGAAATAACAGAACAGCGAAAAGAGAGCGAACATATTTTTCGGATTTAAACTTTAAGTCGGAGTCTTGTAGATCATCTAATTCGTGTTGCCATCAGAGGAAAAAAAAGTAGTGTTTCTTCCCAATGATGAAGCATATCCGTGAGAATTAAAAGATTTGTTGTTTAGTGAAAGTGAAATCCTGTCAGAGAAATCATTTCTCATTTGTGTGAATGCTATTGTCAGACACATTTCTTGTAGAGAGAAAGAAACAATATTCACTCACGGGCAGTTATACATTGCGTTATCAAGATGTAATTCCAAACACGGAATCAAAATGCAATGTGATTTTGATGAAAAGGTAAAAGCGAAAAAAGATTGAATATATGGACATAGGTGATATGACAGAAGTGCTTGGGTTGGCAAGTGCAACAAGCAGGGGGCAAAGCTGCCTAGTATTTAAATATATTTCATTTTCATAAGGAAACTACATAATGCAGGACTAAGAATGTTGTGTTACAGTATTCTGTTCAAGATATTTGTTTGATAACTTCATGCATGTTCTTCCTGTAATTTGGTTCAGCATATCATGCTGTGAGTAACTGGAAATTCTAGAATTTTTTAACAATATGCTAACTTAGCCAGACTAAGAATGGAAACCAGTGGAGAAAAGGCAGCAGAACTGTAAGACACCTCATGGTGGACAGGGTGGAAGACATGGGTGAGCAGTACAGACAGAGAGAAGTAGTAGAATACAGGCCTGAAGGAATAAAATAAAGAACAAAAATTAAAAAAAGTATTGAAGAAAATAGTAAAAGTAAAAAAAAAAAGAAAATAAAGGGCATAATACAAATGTAAAAATGAAAAATAATAATTAAAGTAGTAAAATAAAAGCAAGCAAAGCACGCCAGGAGAAAATAAGCCTGATGAAATAAATTGGCCACAGAAAGAAACGTGTCCTCCCACCAACAGAGTAAAAGATTAACCTGCATTTTGAAAATAATGTAATAAAAAAATGTTGTGTTTAGTAACATCTGCTTACCTGGAAATACCCGATGACAAGGATCCCGCATCCAATCCCAACGTAATACAGAGCAAACTGTATCATCTCTGCTTCAATATCTAAGAACCTGAAAAAATGCTGCTGTTTTACCAAAAACAATATACTCAAGTACAAACATCAGAGATATTTAAAATATTCACTCTGCTTATATATTATATATATGAGGGAACACCTAATCATCTCAGACTAACACCAAGTCAGTTAAGCTTCAGAGATATCAATCTATCCAGTTATGAGGTAGAAGCAACTTCACCTGCTTTGGTGCAAATGCGAGTGGAAACAAGACACCCTCAAAAAGGGAACAGTTTTGCAGGTGGTGGCCACAGACAATTGTCCTTGTCACTTCTGGCTGCATGAGGCGGAACCTGCAGCTGATTCGGGTTGCACAGGAAGTCCAGCTCCTCTAGGATGGCTCATTCATATGTGCCATCTCAAGAATGTTTGCTGTGTCTCCCAGCACAGTCTCGGGAGTATGGAGGAGATAACCGGAGACGGACAGGGCCATAGAAGGGCATCACGACCGGTTAATGGTGGGTTAGTGAGGGTCTGGGAAGGCATACCTTGAAGGGTACGCATCTGGGAGTAGGAGGAATTGATTATTGTATTTGAGTATTGGTCATTGTTTATGTGTATTGTGGAGTGAAGGGTGCTTTGTGCACATTATTATTGTCCAAAAATAAATATTTGGACTTTTATCTGGTGTCTGGCATCTGATCTGAGGGTTCAAGGGGACAACAGCGCCCCCTACCTGTCACAATGGCCAGTTGGTAAACATTCACCACGTCCTCTCAGTTGTGAGAAGCAGATCATAGATATGTGATACAGTATCTGCCAAATAATACAAAGAGTACACAACATGTGTTTCACCATTATTGGTGAAAATCAGGTGTATGCACTTTTGCATCCCCTTGCAGGGATTGATATATATATATATATATATATATATATATATATATATATATATATATACAATATGTATGAATATGTATATGTGTATGTATACATATATACTGTATAAATATATACTGTTAAAAGTAGCTTCATCCAAGAGGATATGTCCAAACTACATGCCTGCTGTAGAAATGAATAAGATAAGATCTTAAAGCTGCCACTAGAGGGCAATACATCAGTCTTTGCATGAAAAAGTCGATCAGCCAACATTGTTGCGTCCGATATGACTTGGATAGTCTCTACATTACATGAATAATGTCTCATAAGTTATGCAAACAATTCACTGAGCTTGATAGTACTGGTTAGCTTGACTTATAGCAGTGTATGTTTGCCATATAGATGTGAATGTGGAGCATGGTGGCTAACAATGAGATTCTCATACTCACTGGTAAAATACCAGGAAGACTGGCTGATCGTGTAGCAGGGTAGCACAATGTCCATGGCACCTTTCATACTGAAAAACCAGGACATTACTGTTTAAACCAATTGAGAATTGCCCATTCAGACATACCAGGATAAATAAACAACAGAGGTGACAAATGAAAGTTTCATCTTGGGTTTGGATCCTGCAAGGTGCTCAAATGGTCCATAATCACTACACCATTTGTTCTTGTTTGTATCTTCTCTGAGAATATATGATTATTAGTAGTGGTGCTAAATTGCTGTTTTCATTCAGTTTATATTATTTTGCACCATATTTGCCAAATATGTTGTTACCTACTTTTCACTTTTGCTCCAAAGATATGATTTGCTCCATCTTTTGCCTACCGAGTGTCTAATGTGAGGATACAGTGATATTTTGGGTACTTTACCTGGCAACTTTCTGGCTTTTTTGCATAACCTGGGAAAATGCCTGGCAATTATGATCTGCCTTGACCTGAACTTTAGCTGGGCCACGTTTCTGAGATTTTTTTTTAGCTTTGCTTTGTTCACACATGTCCGTTATACAGGAGTTTTTCAGTAAATTTCAAGTATATCTTATGTGTTATCGGGGGAATGGCAACGGTTTCCACCTTCTAAAGTGATGCAATGCATTCCATGAATCACGCAGATTTAGGACTCCATTATGACCTGTGCCAGTAATCATTTACTATAAAGAATCGCCTCCAGGTGAAATAGCATATATTTGGTAATGATGAGACTTTTATTGTCCTCATTTTAGACAGTTTGGGAGGAGGCCGTAATTCTCTAGCTAGAAAGCGACCATCAACATATGTGAGGTTTTGATTAAACTTACCCACATTCTACAGTTGTGTTCATTTCTATATGGAAGAATTCCGACCCATTTCTCCACACAATAGAGTTATTAACACATTGTTTTTCAGGATCTTGAAGTTCGCGAATTTCAATGTCATACTTAACAAAAGTGTCAATTAAAAGTCCAAAAACAAGCAGAACTAGAGGCTGCGCAAGCCCATGGATGAAAGCACAGAGACCTCCAATGAGCATCATGAAGATATCAATGCAGGAAGCATATTGGAACTGCAAAAAGAGGAACAAAAGGAATAATTGAGTAAATATTGTTCACCTTATTTTGAGATTCTTATTTTCTAAGTGCTGTTGTGAATCTGCCATGCAGGAATGTTAGATCTTTTGTATTGTTAGCATTTTATATTTGCTTAGGGTCATGTGTTAAATTTGAATTTGGATCTGCAGCGGGTGGCACGGTGGTACAGTGGTAGTGCTGCTGCCTCGCAGTTAGGAGACAGTTGACATGTTCTCTCTGTGTCTGTGTGGGTTTCCTCCAGGTACTCCGGTTTCCTTCCACAGTCCAAAGACATGCAGGTTAGGTGCATTAGTGATTCTAAATTGTCCAGTGTGTGTGTGCCTTGTGGTGGGCTGCTGCCCTGCCTGGGGTTTGTTTCCTGCCTTGCGCCCTGTGTTGGCTCCAGCAGATCCCCGTGACCCTGTAGTTAGGATATAGCGGGTTGGATAATGGATGGATGGATCTGAAGCAGCTCCCTTTTTACCTAAAGATTATTGAGGTTTAAAAATTAAATTGCCCTTTGTTGATCACTGAGACATTGCAGAATACTCATTACGTGTTTTCATACCGATGGATTGTGCTTTTATCTCACTACAGGAGGGTTACACAGGGTTAGTCTCTGGGCCCAATAACTAAAGGTTTTTGTATCAACCTAAATTAGAAGCAATTACTGCTTCCAAAACAAATATTAGAGTTTATTAAACAAAAATCATAAGAAAAAAAATATTTAAAATAAAAAATAATTAGGCAAATGAACCAAGAAGCAAAATTCAGAAAAGACAAAGGCCAAGCAATGCCAAAATACGAAACACTATTAGGTAGTGTAATCAGAATATACGTTTAATAGGTCACTGTGCTCTGTGCAAATATTTTAAATCTACTTTTCCTTTCTACTCACATGTGCAGCTAACACAAAGCCAGATTTAGCACATAGGAGTTCACCATATATTGTAAGAACTGCTAGGTAAGCTTTTTAAGGCAAGACAAGTTAAGGACAACTGTGAAATGGGCTTTGTACTATTTCTGTGTGACAGAGTCAGCATGACATTGGATCTTCTTTTCCTTGTTTGGAATGGCATGATTTGCCTCAGTGGGGGTCTGCACATGGAGAAAGGGTATAAAGCCTTGGAACATTGCCCGGCACACCTTTAAAGCCGACGGATGGATGGGAGATTACGTCATCCGATCCGGAAAATCCTTCCCACGCAGCAATGAAAATGGCCGACTCTACACATCAGGCCCCCACTTCGGTGACAGTCTTGTCATGGCTTCCTCGTCTGTTATGCCACGTAATCCATCATTACAGAAAGCTAACTTATTTCTCCTATGTGATTTCTTACCGCCGTATCACTAAGGGAGGGGTATCACCTTTTTATATTATATGTATATAGTTTTGGGTTATGTAACATGTAACAATTACAAAAGAACTTATACCAACCAGGGAGCTAGCGCCCCCTGCTGGATACAGGTAGGCCTAACAATACAAAAACACAAAGTATTAAATACAGTGAACCCTCGTTTATTTTATCACGGTTAATCCGTTCCAGACTCTACTGTGATAAATGAATTTTCGCGAAGTAGGATTCTTTATTTATAAATCGAATATTTTCGCAGTTAGAGTATAGAAAACCTGTTTACGACCTTCTAAATACGTTTTTTAACATTATTAGAGCCCTCTAGACATGAAATAACACCCTTTAGTCACCATTACACTCGTATTACCCAATATATTAGACAAAATAAGAGAAAATAAGATATATTAGACGTTACAAATATCATATTACTAGGCGCACTCGCCTTTTAAGGCGACCAACTTTTATCCTCAAATTTTGTGCGCTCCATGTGTACATCAGGCATGTACTGTAAGTGTAGAGAATGAGAACATCAAAGTGCCCATTCATAACATCTCCCGAAAACGTACGTTTTTATCCCCTTAAGTGCCTGTCCAAAGTCGTACAATGTCAGCCCGAATCTGTACCGCTAAACACGGAGTTTCATGCACTAAATAAGCTATAGATGAGAATAAGCAAGCACCATCTCCCCTGATATTTACTACGCGGTGAGGCATTTGTACTCCATCAACATTAATTATTTCCAGAGACATAATTTTGCCTATTTTTCCAGCGCATCGCGCACAAAAGCAAGGGAACGATGAGAGCACCAGAACTCTGCTCACATCGTGTTGCTTCGTACCACAAGCCGCAAGTAGTAAGTGCGTAATAAGCGGACAATCCTGAATGCTTTTATATAGTAGATTATTGTACTGTACATTTAATTGCACACAACCACTAACCTATGAAGGTACGACCTCAGTAGGAGAGTCTTCAGAGGTGGTGCAGTATCTTCAGCAGGTGCGTTGTTGTCTTCAGTGAAGAAGTACTAGGCAGTGGGTGTCTGGGCGCGAGGCTGAAGAACATCTTGATAGGCAGTTGCTGGCACTGTCTTTTCATATGCGTGAGGAGGCTTTTGTAGGGTATTGCCATCTTTAATCATATCCAAGGGTTTCACCTTCTCCTGGATAGTAAGCATCTTCCTCCAGCGTTTAGTTTTATTGTCAGAAGGCTTAGAAAAAGCAGCACATTTAGGAGCCATCGTAGGGCTTAGATAAAAGTTCTCAGAAAGCGCATGCGTAGTGACGTAAGCGTGTATGAGAAAAAAATCACGATAGAGTGAAGCCGCGAAAGTCGAAGCGTGATATAGCGAGGGATCACTGTATATTAAAAAGTAAAGCCCCAGAAATGCAAGACTAAAATGTTAAATAATATAGTGAAGAAAAGGGCAAAAATAAAACAATGAGCCAAAATAAAAAAATCAATGAGGGGCAAATAATATAAGAGCCTCACACATGTGTCTATGTGAAGGGGCTTCCTGTTTGTGAACTACTTTTATTTTTCAGAGTTATTAATTTGACAACATTTTATCAAAAAATACATGTTTTTTGAAAACACAATTGGGTGACTTGACTGGACTTGATTTTCCTCATTGATGATTTAAATATTTTTTGCTGTTTTTTCTTTTTTTTTTGTTCTTTATTTCGCCTTATACAATTTCTTGTATTAGGAATTTGTTAGTTTTCGCATACCCCTTGGGGTCAGAGCGCAGGGTCAGCTATTGTACGGCGCCCTTGGAGCAATCACAAGTTAAGGGCCTTGCTCAAGGGCCCAGCAGAGTAGGATCTCTTTTGGCAGTGACGGGGATTCGAACCGGTAACCTTCAGGATACCAGTGCAGATCCTTAGCCTCAGAGCCCATTCTACATGAAAACATGAGATAAAAAAAATAACTGGGCCACCACAACAAACTACATGGGGTGAGTAACATTAAAAAATATTTTTATGTCTATTATTCCTTTAAATTGAAGAGTAAGGAAATTGTTTTGCTTGCAATTCTCTTTTATTTCTTTATTTAGAGCAAACGTCAGACACATTTTGAATGCACTGTTTGCTTTTGCATGCACAACAACCGTGAAATGAGTTGTTATAATAGCAACAGTGAAACTGAATAGGGAAAGCTGTGTGGTCAAAATCAAGTGGAAATTTTAACAAATATATATAAGTGAGGGAAATCCAGACAAAATATTATGAATTACACCCTGATCATAATACTGTGGGAGCCACCATTCTGCAGTGTTTAAATACAGCCTGTAAATTACTTATTGTCTTACCAGTTGAAAGAAGCTGATCCTGATGCTGGCGTCATCTTTCTTAGCCTTTGTTCTTAGAAAAATTAGAATATAAATAAATGAGTAAACTATTGAAAATGCCAGCACATATGGTAGAAACTAAACAAATGGTGCAGATACTTACGGTCTGTATTGGTTCACTTTGTACACATTCCTGGATATTTGAAAGAGACACAATTTTAGCATTTTACTGACAGAACAGCTGCATGAAGGATGTGGCTCAGAATTAGATAAATATCTGATCACTTACCCATGAAATCCATTTACGTCAGCTGTTAAAAAAAGAAAAGGTTTGGGCAAGTCAATTCATTTGGCGTGATGTGTAGCGTATGGCAGAAATCAAGCAACTGGACAGTAAATGATCAACAATTCACAAGACATGTTCTATAAGAACTGATTACCAAAACACACTGCAAGTTAACTACGTACAAATATGAAATAGCAGGGCAACAATCCAAATTTCTTGCCACAGATGGTTACAGATGAACGGGCTGAGCATATCCAGGACACAGCTTACAAAAGCCGTGAATCTAAACTGAATACACTTAACCAAAAATGGAATAAACTCACCAGGAATACAAACACTAATGAACCACAATCTGGATTATACAATTTCTCCAGAAGGCAGTTGTCCACCACAGAATAAAATGTTCAGAAAATGAAATCACAGAATGATCTATGTTATGAATGAACAGCAATAAGAATTGTGCACCAAATAAACAAATAATAATTAGGAACATAATTCTATGAGTAGACACACATTCTTGATCATTCTTTCCAGTTTTTGCTGAAATCCATTAGATAAATTAATACTGCACATGATGACAGTAACTTGCTCACAGAACTCTGAGTTCTTTAGTAACCTGCCGATGTGACATAAGGTGACATTAGAACATTAGAACAATCTAGATAAGAACTAAGTTTGCCAGTCCTATCCAATTAATTCTTCTAAAAAAACATTGTCTGGTTTTAAAACTCCATAAAGTCCTACTGTCTACCACACGACTTGGTCGCTTATTCCATGTGTCTGTGGCTCTCTGTGTGAAGAACAACTTCCGAATGTTTGTGTGAAATTTACCCTTAACAAGTTTCCAGCTGTGTCCCCGTGTTCTTGATGAACTCATTTTGAAGTCACAGTCTCGATCCACTGGACTAATTCCCTTCATCATTTTAAACACTTCAGTCAGGTCTCCTCTTAATCTTCTTTTGCTTAAACTGTAAAGGCTCAGCTCTTTTAATCTTTCCTCATAACTCATCTCCTGTAGTCCTGAATCTGCCCTGACCTTTTTCTAGCCTGGAGACCAAAACTGCATACAGGACTCCAGATAATTGTGTTATAAAGCTTGAAAAGACATGTGACACTATACAGAGAATAGTTCATTATATTCATATTATAGCAATATAGCGTCTTACGGGATTCATTGTAGTCAAAGCTTTCATTTTCCTCTCCCAATTTTCTTATGCTGCGTAAGGAGATTGAGCTGGGCATTTTATCTGGTCTGTTCTTCTCTTCTAAACACCTGAAATAAAAGAAATTAGAAAACAGAATCAAAGAAGACATAATACGTTGTGTACCTCTATATATATATAACATACCAAGGGTTGTCTGTCTGTTGCACTCCATTGGGCCTTGAGCTTTGATCGTGGTCTTACTCGAGAGCTTCTGCTATCCTCACATAATGTGACACATGAACTAGACATGCAGACTACCTCAGCCTTGTAATTGGGCTTTGGGTCCTTCTCACAACAAGCAGCCACACAGCCACGTACCCAACACATCCAGGCTCCATGGGTGAAAAGTTAAAAATGGCAATGATTGCACATGTCATGACTAACTGGAAATGGTGGAGCACATGGCAAAGTCTCACAACAAGTGGTGACATGAGCAATGATTGTCAGGAAAAGCACTATGGCATGGGCGCACAGCATGGCTGACAGGAGAATAACCGCGGTGGCACCTGTTGGCAATGAAGAATATTGAACAGGCCAACAGATCGTTGTTATCAGAAACACCATAATGGCACACTTGGCAGACTGACCTGGGGTACTGTGTTCTGTTATGTCCACATAACCATCTGCTCACCATTACAAACAACAAGAGGAACATCAGTGCATGAGAGACGCACTTCATCACACAAGAAAGTGATACACACCAAGACCAAGACCCAAAGCCATTGCTTGGCATCAAGCCATCAGGCCACTTCTCAAAGCAAGTTTGTTATTTGCATCCTATTGATATATTTCAACGATTATGGAATGGCTATTTTTTTCTGTTACTGAATTGGCGTTTTTTCCACGACAAAGATCCCGATTGTTGCATATGTGTACACTGGCTATGGTTACATGCTGTTACATCCTCCTTAATGCCATTGGGTTTTCATACATAGTAGGTTCTCAAATTCTTTTGGTTAATTTCCACTCTACAATGTATCCACTTGATGGAATGAAGGTCTCCTCTCGATTGTTAAATTTCTTAGGTTTCTTACTTTTCATACTTTTTATGTATGTTTGTTGCCTCTGACATTCCACTTTAGCTGTAGGTGGTTGTTAGCTGCTGGTGATGAATGTAGAAGAGCAAAAGTGACAGCTAATGATGAAGAAAGATGCATGAATACCTTTGAAGCAGGTAAGGTTTAGGTACTGCAAAAATGCATCCTTTACCTTAACAAAGGTTTCTTTTGGGCTTCATGCCACTTACAAAACATCAGTAGATGGGTTATTCATCTCTTGTGCAGTGCAGCATATTGATATGATGGTAAAATTACTTGTTAATATGAAGTCTTGTAATATCAATAAAAATGTGTTTCAGTAAAGCCCTCTCAGACTACTCCAAAGTGAAGTTTTGTAGGTAAGTCACAATGCAGAGATTAATAAAACTTTACTTCTTCTTCTTCTTTTGGCTGTTCCCATTTAGGGATAGCCACAGCAGATCATCTGTCCCTGTCTTTTACATCATTTTCTGCCACTCTGACTGTCTTCATGTTCTTCCTCACCACACCCATAAACCTCCTCTTTGGCCTTCCACTTTTCCTTTTGCCTGGTGGTTCCATCCTCAACATTCGCACCCTTCCACCACTTTACTGACTCTCATTCCCCTTCTTCATCTCTCCAGGTTTGTCTCAACCTGCTGTCTACTCTCATTACAATCACAATGTCATCCGCCAACATCATAGTCCACGAGGACTCCTGACTGACCACATCTGTCAACCTGTCCATCACCATTGCAAACAGGAAAGGGCTCAGAGCCGATCCTTGATGTGATCCTACTCTCACCTTGAACCGGATTGCCATTCCTACCACACACCTCACCACAGTCCCAGTATCCTCATACATATCCTGCACCACGCTCAAATACTTTCTTGCTACTCCCGACATCCTCATACAGTACCGTAACTCCTCTCTTGGCACACTGTTCTATGCTTTCCCTAAGTCCACCAACATGCAATGCAATTCCTTCTGACCTTCCATGAACTTCTCTATCACATAACATCACATCTGTAATACTCTTTCCTGGCATTGCTGCTCACAAATCTCCAGTCTAGCATCCATTACTCTTTCCTATAGCTTCATGGTGTGGCTCATCAATTTTATAACCCTGTAGTTACTGCAGCTCTGCACATTTCCCTTATTCTTGAAAACTGGTAGTAATATATGTCTTCTCCACTCCTCAGGCATATTTTCAATTTTCAAGAATTTGTTAAACAATCTAATTAAAATTTGTATTGATGCTTTGTAAGTGTACTGAAGACCAAAAAAAGCCTTTGTTAAGGACTTGTTAATAAAATACTAAATGAGGAATTGAAGCATTTTTGGAGTACCTAAACTAAAGTGTTACCGCAATACCCTAATAAAGTGCAAGTAGCCAACATCAGGTACATTACAAGTTTATAATTGTTTAGGGTGAAGCATAAAGGATGCATAGGATCACATAACGAAGATGAAGGGCTTTTTCAATTGATCTTTATACACTCATCATTAGCTAAATGCGTGCTGTTCATTTATTTATTTGCAGGTTCTTTCCAGTTCTTAGTACCATTACTTTTTTCGGTAAAGAAAACACAATTTATGTAGAAACACATCACAGAGACAGATTGCACAAATAAGATTTCTTCAGTTAAACAACAGCAGTCTAATGTTTTCTTTAATGAAATTACAGCAGATTTGTCAGTCGATATAACTACAGTAGTGGTTTGAGAATTTCCTGTGTGGGATATGGCCAGCCGTTCATCCCGGCCAATACCCCCAGGCCACCAGGTGGAGCCCTTCTTCCAACATAGAGGTGCCCTGAGGGCATCATGGACAGTGGAGTTTTACATCACAGCCCTGCTGGATACCATGGGGATCTCCAGGGGACGCTGAAGGAAGGAGCAGGGACTTCTATTTCCCCAATAACTCGGAAGTACGTCTTAGTCACAGCGACAGAGGAAATGATGTACTTCCAGGATGAAAAAGAAGAGTTTTTGATCTGACTCAGAAGTGCTAGGAAATCACATGGACTGAGGGTTCAGAAGCACTTCTGGGTCAAGGACTATAAAGGACTCTGGGAGATCCCAGACAGAGGAGCGGAGTCGGGAGGAAGAGTGGCAACGCGTCTGGGAGAGTGGAGGATTGTTTATTTGATTATTGATTGTGAATTGTATTGTTATACTAGCAAAATACTTGCGCTTCGCAGCAAAGAAGTAGTGTTTAAAGAAGTAATGAAAAAGAAAAGGAAACATTTTGAAAATAACGTAACATGATTGACAATGTAATTGTTTTGTCACTGTTATGAGTGTTGCTGTCATATATATATACACACACACACACACATATAAACTTATATATACATATACACATATACATATGCACACACACATATATAAACATATATATACATATACACATATACATATATACATATACATACATATCTACATATATACACACATACATATACACACATAAATATACATACACATACATATATATAAACATATATATACTGTGGTCCCCGGCCGGGGCTGGAACACGGCCGGGACGCCCAGGAGGACGAGAGGAGGGCTTGTGCCTCCTCCAGACCGCGAGGGGGCGTCCGTCCTGGTTCTGTTGGGGGCCGTGGGTAGAGGGCTTGGAAGCCCAGCCCTGTAGGGACCCGTGGCCACCGCCAGGCGGCGCCCCGATGCCGGTTTATCCCGTACGGTCCTCGGCTGGGGCTGGAGCCCGGCCGGGACGCTTTGGAGGACCAGAGGAGGGCGAGTGCCTCCTCCAGACCGAGTGGGGGCGTCCGTCCTGGTTATGCAGGTGGCCTCGGGTAGGGACCCGTGGCCACCAGGCAGCGCCCCAGTGCCTAATTATTCCGGGAGCCCGGCACTTCCGCCACACCAGGAAGTGCCTGGGGGAAGACTTTATGTGGCGCCCGGAGAGCTGCCAGGAGGACAGCCGACACTTCCGCCACGCTGGGGCGTGGCTAAGGAGCAGATGCCGGAAACACCTGGGGCTCATCCGGGAGCATTATATAAGGGGCCACCTCCCTCCAGTCATTGGTGGATGTCGGGAGGAAGCGGACAGAGCTGGAGAGAGAGGACGGGAGGCGGCCAGGAAGGCACAAGAGACTGTGGGCCTGGACATTGGGGAAATCGGTGCAAGAAGGCACTGGGGGTGCACGTGAGCCATTTGTAAATAATAGTGTATATAAATAAATGGTGTGTGGTGAAAATATGATGTCCGTCTGTCTGTGCCAGGGCCAGCGTTCACAATACATATACACATATACACATACATCCACATATATACATATATATATAGATATATACATATCTACATATATACACACATACATATACACACACACATATATATATATATACCCTTTGGGATGCGAGCAACTGTTGCTGGGTGTGCCAGAATCCATCGAGGAAGAAAAATGAAAAACATTATTTGTACAAAATCTTAATTTATCAATCCATTCCTAAATAATTAAATGGGCAGGCTATTTCGTATCAGTGCAATACGCTGCTTGTTAAAATGGATGACTTCCGCTCTTACGTGCACTTAGTGCTGCGTGGTTATTATGAACTATCGTATCTGTTAAAGTTCTATTTAAATTTGAAATATAAGTAATTTTTATTTAGTCGACAGAAATATCTTTGGTAGGAATGTAAGTTAAATTTAGTCATCATTGCATAAATTTTTCTTCACCATAGAAATTTAAAGACTTAATTCAACTTCCATTCCTACCAAAGATATTTCTGTCGACTAAATAGAACCTACTTATATCCAAATAGAACTTGAAAAGATATATTTTTTCGAATCAGATCGCACATTTTAGATCGCCTTGATGCGTGCTATTGTGCTCTTGCCTACCTGCCTCAATAAGTCACCGTCGCTTCGCTCTTACTTTTTTACCGTTCATTTAATCATGGCTATTCGTGAAAAAATTTGAAAATGGAAGGAGGATTACACTGAATATGGCTTTACCAAAACAATTATTGATGGCGAATAAAGTATCCATTATTCATAAAGCTTCAATTGATGATCTGTTTTTCTGCGTTAACCTCATATTTTTTCATACTTCTTCTCAAACCAAGGGGGTGCGAAATCAGCCTCGTCCCTCACAGGGGATGCGAGGGTAAAATGAATCCGGAAGCGCTGATATATATGTATGTGTGTGTATATATATTGTGGTCCCCGGCCGGGACGCCCAGGAGGACCGGACGAGGGCTTGTGCCTCCTCCAGACCGCGAGGGGGTGTCCGTCCTGGTTATGTTGGGGGCCTCGGGTAAAGGGCTTGGAAGCCCAGCCCTGTAGGGACCCATGGCCACCGCCAGGCGGCGCCCCGGTGCCTGGATATCCCCGGAGCCCAGCACTTCCGCCACACCAGGAAGTGCTGGGGGCAAGACGACGGGGGAAACCCGGACGGCTTCTGGGTGCGCAGCCGGCACTTCCGCCACACTGGGGCGTTTATGCGGAGGAGTGCCGGGAAGCAGCTGGAGCCCATCCGGGTTCCCATTTAAGGGGCCGCCTCCCTCCAGTCAGCGGCGGATGTCGGGTGGAAGAGGACGGAGCTAGAGTGAGGACGAGAGGCGGCCAAGAGAGAGGCACAGAGACTGAGAGGCCTGGACTTTGGGGAATCGGTGCAAGAGGCACTGGGGTTTGTGCATTGTAAATATTGGCAAAAATAAACGTGTATTGGGTGAACTTACGATGTCCGTCTGCGTGTGTCCGGGCCAGCGTTCACAATATATATATATAATATATATATATAGAAATAGTTTTACTGTCAAATAACGCAAAGAGTACACGACACATGTTTTGGCCTAATTCTGGGCTCATCAGGCGTACACACTCAGTGCACCCCCTCTCGGGAATCGAACCTCGGACGTCAGTGCTAGAGGCGAAGCCTCTTCACAGTCAGTTCACGTGAGTCGCTTGGAGTACATGCATCGAAGGTTCTCAGCTGTGCTTGCGCTATCGCGTGCGAGGTCCACGGCTTTATTTAATGTTAGCTAAGACCCGGCACTTAAAAGTTTCTCTCGCAGTTTCGCTGAGTTTGTGCCAAACACCACTCTGACCATCTCATCTTCATCTGCATAAGCACAGTCCTTCACCCATAAATATTTAGAGGCAGAGTGTTTCTATTGGATTGCTGTTGACGGATGGCCTTATATGGGCAGGCACTCAATTACGTGGGAGGCGTGACGATGAGGGACCCAACTCAGCCCCACACTGCGACCGAGCTGCAGGCTATGACCATATATATGTACATAAGTAGGTTCCAGTTATGACCATTATGCGTAGAATTTCGAAATGAAACCTGCCTAACTTTTGTAAGTAAGCTGTAAGGAATGAGCCTGCCAAATTTCAGCCTTCTACCTACACGGGAACTTGGAGAGTTAGTGGTGAGTGAGTGAGTGAGTGAGTGAGTGATTGAATGAGTGAGTGAGTGAGTGAGTGAGTCAGTGAGGGCTTTGCCTTTTATTAGTATAGATGATTATTGTGGAATGGAGGGTACTTTGTGCACGTTATTGTCCAAATAAAAATAATTATTGGACTTTTATCTGGTGTCTGGCCATTATTATCTGCCTCAGTGCAACTTTACGTTTGTTGTTTTAGGCATAGTTTCCCACAGAGGCTAGACAGTGGGATGGTACTTTTGTAGGTTAGGTTAAAAAAATGGTACATATGCTAAAAGAGTCTGTGTGATACAATAAATACACGTTCATCCAACCCCAACATCCAGTCCCGTTCCCAAAGATCCAACTCCTCCTGAAAGATCCAGTTCTTCCCCGTTCTGTCTTTTATATTTGGATTTTTGCATCATTTTTATGTGATCTTCTCTGTTGTTTTATACGATTATCTGTTTGTTTGGGGGAGGGGGCTTTCTAGTCACTTTTCTCAGTTCTGAGCTCAGTTTTCAATAATTTTTTGTACTTTTATTGTTAAAAGTTGTTGGATCAGTTTTGTGGCCAATGCTGAATGTGCTGCTATCATTAGGGTGACATTTCACATTGTTAGGGACATGCCCTCTGGGGTCTTGACCCATGGGAAATGATGTAACGGGTTAAAGGTTGCCCTAGGGAATTCCAAACACTCCTCTTGCTTTTCAAACTAATCAATATCTTCTACTTTTTTATTTTTTTTTTTGTATCTTGTGTTTTTGATTGTTTCGGTTTTGATACTGTGCTCTTGTCCTTTTGGTTTAGACCTTTTTTGGCTTCCTGGCTATGTCTCCACTTCTGATTGAGTCTTAAAACTGTTTTGCCAGTGTTACTAGTATAATAACACAGACTGCAGAGTGTGGTACTCTGCATGCTTTAAGCCTGGCATCTCAGTTTGACTATTTTGGAATCTGGCCATCCAGTCCAGAAAGACTTTAGTCATAGCTCTGCACTGTGACCCCAGTGGCTCTTTAAGAGGTTTGCTCATTTCCTTTCATGGCCTGGTCGAGAGATGTTCTAATCATTTGGGTTACCTTTTCAGTGGCAGTGAACAGATCTTCTTCTTTCCAAGTCTGTTGCTTTCCTAAACTTTCTTTATGGTTCTCTTTAAAAGGGTGGCTTGCGATTTGTCATACTCTTTGCTCTTTCATGGAGGCTCAACCTCTTCTTTGCCTATTGATTTCTTTCACTTATGCGGCAGTCATGCAAAGAATTTTGTCGCCCATTCCTTTCACCTTAATTCCTTATTTCTCTTATGTGCATGTGTTCCAAATCTACATGTAACATGATCAAATCTTTAATCACATGTAAGAGATTAAGTATAAACAATCCCTTGAATTTCATATCATATCTAATTCCTGGATAGTTTTTTCTTCCAAAATAAGTCCCCTAGAGTATTATTACCTGGGCGACGGATCTTCAGTTTCAGGGCTCAAACCAAGCAGTTCATACCACTCCGGAACACGAGGGGGCATTGTTGCTAACTATTCTGTCTCTTCCTCTCTGTGGCTCTGAGAAGACGTCCAATGAGGGCATATGACGCACACAGAGAAGGCCCCGTCCCTTCTGGTCACAGCCTTATAATAATAATAATACTTTGCATTTATATAGCGTTTTTCTCACTACTCGAAGCGCTCAGCAATTTGCGGCTTAAGGGTCTTGCTCAAGGACCCAACAGAGCAGAGTCCTAATTGGCATTTACGGGATTTGAACCGGCAACCTTCCAATTGCCAGTGCAGATCCCTAGCCTCAGAGCCACTACCATAAAAGCAGGCCAGTCCTAGAGCATACAAGGACTGGTCCACTCTAGAAGTGAGCAATAAAAAGATGGCACTAGAAGACACTTTGAAAGAGCCGAGGATTTACATTTAATTTGTTGTTTTTATGCAGCACCAACATATGCTCGTTTCTTCGAGCACACATATGAAACGGGGATGCCAAGTTGAGTCCCCAACTCTTTCCTGAGACTCTGTCAAATTACTCGGCTGATTACAGTGCATATATACAGTATTCCCTATCCAGTGCTTTACACAATGACTTAAACTTGGATGGGATTTACCAATTCTGTCATTCTATCCATGAATGAGCAGGTCGAGTTGTAGTTTTCTGGATGAGAAGCAAATGTTTTCTAGCCCTGTAAAGTCTGCCTCATATTCTAGGCTTTGCTGAATACTTCTTAAATATTCACCAATGTTACATCTGGCACTCCCTGTGTCAAACACTTCACAGTAGGGCACAGTAGTCTCTCTGACTCTTTTTAATTCTGCATTTGACTTTGTGCTGGAGGCAGGCGTGTGCTTATAGTGAGCCAAGTGCTTGAGCTTTGCAGCTAACTTGTGTGGCTGCTTGCAAGGGCTTGCGCTTCAAGGTCTGTCATGCAGGGTCAGTTGTGAGGACATGGAAAAAGTTACTTTTCTGTAAAATGCAGCTTTTGGAGAGTAAAATGATGTTGCCCTTCATCCTTGAACCACTTCATCAGCTACAGCATATCTTTCATGCCATCCATCTTTATCACATGGGGTGTACTCTGGACAAATATTTTATTAAGCTGTGTAAGCCCGTGCTGTAGAAAAACCTGGGCTCCTGGAAACCATTGAAATCATCAGAAAAAACATTGAAATGCAGAGTCGGCATTTTCGTTTTTGCAGACGTGCTCGCCCCCTTGTCTATCAGCAGCTCAGCGAGTTTGTCTCTCCTCAGCAGTTTCACTTTGGTGACAGAGTCGCCTTCTTTCAGCTTCATGCTGTAGCCTCGAACTTCGTTCTTCTTCTGAATTGTTAACTTGGAGCTGCCTTGCTAGCTCTTTGAGCTTTACACTGTTGCCTTGCACTTCTGGGTTGCCGCGCAATTCTGGGCCAGACAGGCAGACACAACTTCCACATGTAGGCATTTATATATAAGATATGTACTGTATATATATATATATACTGCTCAAAAGAATTAAAGGAACACTTTTTAATCAGAGTATAGCATAAAGTCAATGAAACTTATGGGATATTAATCTGGTCAGTTAAGTAGCAGAGGGGGTTGTTAATCAGTTTCAGCTGCTGTGGTGTTAATGAAATTAACAACAGATGCACTAGAGGGGCAACAATGAGATGACCCCCAAAACAGGAATGGTTTAACAGGTGGAGGCCACTGACATTTTTCCCTCCTCATCTTTTCTGACTGTTTCTTCACTAGTTTTGCATTTGGCTACAGTCAGTGTCACTACTGGTAGCATGAGGCGATACTTGGACCCTACAGAGGTTGCACAGGTAGTCCAACTTCTCCAGGATGGCACATCAATACATGTCATTGCCAGAAGGTTTGCTGTGTCTCCCTGCACAGTCTCAAGGGCATGGAGGAGATTCTAGGAGACAAGCAGTTACTCTAGGAGAGCTGGAGAGGGCCATAGAAGGTCCATAACCCATCAGCAGGACCAGTATCTGCTCCTTTGGGCAAGGAGGAACAGGATGAGCACTGCCAGAGCCCTACAAAATGACCTCCAGCAGGCCACTGGTGTGAATGTCTCTGACCAAACAACCAGAAAGACTGCATGAGGGTGACCCAAGGGCCCCATGTCCTCTAATGGGCCCTGAGCTCACTGCCCAGCAGCATGCAGCTCGATTGGCATTCGCCATAGAATACCAGAATTGGCAGATGCACCACTGGTGCCCTGTGCTTTTTACAGATTAGAGCAGGTTCACCCTGAGCACGTGACAGAAGTGAGAGGGTCTGGAGAAGCCATGGAGAACATTATGCTGCCTGTAACATCATTCAGCATGAGCAGTTTGGTGGTGGGTTAATGATTGTCTGGGGAGGCATATCCATGGAGGGTCACACAGACCGCTACAGGCTTGACAAAGGCACCTTGGCTGCCATTAGGTATCAGGATGAAATCCTTGGACCCATTGTCAGACCCTATGCTGGTACAGTGGCTCCTGTTGCACGACAATTCCTGGCCTCATGTGGTGAGAGTATGCAGGCAGTTCCTGGAGGATGAAGGAATTGATACCATTGACTGGCCACCACACTTTCCTGACCTAAATCCAATAGAACACCTCTGGGACATTATGTTTTGGTCCATCCAATGCCACCAGGTTGCACCTCAGACTGTCCAGGAGCTCAGTGATGCCCTGGTCCAGATCTGGGAGGAGATCCCCCACAACATCATCTGTCATTTCATTAGAAGCATGCACCGATGTTGTCAGGCATGTATACAAGAACACAGGGGCCATACAAAGTGCTGCGTACAATTTGGAGTTGCTGCAATTAAATTTTGGCAAAATGGACTAGCCTGCCACATAATTTTTTCACTCTGATTTTTGGGGCGTCTTTGAATTCAGGGCTCTGTAGGTTGATCATTTTCATTTCCATCAAACGATGTGGCATCCTTTCGTTCCTAACACATTACCCAGTCTATACCAGTATAGATATCCAGGAGGATTTCTTTTTCCCATTGAGATCTGATGTGTTTTCAAAGTGTTCCTTTAATTTTTTTAAGCAGTTTATATATATAATCCATTATCCATCCATCCATTATCCAACCCACTATATTCTAACTACAGGGTGACGGACGTCTGCTGGAGCAAATCCCCCAATATATATATATACTGTGACAGATGTCCGGGGACCTTGCTCCACCAGGACGCCAGAAGAACGGAAGGATTGGGAAAAGGGCAGCATCTTCCCTGGACCACAAGGGAGCGACCTCCCGGGATTACATGGGGGTCACAGAGCTTGGAAGCTCAACCCTATGGATGGACGTGGCCACCACCAGGGAGTGCCTGGACAGCTCTGGAACTGTTTTCCGCAGCACTTCTGCCACAGCCCGAAGTGTTGCCAGATGTTAATTGTGGAGCACCTAGAGTACTTCCGGGTGCTCTATAAAAAGGGCCGCCTCACTACATACGGGAGCCGGAGTCAGGTGGAAGAGGACGGAGCTTGCGAGTGAGGAGTTGGAGGTGGCTGAAGAGAGAGAAGGAGGTCTAGAGGAATTTTAGTGGTGATTACAGCACAATTTGTGGTGTTGGGAAAAGGGGTTGTAAATAAGCATGTGTGATTTAAGACATTTGGTGTCGGCCTGTTTGTGTTCGGGTTCGAGATGTCCACAATGGCGTCCGAATGGATATATACAATAGCTTCTATTTAGTGATAGCATAATCATTTATTGTCCAGCTGCCTTATTTCTGCCATATGCTAAACATCACACAGATTCAAATTGACTTACCCAACCTTTTGGTTTTATTAACAGCTGACATAAATGGATTTCATGGGTAAGTGATCAGATATTTATCTAATTCTGAGCCGCATCCTTCATCCAGATGTTCTGTCAGTAAAATGATAAAATTATGTCTCTTTTCAATATCCAGGAATGTGTACAAAGTGAACCAATACAAACAGTAAGTATCTGCACCATTTGTTTAACGTCTACCATATGTGCTGACATTTTCAATTTGCTCGTCCCTCCTTGTCTATCAGTGGCTAAGCGAGTTTGTCTTTCCTCTGTGGCTTCACTTTGGTGACGGAGTTGTTTTCTTTCAGCTTCATGCTGTAACCTCACACTTCTTTCTTCTTCCGACTTGTTAACTTAGGGCTGCCTTGCCGGCTCTTTGAGCTTCATGCTGTAGCCTCGCACTTCCAGGCACACACACTTCCACACGTAGACGTTTATATATAAGATGATATTGAAATGTTTAAGATATCATTTCAAGATAGCTTAACATATACAAGGGGTTCCACTGCAAGAACAGGATATTTTACAAGTGATTTTGAGAGTATGTGGCATAAAAGTATGAGGACGTCCCACCAAATGACTGAGTTCAGATGTTTCATTGTTAACAGGTGCATAAAATGAAGTGCGTAGATGTGTGTTCTGCATTGGCAAACATGAATGGGTCTTACTGAAGAGCTTGGTGACTTTAATCGTGGCACTGTTATAGGGTGCCACCTTTGACACAATTCAATATATGAAATTTCTGCTTTGCTAGATCTGTTCTGGTCAATTGCAAGCGCTGTTATTGTGAAGTGAAAGCATCAAGGAGCAACAACAGCTTACGGAATGGGGCCACCGAGTTCTGAAGCACATAAAAGTCTTTTCTTTTCCATGGCATCACTCACAACAGAGTTCCAAAGTGCTGCTGGAAGCAACATTAGCACAAGAACGGTGTGTTGGGAGCTTCAGGAAATGGGTTTCCATGGCAGAGCTGCTGCCAAGTGTCAGCTGGAGTGGTGTAAAGTACGCCGCCATTGGACTCTGGAGCAGTGGAAACGTGTTCTCTAGGGTGATGAAGCACACTTTACTATCTGACAGTCTGATGGATGAATCTGGGTTTGGCGAATGTCCAGAAAATGTTACCTTCAGGACTTCATAGTGCCTACTGTAAAGTTTGGTGGAGGAGTAATAATGACCACGGGCTGTTTTTCAAGATTTCGCCTAGGCCCCTTGGTTCAAGTGAAGAGTACTGTTAATGCTGCAGCACACAAGGACATTTTAGGCAGATGCAAAACTCATATTTGTTGAAGCCTTTTTGTGTTCCAGCATAACTGAGTCCCTGTGTCCAAAGCCAGGTCTATAAAGACATGAAGGCCTCCACAAGCCCTGACCTCAACCCTATCGAATACCTTTGTTGTGAATCAGCCAGGCCTTCATGTCCAACACTTGACCTTGCAAATGCTCTGGTGGATGAATGGCCACACATTCCCACAGACACACTCCACAATTTTGTGGAAAGCCTTCCGAGCCTTCCCAGACTTTGTGGAGGTACATGATTTTGGAATGGAATGTCCAACAAGCTCATTCAGGTGTGATGGTCAGATATCCACAAACGTTTGGCCATATTGTGTATCTCAAAATGATTTTCAGATATCTTAAAATGCATGCAAGGCCAATTTCAGACATCTGCAAACGTGTCTGAGATATTTTGAAATACAATTGAGATGTCAGTCAGTCAGTCAGTCATTGCCCAACCTGCTATATCCTAACACAGGGTCACGGGGGTCTGCTGGAGCAAATCCCAGCCTACAAGGTAGGAACGAATCCCGGGCAGGGCGCCAGCTCACCGCAGGCCACACACACACCCACAAAACAAGCGCAGTAGGGACAATGTAGGACCTCCAATGCACCTAACCTGCATGTCTTTGGGAGGAAACCCACGCAGACACGGGGAGAACATGCAAACTCCACACAGGGAGGACCCAGGAAGTGAACCCAGGTCTCCTAACTGTGAGGCAGCTGCGCCACCGTTAGATTGTATTACAGATATCTTAAAATGTTAAGGACCATACTTTGAGATATCTGGAAATGAGTTTAATCTTTAAAATGAGTTTTATCTTAAAATGTGAGCTGCATTATAAGTTATCTAAAATTCATTTTGAAATCTCTCTAAACGTTAATTCAGTCTGTTATTCACATCACAGATTCATCTGTGATTTTTAATAGCTTCTTCTCTATTGTGGTCACCCTGGTCAGTCAAAGGCTTGAGGAACACCTGTCTCTCTCCTCCTCAATCCCAGCAACTTTAAGTTAATTTAACATAAGGTCCTCAAACCTGTTTAATCCAGTTTAGGATTGCAAGGTACCAGGGCTTATCCCAGCAGCAGTGGGCGCAAAGCAGGAATTAGCCCTGGACAAGACGTCAGTCCATCACAGAACTCATTTAAACACTCACACAATCAGTTAAGCGATTAACAGACACATCTTTGTGGATAAAGGAGGATAACCCTGAGAGAGAAATGGAGAACATGCAAACACCAAACAGGCAACAAGTAGAAACATTCACTAATCATCCATTTTTACACCCGCTTATCCTGAGCAGGGTCAGGACTCGAGGAAACTGGAGTCTATTCCAGCAAACATCGGGGACAAGACAAGATCATTCTCTGGTTGGGGCACATACGTCTGTGAAATACATGAATAAACTACTTCAGTCTGAATCTGGCCAGATCACTTAAGCCTCTGAAGACTGTAAAAAGTTCCTTCACCTTTTCCATGATAAAATGAAAAACTGCAATAATTCAACTAATACAAATTCATCTTTCTTTTTGCATTTTTCATTCCCTTTCCGGTCTATCCAGTTCTTTTTCCAAATTTTCACCAGTTTCATCTCCATTTATAAATGAACTGCTCTGTAAGATGATGATGCACTGGACCCCCTCCCCACCACACTTCTCAAATCTCGCTTTCATGTCATGATCCCGACAATAATAAACACATCTCTTGACACCGGCTCTGTGCCAGCTACTTTAAAAGTCACCTTTGTAACCCCAATGATAAAAAAGTCGGGACTTGATGCTGACAATCTGTTTGCAGCCCATCTCTCACTTACCTTTCATGTCTAAAGTTCTCGAGCGTGTTGTGGCCTCCCAACTCACCAGTTACTTTACGTGGAAGAAGCTGATGGAGTGCTTTCTGTCTGGCTTCAGAACACTGCCAACTGTGAAACTGCTCTGCTTTGAGTAACAAATGATTTGCTTATGGCAGCAAACACTGGACAGACCCCAATATTAATTCTGGTAGACCTCAGTGCAGCATTTGATGCTGTCAAGCATGACGTTCTGCTGTCCAGAATGGAGAGCCTTCTGGGTGTCTCTGGCACTGCCCTCCAATGGTTTGAGTCCTAAATGACTGATAGACATGAGTTTGCTAGTCTTGGCAACAGCAGGTCCAGCTCAGTGACAGTCACACAAGGAGTTCCTCAGGGCCTCGCTTATTTAGCATTTACACGCTTCCACTTGGCCATATTATTTATAGCTTTGGACTGGATTATCAGTCAGCTCTATTGCAGTGTTAAAAGTGAAGGATCATCAGAGCTTTTTTAGCATACAGCTTGTCTCAATTAAAAATTAAAACCTTCATAAAATTAAAGTCCTTATGATTAAACTGCAACAACACCAAAGCCATGCTAATTGGCAGTAAAAATCAGAAATGAGCTCCTTTTCAATCACTCTTGTTGATCACATCAACATCACTTCATCTTCTGTCATCTTTTTGATTCCTCCCTTTCTTATTCTAACCACATAAACCACATTAAGAAACTTTCTTACTTCCACCTTCAAAGCAAATTCGATGTTCACTCATTACTCTCCTTTTCTGATGCTAATAAGCTTGTCCATGCTTTTATAAAGTCCCACATTGACTATCAGAACTCCCCTTACTAATCAGTTATCACATCTCCAGGTGGTTCAAAAGTCTGCTTGTCACACAGACCCACAACAGCGCGCACATCACAGCTATCAGGTCTGCCTTCACTGCTTCCCTGTGCCTAATGGGATTGAATATAAAATTCTGTTACTAATGTGCTTTAGCTAAAGCTTTCATTGGCTTTGCCCAAGCTACATTAGTAACCTCCTCCATCACTAGGCTTCTGTTCGCTCACTAAGGCTCACTGATTCTTTGTGTCCTAAACCCGTGTTCTGTGGTCGACAGCCTTCATCTCTATAGTGCCCAGACTTTGGAATGAGCTCCTTAAATTAACGAGATCAGCCGACTCAATTCATTCTTTTAAAAAATAGCCTTAAAAAATATTTGTTCAGGAAGGCATTTAACTTACGCTGGCATTTGGACCCTTTCTCTCAGCCCTGGGGTTCAGAATGATTATGTGTTTCACAAATGATGTAATTTCTTCAGGATTTTATTTATTTATTTATTATTATTATTATTATTATTATTATTATTATTATTATTATTATTATTATTATTATTATTATTATTATTATAAGTGTTATGTGGCAGCGCACTGCTATAAGAATTGTAGAAAAAGCAGCGTAATAAAATATTGGTGCATGCCACCAAAATAAAAGGGTCATGAGGTGCACTAGTTAGAGGAGGACAAGATCTAGGAGGAAGACATCAGACTAGGCAAACATTTATTATCTTTGGTGTTGTTTTCTGAAATCAGTTAGTAAAGAAACCTTCAAAAATAAAGGCTTACCAGTGAAATGGTGTCCATTCTCTGAACAACCTGGAATAGCTATCTATCTATTATATAGTGCCTATCCTATCTATCTATCTATCTATCTATTATATAGTGCCTTTCCTGTCTATCTATCTATCTATCTATCTATCAATTAACCTGGAATAAAAACATAGCTCATAACATCCTCAAACCAACTTAGCTCATCTAAAGCTGAATCCATCCCTGGACAGAGTTCCAGTCCATCTTGCTTTAGAATCTCCAGTTCACCTCATGTGTATATCTTTGTGGATGTGGGAGAACAATCAGTGTAACCCTGCAGGTCCATGTAAACAGCAACTGGCTGTAGGGCTTTAAACCAGGACTGTGCATCAATAAGATGGTAGATCTTCCCACCCCAAATTTAAGTTTGAAGGACCAAAAGAGTATCAGACTGAGTGTAAGTGATATCGTTCTATGTGTTGCGTATTTCTTGTGTTACATGCACCATGTTGCGATCTCCTGTTGTTCTGCCCCCTGTCATTACTTTCACAGCTATTACCAAATCTCTGACAGTAGTAAAGTTTCCCAAGGAAAGAAGTGACCATTACTTACGATTTGTTTCCTCATCAAATGTCTTTCTAAGAGAAACCAGATGTCCGTCTGAGACCAATTTGTGGCTGACAGTGAGAGGAGTCCACTTTGTGACCTACATGTCAGAGAAGAACCCTGCTACTTTTTTTTCCCACAGGTAAACGGCCGAGCAGTCGATGATGATGACAGGTCAATGAACTGCCGAGTGAGCTGTTATTACATGGTGAGTGTCACCAGCGAGCCTGCCAGAGCTGACAATGGTGATTCCCATGAAATGCAGAGGTGGCTTTTACTTGAAACAGAAATATCACAGCTTTATATGAACTAAACTGAAACTGGTAAAGCTATTTGGTGATCCACAAATGGTTATAGCATATTTCATAGAGCAGAAACTTTGTTTTTCATTTATGACTGAACATATTATGTGAATAATTAAACAAATGAAAATGAAGTGAAGAAAAGTGCTGGTGCTCTTAACTTAGTGTTTTGTAGTACAGCACTTTCTGTAGCTCTGACTGACATTTCTCCACTTCTCGACTGCTCGTTTATCTCAGTGGTCTTCAGTTCTCTCAAGTTTGATGGATGCCTACTCCCAGCAGTGACTTTCAGCTCTTTCCACAGATGTTCACTAGGACTGAGATCGGTGCCCATATTTATCAATCATCACCCTTAGTACCCTTATACTATACGTCTGACTAGGATATTTGTCCTATAGATTTTTGATCTGAGAAGCAGTTATGAACCGAATTACAGCCTCTCCCAGCGCGGAGTAGGAGTTCATGTCTGAGAATGAATGACGTCACGATTTTATGGCACCCTGAGTCGCAATATGACACTCATGAAGACATTTTGTAATTTCCTTGGAAATCATGATGATGTTTTGTAGTTTTCTGATACTAACCCTAAGGCTTCACCTCAATAATAATAATAATAATTCTTCTTCTCCTTTCGGCTAATCCCATTAGGATTTGCCACAGTGAGTCATCTACTTCCATATCTTTCTGTCGTGTTCTGTTACACCCATCACCTGCATGTCCTCTCTCACCACTTCCATAAACCTTCTCTTAGGCCTTCCTCTTTTCCTCTTCCCTGGCAGCTCTATCCTTAGCATCCTCTTCCCAATATACTCAGAATCTCTCCTCTGCACATGTTCAAACCAACGCAATCTCGTTTCTCTGACTTTGTCTCCCAACCATCCAATCTGAGCTGACCCTCTAATGTCCTCATTTCTAATCCTGTTCATCCTTGTCACACCCAATGCAAATCTTAGCATCTTTAACTCTGCCACCTCCAGCTCTGTCTTCTGCTTTCTGGTCAGTGCCACCATCTCCAACTCATAAAACATAGCTGGTCCCACTACCTTCCTGTAGACCTTCCCTTTCATTCTTGCTGATACCAGTCTGTCACAAATCACTCCTGACACTCTTCTCCACCCATTCCACCCTGCCTGCGCTCTCTTCTTCACCTCTCTTCCACAATCCCCATTACTCTGTACTGTTGATCCCAAGTGTTTAAACCCATCCACCTTCGCCAACTCAACAACCTGCATCCTCACCATTCCACTGACCTCCCTCTCATTTACACACATGTATTCTGTCTTGTTCCTACTAACCTTCATTCCTCTCCTCTCCAGAGCATATCTCTATCTCTCCAGGGTCTCCACAACCTGCTCTCTACTATCGCCTACAGATCACAGTGTCATCAGCAAACATTGTGAGTATGTTACCATCTTTATCCTTTATGATCCTTACCTGCAGCACATTTTTACCAGCTCAGTCCCTCTGTCTAGCCAATCGGTACACAATATTACCCAACACAATTCCGTGTTCAACTAAAAGGTTTTTATTCGTTGCCAATACTTTCCCACACAAGTACTAGCCTCAATACTGTTTCTTCCAGAGGCATTAGCTCTCTTGGAAATGTGTTCTTTTAAAATTGTGGCATATTAAATAATTAAACAATATCATGATATACCAGAAAAGGCGATATCCCTCCCATAGTGATTACGGCGGTACAAGAATCACATGAGACAAAATATCTTTTAGCTTACATTTACTGACGTTTTACGTGGTTACAGACGGGGAGGCATATGGACAGACTTTTATCCAGGTGGGAAATCTGGATCAACACAGTCAGCCATTTTCTCCGTCCCCACGCTGGGAGGTTTTTCAACAACTTTGTGTCGACGCAGCCTCGAAGGGTCTGGCCACTGTCCAGACCTTTTATATGGTTCTTGCTTCATCATAGTGCTTACATGCTGATTCTCATTCTCCCAATAAGGAAAGAAGATTTGTGCTGATAGAGGACAGAAATACCCTAACCTGTGTTTAAGCTGACTATACAAGCCTCCAGTTGTCTCTGGCTATCTACTCCAATGCTTGGCTAGCAATTCTAACTGCTGAGCCCCTGTGTGCCACAGTTAACATGCATATGTGAATAAAACTCATAACAGTATTGTCCAGATATAGTGACATAAAGAAACATATAGTATAACAAATACACAAATACAAAATATTCTCCTTCCTCCTCAAGTATCACCCCCTGCCTTCTGATCCTGATTCCGTAACATGAGGTTATAGGCTTCTTTTGAACTGGTCCTGGGGATTGCTAATGTCATGCCAAGGTCATGTGGAACACTTCCCGGGTTGCATGGAAACCAAGATAACCCTTCGCCAGCAGCACCATCTGGCGGTACCCAAAGACGTCAATGGGGCTATGTTTTCGGACTCTAATTCCCATGCCACCCAGCAGGTGCCCTGATTAGGTACTGCCCTGAGGAACACTGCCACCTGTTATGTGGGAGAATGAAATTTTTCTGGCAAGTCAGTCCATCCATTACAGCTGGGCAAGAAATCATTCTCAATCCCGGCCAAGATGTCGGTCCTTCCTCAACAGCACCTACACTACTTTATCAAAGCCTTTGAGAATTTCAGAGACCTCAATTAGTTCACAATGGAGTCTCCTCTGCTCGAGGAATTCTAAACAGGTTTAATTCTCTGAGCCAGTTGCTCTCCTCTGCACAGCTTCATGTGCTGCCATGTCTTTCCTGTGGCATGGTGACCAAAACTGCACACCATCCTCCAGATATATTTTCGCTAGTGTATAATATATTCTAACATTCCTCGATTTGTATTTTGCATTTGTAATGATCAGGCCCAATATTTATTTGGCCTTTTTGGTCACTTCTGTCATTGCTTAGATGATAAAAATCCTTTTCAGAGGCTGGCTCCTGTAGAAGTGTCTCCCATCGTGTATTTATATTTGATATTCCATTTGCCCATTTTACACATTAAACTGCATTCTCCAAGTATTCGCAAAATTCTGAAGGATGTCCAGGACTTTCTCAATTGTTTTTGCTGCCTCCTCAGTGTCTGCCATTCCTCCAATTTTCATATCATCTACAAAATTTCACAAGGTTATCAACTATCCTGAAATCTATCAAGACATTGATGTAAATCAGAAGAAGGAGTGGTCCACAGACAGACCCCTAAGGGATTCCACTGATGACCCCATTCTTCTCTTCTCTGTATTCTTTGTCTCTTGCTGGTTAGTTAATTTGAGCTCCAGTTTTGTAGGATACCTCAGCTACTTTGATTTAGCTTCTAGTTTCAGAATTAATTTTCAATGTGGGATGAAGTCAAAGGCTTTTTGAAAGTCAAAGTAAATTCTGTTATATGCTTTGCTTTGTCAGCTATTCCATTTGCCTGTTCCAAAATAATTAGTTTGGTGAGATCTTACTCTTACAAAACCCTACTTTCTGTTATTTACAAGTAGTAGAACATTTTCATAAAGGTACCTGTCTAATTTCTTTCTTTTTTTATTCTAGTTTCTGCTTTACAAAAATACAAGGAAATATCAAGTGATGTTGGTTGTATGCCTACAATGTGACTTGGTTTAGGTGCTTATCTGGGTGACCCCATGATAAACATTGTCAGAGACGGCTGGGGAGGCGACCCGGCCGGGACACCCAGGAGGACTGGAGGAGGGCTTGCGCCTTCCGGGACCATGTGGGGACGACCGCCCTGGTTGCTTTAGGGACCACGGGTAGGGAGCTTGGAAGCTTAACCCTGTAGGGGCCCGTGGTCACCACCAGGCGGCGCCCTGCTGCCTTCGGAGCCCTGGACCTCAGCACTTCCGCCACACCTGGAAGTGCTGGGGGGAAGAAGACTGGGGACACCCAGAGTGCTTCCAGGTGCACAGCTGGCACTTCCGTCACACAGAGGAGTGTCCACGGAGGAGTGTCGGGAAGCACCTGGAGCCCATAAAAAAGGGGCCGCCTCCCTCCATTCGATGGCTGGAGTCAGGTGGAAGAGGACAGAGCTCGGAGGAGAGGAGTGGAGGCAGACCAGAGACTGAGAGGTATAGTAAGAAGGCCTGGACTTAAAGGGGGGATTGGTGCTGTGGCACTGGGCCTGTGCACTTCTTATAATTGTAAATAAACGTGTGTGGTGAAACATCATGTCTGCCTGTCTGTGTCCAGGCTGTACCCCACACCACCCACATGAAACATGGCACATAAAAAAATTTATATACAAACAGAAACTTAACAATCAACAATGTTAAAATAAAAACTGAACAAAACAGACACAAACGAGAAATCTGAACTCCTGCCAAAAGGGAAACCCTGGGCGAAACATACCATTGACTGCTGAAGGTAACTTACACAGGCCTCCTGGGACAACACCCTTTCTCTGACACTGATGGATCCTTAGCTACTAATCTTCACTTTTCATATCATTAAATAAAATTTAGTTTAAGATTTTTCATAAGTTAAAGCAAAGGTGTATTTTTATAAGAGCTTTACATCCCGACTTTGATATTATTCAATATCTTCCTATATAATACGCAACTGTGGCTGTTCGTTTGTCCAGGATTTTAAATCACCTGTAGCTCGCAAACCGTTTGACCTATTGACCTGAAATTTCGTACACATATACTACGTGACATCTACTATCCACTTTCGGGGTGATGATTGACCTCCAAGGTTATTTCTCTTTTTATTTTTATTTTATTTTATTGTAGAATCAACTCTCAACACTGGCCAGCAGGGCAGTCATGCGCCATATGTGTATGGGCGCCATTCTCATCCCTACCACCTTCACTGTCACTTCCCCTACCTCTTCATATCTTAAATCATTCTTGAGGCAGATTGAAGACTTAAGTGCCAGCTTAAATGAAAAATTAAGGAAAACGTACTAAGTAATTGGAACACAAACACTGACTTAATCAGTTTTAAGGCAAAAAGATGCCGACGAAAGATGAAAAGAAGTGGGCCGCTAGGGTGGAGAAAAGAAGAGCTGCTCAGGAAACAGCAAGTGCATCAACCTCTGAGTAAACGAATGCTAAACGTAAGAGTGTGGAAACTATGAATGCTCAAGTCAAGTGTATTCACTGCATGTTAGTCATTACTGGTTCATTTATATTTTCAATCATTTACTTAATTTAGATTTTTCTGTTGCTCTGCTGTTAAATTTAATTTGTACTGACTGTAAGTGACTGACAGTAGATACAGAGATGTCACTTTGTTTCTCACCGGATCAGCAGGCTGAGGGGGGATGTCCCAACAGAGAGCAGTACAGTGGGAGTAATGAGTCATTGGTTGATAAGTGGCATTAACCAAGGTGTATCAGCTGACTTGTGTCTTGGACAGGGGTGCCCACGCTTTTTCGGGTTGCGAGCTACTTTTAAAATGACCAGGTTAAAATGATCTACCTACGTTAAAAAGGATATATATATACTGAGTATACTTTATACATAAAATATATGTTGTCGTACTTTGCATAACTGAATAACCCTTATGGCACAATAACAATTCAATACATTTATGGTCACTACAGTATTTGGATTTAATAATCTTCATGTGGAAAAAGGTTGACTCGCATAAATAAGTAGAGCCGAATAATGCAGTCAAGGAGGTAGCCCATTTCCTCATGTTTGGGTACTTTTTCCTCTAAGTTCCAAAACTGTCCATGATCTCCATACTTTAGCTGAATGTCATTCTGTAGCGCCAAAATCTCATCCTCCACTGTAGACGAGTTTTAGGTGAAACAGTGTTGCAATTTCTGATGCGAGTGAATCACCCTCAACATCTTCCCTAAGTGGATAGCACTTACGTAAATGTAGCGATTGGCTCAAGTAAAGCTGAGTCTTGAAACCGTCTGTCAAAGTCTGACAGACAATTTTCAATCTGCTTTGTGTGTAGCGAATGCTGTCAAGTTGCGCACAAGCCTTCCATTGCGTCTCCAGCTCTGACGCGAGGTTTTGGATGTTTCCCAAATCAAGGCGCTGAAAAATGACGGCTGTCAGATTAACTGAGAATTTAGTTCCCTCTCCTTTCTCTTTCTCAGATCGCTTTTCGGAAATAAGTCAGTTTCATAGTTTTTATGAACAGGTCGAAAGTGCATTTCCACAGTTTCCTTCTTTGGAATAGCAATGATAGATTGACAGATCAGACAAACACACTTCAACTGTGATGTTGTGAGAAAAAAAATCCTCTTCCAATTCCACATCCAGCCCATACACTCCCCAAACAATTTTTTTTAAAATCCCTTCTTTAGTCGATATAAATTGGAAGGCTAACTAGATCACAGCCGGAGTTTTACAGTAGCACGCACATTTGATCGTGCATGCGGAATGACCAGTGAGTTAGAAGAAAAGAGATCTCAGACTGGCCGCCCTGTATGTCAATCAAGTGGCAAATGCCATAGGGAGGATATATGATAGACTAACATTTTGAATGCAACGCGATCTACCTGCACTACCTTTGCAATCTACCGGCCGATCGCGATCGACGCATTGGGCACCCCTGGTCTAGGATATTCTTGGGGTCCAGGATGTGTAAGGCTTTAAGTTTACGTTATACCTAGGGATCCAGAGAGACAGGTCTAAGTTATATCCGGGGACACCTCTGTGTTTTAATGGTAGACTTAGCGAGTCCCTATGTGGAGTGTTGAGGAATGAACTGTGCAGGCATCACTCATAATCAGTGAGTAAGACGATAGGATGTGGGTGTGAGCTTACAATATGAAAGTAGGCCTAAAAGCCTCGCAATAAGACTAAGCCTATACAGTAATCCCTCCACGATCGCGGGAGTTGCGTTCCAGACCCCCCCGCGATAGGTGAAAATCCGCGAAGTAGAAACCATATGTTTGTATGGTTATTTTTAAATATTTTAAGCCCTTATAAACTCTCCCAACCTGTTAACATTATTAGAGCCCTCTAGACATGAAATAACACCCTTTGGTCAAAAGTTTAAACTGTGCTCCATGACAAGACAGAGATGACAGTTCTTTCTCACAATTAAAAGAATGCAAACGTATCTTCTCTTCAAAGGAGCACCGTCAGGAGCAGAGAATGTCAGAGAGATAGAGAGAGCATGACAGAAAAACAAATAATCAAAAAATCAATACATGCTGTTGGGCTTTTAAGTATGAGCACCGCGATAAAGCAGCCGCAAAGAAGGGAGCAATGTGAAGGTAGTCTTTCAGCATTTTTAAGAGTAGCCTCCGTATCTTCTAAACAAGCAGCCTCTGTGCAAACAGCCCCTCTGCTCACACCCCCTCCGTCAGGAACAGAGAACGTCAGAGAGAGAGCGAGATTAAAGCAAACAATCAAAAAATCAATACGTGCTTTTGGGCCACCGCAATAAAGCGGCATTTCTTAGAGTAGCGTCCATATCTTCTAGGCAAACAGCCCCTCTGCTCACACCCCCTCCTTCAGGCGCAGAGAATGTCAGAGAAAGACCGAGAAAAGCAAACAATCCGCTCGGGGAAGCACATCGTATATCATTGAGGAGTTTTAGTTAATATGTAATACATGCTCTGATTGGGTAGCTTCTAAGCCATCCGCCAATAGCGTCCCTTGTATGAAATCAACTGGGCAAACAAACTGAGGAAGCATGTACTTTAAATTAAAAGACCCATTGTCCGCAAAAATCCGCGAACCAGCGAAAAATCCGTGATATATATTTGGATGTGCTTACATTTAAAATCCGCGATGGAGTGAAGCCGCGAAAGTCGAAGCGCGATATAGCGAGGGATTACTGTATTCACATATTACCCTCCATTCATACTCGTATATGCTTTCATTCAAACATCAGTTCATCTATTCACATATAAATTTATACATCTACCTATCCACCTTAATAAAAGGACAAGTATATGTGTGTCCATCCAGGGCTATGTCTCTGTTATATGTCATTTTTTATGGGATTTGTAAAGGCAGTAGTAATGTTTGTGACACGCTGTCTGTTATAATGGAAAATGCAATTCATTTTATTACCAAATGCATTACAAAATACATTCCAATAGATGGTGCGCTGCAAACGTTAATATTGAATACAATGAGGTCCACGGTGATTATTTAGATGTCAACATACTGTATCTTAGATTGGTGTCACAGCTAATACTTCCATAAATCTTTCCATCCCTACACACAGTACATCAATCCTTTCAACCATCCATAATGTATAAATTTATGCCATCACTTTTGTACTTGTCCTGGTGATCACTTGTGGCCATAAGTGACTATGGCAGACAGTAAGAAGTTTTATATGAAAAAAATCATTCAGTCTTCACCACTATGCGTGCCTTCAGTCTGCCAATAATATCACATCTGTTAATTAACTCCATAGAGCAGAGGTGGGCAAAGTCAATCCTGGAGGGCTGTAGTGGCTGCAGGTTTTTGTTCCAACCCAATTGCTTAATAAGAAGCTCTTATTTCTCATGTAACACTTTTCTGCTTCATTTTAATCATCCCGCACGTTAAGATTTTGAGCCCTCATTAGTTATTTTAGTCTTAAACAGCAGTATTCTCAGTTTTTAAAGGCTCACAATTAGCAATAAGATGTAAATAACAAAAGAAGCAAGCATCTCACAATAGAGCTTGTTTCCATTTACACCTGTGTGTATTTATCATGCAGTATTTGGTTTAAATAAAAAAAGTGAAGGACTGAGAATTACTCATCCATTTTAGACTTCAAATGATATCCTTAGAAAGGAAAAAAATCTAGGAGATGAGAACGACCTGACATGGCAGAGTTAAAGCACTAACAAGCTACAAAATTAAACTATCGGCAAGGAGTGTTTTCCAATTAAGCAACATGTTGGAACAAAAACCTGCAGCCAATGTGACCCTCCAGAACTGACTTTGCCCACCCTGGCCATAGATCAACCATAGAAAAACACAGCAAATCATTATCATGTTGCAAAACAACAATGTCCAAACTGTAAAACTATTTTAAACAAGAAATTCAAAGTGGCGAATGAAACACACAAATTGTGAAGTCCGCTCAGTCTTGCTAAATGTTCAGCTCAGCGGCGCCCCACTGGTGACGAGATTGTAGTAGGCACCTCGGCGCCCCATGAGCTCCTCGTGTGTTCCCTTTTCAATAATCACACCTTGAGACATAACCGCTATAACGTCAGCGTTCTGAATGGTGGAGAGCTGGTGAGCAATCACAATGCACGTCCGTCCTTGTCGGGCTTCATCTAAGGCTGCCTGCACGATCTGAAATCGAGAAAGAAAAGTTAACCAATACCAAATGTGCTGTAATTTGCTGTGGCACATTTCAAAATGGGAAATGTGTATTTTTTTACTTGGAAAATAGAGTTTAATGTAAAAAAAGGTGTAAAGAGCTACATGTGAACAGAAGGAGCATCAATTATAAATACAAGATGGGACACACCGTCAAACAGGAAGCAACCTCTGAAATGGAATTTAGTTTATGTTAATGCAACATTTTCATCATCTAAACTAATGTTTTTCAACCTGCTCTTCATCTTCAGTCTCCGCTATGAAACAGCCACATGGTTTACTAATTCCTACACTGTCTCCCATAGGCAAAAGATCCAGAAGTGGCTCCACAGTCATTCAGAGGTTTCATCCCATAGTGTGTGGTCCTTCCCCTTTCTGGTGCCACCCTTGCACCCCTTTCTTCATCTACAAACATTTTCAAAGCCAGGGCTGTCTTAATGTATGGGCATTGGCTGGAGACTCCAGGAGCATAAGGGGCCCGCGATGTTTCTGATGTGTATGAATGTTTCTGTTTTGCTCTCAAAACAGGGACCCCAGTGCACTACTTTTGCATGTGAGACCATGATGCTGTTAAGATGGCCCTGTTCAAAGCTGGTGCTACATCTCATCATACATTTATAGAAATATAAAATAGGACATTAAAGCATTGTCTACCTTTTCACTTTCCGTATCTAATGCTGAAGTTGCTTCATCCAATAAAAGAATCTTTGGATTCCGTACAATCGCTCTGGCAATAGCAATCCGTTGCTTCTCTCCTCTGGACAGCTGAGAACCTTGGGCACCCACATATGTTTCATATTTCTGCAGAAAGGAAGCAAATGATTTAGGGAGCATCTAAAAGGGCCGCATATAGTATGAACATGGCACGTAACCTTTGAAAGAATCCTTGGATCATTTCCTAAGAAGAAAGAATGGAGTTCACTCCTGTGACAGTAGAAAAGATTTAAATGGTAACTGCTATGTGGAACAAAAGCTTGGTGGGGAAGTGTCAACTTGCAGATCTTAATCGCAAAAGGGCAAAGTGGTCCCAGCTTTTCTGGCCAATAGACCAAGAGGTCATCTGATCTATTTAAAGGCCCTGTCACAGTGACATTGAGGTTGATTTGGATCACAAGTAATTTGTCCACACACTTCATCACCATAAAGGTAAATAGGATGACCTGAGAGCCACTAATTAATACTAGTTGTTAAGTTATTGATTGATATGTTAATAAAGGGAGATGTATGCAGTATAGTCAGTCAGTCATTTACTAAACTGCTTAGTCCTGAACAGGGTGGCAGCTGGTGCTGGAGCCTGTCCCAGCCAGCAATAGGTGCAAGGCAGGAATAAACCCTGGGCAGTCCATGACAGGGCAAACACACAAACACACACACCCAACCACACAATAAGGCCAATTTAGTATCTCCAGTCCACCGAACCTGCATCTCTTTGGACTGTGGGAAGAAACCCACACAGACACAGGAAGAACATGCAAACTCCACACAGGGAGGACCCTGGACACAAACCCTGATCTCCTTACTGTGAGCCATCAGTGCTAAGACATAGGCAACATAGGCTAATTTCAATTTCAAAAAACTAGGGGGCTTTGCCCCCTGCTCACTTTGCTCGTCAACCCCCACGCTAGTCACTTTGCGGTTTTGCCGCTCACATATGAGGATGTGGATGTACAATCCAAACAGATTGTTTTTTTCATGGGAATTGTTGCATATGCATAAGAGAACTAACAATTTTACATTACAGTGAGTAATTAACCATAATTAAAAAATAGTAAATCGTAATAATTTGAAAGTAAATTATATTTCATGTTGCATTAGAGTTATTTGTTGCCTTATACTATTTCATTCTGTTTGGATTTGAAATTAACACGCAAATACTTTTTAAACATACACTTTAACTGTCAAACTTCAGTAAAAACAATTTTCTGAATTAAATTTTCGTCAATATCGCATTGAATTTTGATTCTGTGTTTGGACTCACATCGTGACAGTGTAACGTATAACTGCCCGTGTGTGAATTTTGTTTCTTTCTCTCTAATAAATAAACCGACTTTTTTGAATGTTTGTCTCTGTGATTTGTTAATTGTCTTTGCAAAAGCTATTCTAAAGGGAAACTGTTAACGTTTTATTACGAATGGCATATCATGATCTCCTTTAGTGTCTAATGTTATCTGTGGGAGATGTACTATGAGATGTGATCAAAAAATACAGTGACTGCTGCTGCCGAGCATCAACCAATGGAAAGGCAGGGATCTTCAATATGGGAAGCGGCACATTGAACCTTAGTAACAGTGGGTGGCAAGTTGTTTGGTGCAGTCAGTCAGTTGTGAACTCCAGTTGAGAGGAGGTGTTTTTAAAGTGTGGCGTAAATCATGGATTGCGAACACTGCATTAACGTGAAATTTTAACAATGCTCTGTGTCACACATTGCTTTTGGTATGGCAATTTCTCTCAAAAAAAAAATGATTAGAGTGTGCCTTCATTGACCTTAGTCACCTTAGTCAAAATTAGTATGCACAAAAATGTTGCATAAGAATGTTTCCATGTTCAAATGTATAAAACTTAAACTTGGCGTGTACATTTCCATGGTAGCTCATAACCTGGCGTACGCAAGTTCTCCGCTCGTTTCGCAGACTGGTGGCACAGAGCGTCAAAGCAGTGCTACTGTTCCTGTGTGGTTATCCTTTCTTTTTCAGATCCACATCCCTGATGCGGCTTTATAAATACACTAAAATTAACCGCATATTGTTTATTAGCTTAATGCATCTGATTGTAATTAACCTGTAATAATATAATGGCCCAGGGAATTGTCAAACTATTCCAAATACCATAGCTGCTTTAGCGTTGTTACTCTCACTGCACTTCGGATCCCACATCGGATCATCTTTTTCCATATTACTCTCACTGCACCACACAGAGTATTTATATCACTGTATCTGAGTGTAAATCACAGGAGTACAGCAGCTGATCGGAAAGAGAATTATCAGTATACATCATCAAACACACACTGCCTCAGCAATGCTGTCTATTGAACTGCTGTCACACGGCAAACACTTCAGAGCTTTTCCTGTACTGACCTCACAGTTCAGAAACAGTTTCATTCCAAGAACTCTAAATGCACTCATTCAGTCCATCAAGTGCTCCTTGTAGAACGCTTTGTACATATTAATACAATCAACTCACTGTACTAATCAACTTGCACTACAGTTATAATATTGCACAACCTGAGTCACTTTATAAAGTCCGTATTTACATATTGTGACGATATAATTTTTAAGATGAAATACAGCAAAATATGTTTATTATATTATACAGATAAAACTTTTAACTTTTAACTACACGGTGCTGCAGCGCTAGAGATTGTACCTGCCTCACGCTGTATTCTTGCTGGTGCTGACGCGACACTGGAAGGATAGATAGATAGAAAAATTAAACACGTACTATGAAGATATTTCAATGTTCCTTAAAAGTTTTTAAGAATCGGCATTTTAAATTTACAGATGGCTTAACGTCTATTACAGAGCTGATTGTGTGGCGATTGGGTTTTTGGAGAAAGAAAAGTAAAGACAGAAATTGGAGGTTAGTACGTTTGTAAGAGGCAGTACTGCTGCAATAACGTATTTCATTGAAGGTAGCACATGGCACAGCAAGCATCTTGCGTGAGACATGAACAATCACTGCGCCACCGTGTTCCCATATTTAATAACAGGCTTTAACTCCTATCATCATGAAAATGATATCACAAATACTTCTCAGTATTTTAATTATTCAGAGAGCCGTAATATCATGAATGTAATGGATTCTGTATCCTGTCGGAGGAAGAGAAAGCCCGGAAGCACGTAGTGATTCACAGACATAGAGCACATAGAAGATCAAATACAAAATAAAGCATTAAACGTGCTACTTTAGTTACGATGGGATTTGAGAAACTAGTAAATGAAACGATTTTAAGATGAAGTTTATGATGTTCTACTTTAATGACAAAATAAACTACGTGATTAAAGTGGAAATTTCGAGATTAAAGTTAACATTTCGTGCTATTTTCCCCACTGTGTGCCTTTTTTTCTGTGCACCCTAATAAGCTTTCATATGACACTCAGACGGTGGGCTACGACTCTCCTTTTCACAGCGACTTTGATATCTGACAACTTCTTTTTATTTCAGGCACTGTGCGACTTTGTGAACGTGAGCTTTCGAGATTCTCCGATATGCTATGTCACTCGATCAACTTCCTTTTGTTGTTTATACCAATGTTTAAACCAACAAATAGTAAGTTTTTCTTTGCCTCCACTTGGTATTTGCTGAAATTTTTCTATTTTCCCCTGTGCTTTTGCCATTGTCTTTTCACAGAAGGCTGAGCTTAAGGTCTATTTATGTTGATTTGCATATTCAAAGGGGCATAATTCTGGGAGGAGTTGGGGTGGGGCAGCAGGCGTGTGCACGTGCATTACTTTTCATGCTGATCGGGATTTATGGAGCGGAAGAACATGGAAGTTGGCGAACGCACAGTTTTATGCATCTGGATTTTTTTGTGTGCGAGCACATTTCCGCTTTTGTCTGTACGCCGTGTTATAGTGTGAATTCTGCACACGGTGTTATACATGAGGCCCCTGATCTGGCTTTGTGCAACTTCTGGCTCCTCCCCAAAGTCAAAATGACCATGAAAGGTAAATTGATAATTGATTAGGACATCGAGGTAGCCACAACCACACAACTAAAAACACTCATGAAAGAGGACTTCCAGAACTGCTTTAGAAAGTGGTGAGAATGATAGGATAAGTGTGTTCAAAGTGAGGGGAAGTATTTTGAGGGGGTTTCATGGCAATTTGTCTTTTACCGTAATATTTTTCTTTCAATTTAAACATTCACCATATTTTTTGATCATACTGTGTACATTACCTTTCTTGGATACATCCTTCTTTCAATAGCAGTTCAGCCTTTGGAAGACCTTACGGTGTTAATGTTTGTAAATATTCTACAAGATATTGTAAGTTGATGTTTTCATCTTCTGTACGATTACCACCAACTGTTTCAGCATAGTCTATTGATACGCATTTAACCAATTTGCCATGTAACCGATAAACACTTTTCATGTTAATTCATTTGACTTTTGATTGTTTCTCAGTGCTAAGATTGCTCATGTGATCATTTCTTCTGTTGATAACCCTTCAGGATGACATTCTTCAGTAAGATTTGGACACAATAAGTCTTCTTTTATTGGGAACTTAAAGTGAGGAAAAACATAAAAATTTATAAGAGCTGAGAGCGCAAGAACTGTGTTGACAAAAGCATCCACACAAATGAGAGGTGAGAGGACTGTGGGCGAAGTTGAAAATGGTTAAGAAGAGGGAGGGACTTGGAAAAAATCTCATGGCCAAAGACTCATCTCACGGGACTTGAAAAAATCTCTTTGAAAAAGTCTTGTCTCAGGATTTCCTTTTATAATAGAGAGATAAGCTATAAAACAGAGGGCCAATGAGAAAAGTGTGTGGATATCGGCCTACCCAGGCTATATTTTGATTCTGTACCTGCGCTAGAGACTACCTGGAAATAAAGACAAAGATTACTAAGAACATCGAAAGCATTTGCGTCCACCAAAGGATAATGCATACTGTGATCACTGCTGTATTTATATTGAAACTTTTGTCACATTAAAAGCACAACAATCAAGCTGTCGTCACTTTCAAAATTGCTTTTGCATGAGTAATGAATACTAAGACGTGATTGAAAGTCAACTTTTAAATTATAAGGCAACATGTGATAATAATATCAGAAATAGAAGCTTCTTGTTTTAAACACCCAAACAGAGAAAAATATGAATATAAATAAATGCTAACACTCCATTCAGATGATCTTTTCAGCTGATTTGCTTAGGTTGCTTGTGTTGACTCCGCAGTGCAGCTGCGTTTGCAATGGCTGGGCTTTGATCTCAGCTGGTGGTTGATTCTGACCTCAGGTACATCCATCCATTTCTCCAACCTGCTTTTCCAGGATAGGGTAGTAAGGACACTGGAGCCTATCCCAGCACACACAGGGTGCAAGAAAGGAACAGTAACAGGACAGGGTACCAGTCCATTGCAGAGAGAACACACACACTCACAGGGGACACTTTATCAATACCAATCCACCTAACCTGCACATCCGGAACACCCAGAGGAAAACCCTGTGGACACAAAGGGAACATGCAACCTCCACGCAGAGAGCACCTGGGACATGAACTCTGGTCTCAGAGTTACCGCTTCGCCACCCTAACTCATGTACACAGTCTTTCATTATGCTAACATTACATCATTTTGTTCACAAGCAATCGTAGTGTGTGACCAAGAAATGGAGATGAAAAGGCTATGGCAGAATTGAGGTCAAGAAACAGAATAGGGTTGCATCCAAGTTGTTAAGATCTCAGATAAAACCAAATAAGAATTTGAATAAAAAGAAGAGAGCATAAAGCCTTCACTGAAGCACCTTTAAGCTTCCACTGACACTAGCAAGAAGACATAACATGTTTAGATTAAAGAGAAGGATTCAGCATACGGATTCAGGGGGCTCCACAATAGCATCGTTGAGAGGTGAGCCTTGATGATACACAATGTTACATGACCTGCAAATCCTGTGACCAGAAATGCTCATAGTGACTATATACAGTATGGCCGTGACCATGCAGGAATATTTACAAAATGGTGCTGACTCTCTCATAAATAGAACACAAAATGGTGTCTTTAAAATGATGCTAAAAATATTTAAGACAAGGCAAAAGCTATGTGTGTCAAAAATGGAAAATTAATTCCTGCTGAAAAAGACTGGGATGTGTCTTGGTAGGGGGACACTTCGGTCACCAATAAGAACATGTCAGTGTCACTTATAAAGAATTCAAAAGATGCCTCTGCTCCAAAACGACCTGTGCACAGACACTGAACGCTTTCTTGATGGAGTGGAGTACACAGAGCCTGTGGTGATGTGCTTATGCTGAATGGTGTCTGTCTGGACTCGTTCTTATAACAGCTTGCTGTTTGAACATATCTCCTGAAATTGACCATAGAGCCACGTCAATGGATACGTAACAGCTGTCAATATATTACACTGGTAACAACTGTATCATACCCTTTCATACCCATAACTTCCAAACATCACATCCTGCCACATGACGCCAGCCTTCCATTCTGGAACACTCGATGGGAGATGAAGCCTTTTTAACTCTGCCCTTAAGAGAGAGCTGCAGTTACCCTCATCCAACAGCTGGTGGCAACAGAGGGTTGGATTCGTTCTAAGAACAATTCCTCCAGGAACCACAATACTAAAACAAAGCAGTGCTAATAGCAGTTGTGTCACATGTACAGAATACATTGAAATTGAGATCTGCATGTCCGACCAACATGTGATATGTTACAACTATCTGATCACATGATAAACATGAATGTGGTTAAACACGTTACTTAATTGTAATTAATAGACAATACCTGACATACCTGTGGCCTCCTCAACATTATAATAGGCAAGAAAAAACACCATAGTCTTGTTGCAGAAAACAGATTCCCTTGAGGTAGACTGAGGAAAGGAGGAAGACCTCCGTCTTATAGACCTCCTCTATCTTATAACGTGGCTTACATATCCTCCGTATAGTGTTTTTCATATCTTATATAGTGCATTCATAATTATCTATTTTATTTTCCACCTTTCATATCTATCTATCCTAGCTATTGGCCAAATAATGGCCTACCTGCCTCCCTACTCCTGAGGTCCTGATTCCCCCTCCTCTCTGCCTGCAGCCTCTCTCTTGGATTTGAGCAAATTAATTTGTGCCGCAACAGAGCTATGTATTTATTTTCTATTCCACCTTTCATATTTATGTATCTTACCTACTAGCCAAATAATGCCTTTCACATTCATGTATTTTATGAAATGCCTTTTGCAACTGTCCATTTTATATAGTGCTGTTCATATCTAACTATTTATGTATTGGCCATATAGTTTGTCTTCTGGCCATATAGTGCCTTTGTATCATATATGCTGCCTTTAAAATCTGTTTTATTTATGTTATACAGCACCTTTCATATCAGCTATCCTAACTATTAGCCACTTGTGTTGCCTTTCACGTTTATATATTTTATATAGTGCTCTTCAAATCTATCTATCAGTCATATACTGCATTTTACATATGTCTATCTTACTTAGTGCCTTTCACATCTATGTACAGTATTTTACAACAGCTGTGTCCCCTGCTTTCACCCACGTAGTAATGAAAGAGGACAAACTTTAAAAATCAATACAAAATTTAAAAATAATGTAATAATTTGTACTGAGAAGAATTTCTATTGATAGCTTCCATGTCCATGTATATTGATATACAATATTTTTGGTTTTGCTATCAGGGATGACAATGTAGCTGTGATCTCTTTGCCAAAAATGTTAAAAGTTGGCAAAGTATCTCTGGCCAAGCGGAAGGCAAGTATGTTCCAACATCAAACGTTGGCACTGTATCTGATCGTGTTCAGTTCTGACGGGAGAGCGTCCCCCGCATAGGGAGAAGACCACGTGGCCATGATATCTTTGCTAATTGGCAGCTACCGTTTAAAACACATGTAGCTATGATCTCTCTCTCTCTCAAAAATGTCAAACATTAATCCTTAACAATCTCTAGATGATAATGTCTGCTGAACAAACAGGTATAGCTAGCTAAGTGAAGGCAAGGTATGCTTCAACACATGGTGAGAGGTAGAGCGACTCGAACGGAGGCTGGCACGTGAGTGAGGAGGGCCCTTCCCGACTCCCTACTCCTGAGGTCCCGCCGCCCCCTCCACTTGGCCTGCAGCCTGTCTTTCAGATTAGCGCGGATTAATCACTCCTGTAAGCAAACTATGATACTTTGTGTGATGATAGAAATCGCAAAATTAACCGGGAATGTTCAAGCAAATTACAGAAAAAAACCTGATCTAAATCCATTAAGTAGTTCTCTCGTGAAAAGCAGATAGATGATGGATTTTATATATACAGTATATATATGTATATATATATATATATATATATATATATACTGTATATATATATATATATATATATATATATATATATATATATATATATATATATATATATATATATATATATATATACATATACACACAGTAATCCCTCGCTATATCGCGCTTCGACTTTTTTGGCTTCACTCTAACGCGGATTTTATATGTAAGCAAATCTAAATATATAACACAGATTTTTCGCTGCTTCGCAGGCTCTACTGACAATGGGTCTATTTACTTCCTGTACATGCTTCCTCAGTTGGTTTGCCCAGTTGATTTCATACAATAGACGCTATTGGCGGATGGCTGAGAAGCTAACCAATCAGAACACGCAGTTAAGTTCCTGTGTGCTGAATGGCTCAGCGACACAGCGCCGAATTCGATTCCACGGCGTTAACCAGGAAGTCTTGTCTCGCTCATTCAGCATCAACGTGTTTCGCTGTGTAAAGAGTTAACTTTTGTACTCTTTTGTGTTTTTCTCTGTGCATAGTCAAGCCCTTCATCAAGGCTCCAAAACGATCTGCTCCTGCTACTGCTTCAGGGTCTGTGCCCAAGCGCCAACGGAAGATGTTAACGATTGCCGAAAAGGTAAACATTTTGGATTTGTTGAAGGAAGGGAAAAGCTACACTGCTGTAGGACGCCATTACAGCATCAATGAGGCTGCGATTCTTTTTATTTATAAAGTAGGAAAGGAATATAAGGTCTACGGCCGCAGTGTCCTTTTAACCAGGGTGCAAAACGAGTTGCAAGTGGATGTAATAAAGCAGTAGTCTGGATGGAATCTGCTTTAGGGATTTGGATTGAAGACTGCCAGAAGAAGAACAACGGCAGTGCTACACAATCGCCTGAAGTGGCTCCTTTAGAAGAGCTGTAACGCTCTCCTTTGTTGTGCAGTAAAACTAATCTCATTGTTATCGGACAAGTCATCGTGTCATTGTTGGTGAGTAACCATAATTAATTTTCTAATTACAATACTTAGTACATGTACATCGTAATGTCTGTAACATATGTGATATTGGAGATGCTCGATATCTTTAAAATAATATTTAGGTCACACTATATATATACAGTGTGTTTACATACAGAATTTCTATTAATCTTACCTAATATCTAAGAGAATACAAAGGGATTATGCTGTATAACTGTGTGGGGAATATTTATAAACAGTGTGGGAGAGTTTATAAGGGCTTAAAATATATAAAAATAACCATACCAACATATGGTTTCTACTTCGCGGATTTTCACCTATCGCATGGGGTTCTGGAATGCAACTCCCGCAATCGAGGAGGGATTACTGTATATCAATTACATTCGAAGTCTGAGTCCCGACCTGAATTGTGTGGGTGGTTACCTACTAGGTAACGCTTGTGGTTGGTCTGCCATTTGGCAAACATCTGCCACAGTTCCCTCTTCAGTTGCGAGAAGGAGATCATGGAATGTCTTAGGTTCGATCTCCAAGAGGGGAGCAGTAGAGTGTGTACACCTGATGAGCCCAGATGAGGGCGAAACACGTCTTGTGTAATCTTTGCATTATTTGACAGTAACTTATGTAATATATATATATATATATATATATATATATATATATATATATATATATATATATATATATATTATGTTATTGTAATAGTTGCATTTTTAAATGGGCAGTTGGTGTCTGATTTTATGATCGAATTTTAGGGTTTCAAGACCCAATTTATACACAAGCATATACAGTATGTATTCAGACCCTTTGCTATGACACTTGCACTTTTCCTCAGATGCATCCCATTCTATTGGTCATCGTTGAGATGTTTCCACACCTTGTTTGGTGTTCACCTGTGGTCAATTCAATTGACTAGACTGATTACGCTGTCTCTAGAAGGATCCAAGGCTGAGTAAATAACAAGCCATTAAAGAAATTTCAGAGAGACAGGACTGTGTAATGGCACAGATCTGAAGAAAGCTTCAAAAAATGACTACAGCCTTGAAGGTACCCAATAGCACAGAGGCCACCATAATTTTTGAATGGAAGAACTCTGGAACAAACAAAACTCTTTCTCAAACTGGCTGCCTAGCTACTGTAAACTGAACAATCTTGAAAGAAGGACCTTGGTAAGAGAGATGAGAAAGAATCTAATAATCACTCTGGCTGAGGTCCTTAGAACCAGTGTGGAGATTGGAGAAACTTTCAGAAGGAGAACCATAACGACAACACTTCAGTAATCTGGGCTTTATGGCAGAGTGGCCAGATGACACATGAAATCCCACTTGGAGTTTGCAAAAAGACACCTAAAGGACTCCCATATTGAAAGAAGCCAAGATTCTTTGGTCTGAGGAAACCAAGACAGAGCTGTTTAGCCTCAATTTTAAGCCACATGTCTGGAGAAAGCCAGGCACCGGTCATCGCCTGTGTGATATTATTCCAGTCATGAAGCATAGTGGTTTCAATATCATCCTTTTGGATTGTTTTTCAACGGTTGGAACTGGGGGACAATTCAGGGTTGAAGTAAAGCTGAATGGGGCAAAGTACAAAGGTATGCTTAATGAAAGCCTGATCTAGAGTGCAATGGACGTCAGACTAGGCTGCAGGTTAACCTCCCAACAGGACAATGTGGCCTAAACTTCAACCCAATTGAACACCTCAGGAGAGACCTGAAATCTGATGCTCACCAAGGGTCTCCATCTATCATGACAGAACTTGAGAAGATCTGCAGAGAAAAATGGCATAAAATCCTCAAATCCAGACAGGCCAAGCTTGTCCTGTCATAGCCAAGAAGACTCCAGGGTAGAACCACTGCCCAAGGGGAGTCAACTAAGTACTGATTACAGGGGTTTGAATACATGTGTCAATCGTTAGGGTTAGGTTTTTTTTTTAATTTTTAAAATATTTGCAAAAGTTCTTAAAATCCAGTTTCCGCTTTGTCATTTTGAGGTATTCAGTGTTGCTTATTGAAGGAAGAAAATGAGTTTAAATGATATTAACCCAAGACTTTAAAATAATAAAATGTGAAAAAAGTGAAGGGCCTGAATACTTTCTTGAGGCACACTATAATTTTTATTATTCATTTTATTTTAGGGGATATGTTAACGGTTGTCTAAGAATATTTCCACTACATGTGAAGATTAGGAAAGTAACCCTCGAGATTCAACTGTATTGACAACACTTTTGAGGACTCCTTCTCCATGATCAAGTTCTTGGCAACATAGAACCAAACCTGCATCAGCCACCAGACCATTACACATGCCCTCCAGGGCAATCTGGAGTTGGCAATCCACCTGCCACCATGACTTTGGACTGTAGAGACTCCATTTAAAATACACAAACTGGGGTACTTAGCAGTTGGAAGCCACAATGCTGTTCTAAAAGTAACACTAAGGACATAAGTGAGGTCTGCCTTAGCAAGGCCTGTTAGGTCAAATGTGCTTCTGGTCAGCAGTCAGGTCGTGAATGGGATGACTTGGGTGTTAATTGCAGGTGGCACACAAGCACTAAGGATGAAGCTCACCTCAGCTACATTAAATTAAGAGTTTAAAACAATCATAAAAGATTCTTACATTTGGTAAAGCCATGACAAAGTCATGAAGGTAAGCCTTTTTGGCAGCATCCACCACCTCCTTCATGCTCACGTCCCTGGTGTTGTCTCCGTATTTGATGTTTTCAGCAATGCTGGAGTCAAACAGCACTGGCTCTTGGGAAACGATTCCAATTTTAGACCTCAGGAAGGAAACGTTGATGTCCTTGGATGAGTAGCCATCTATTAACTAACAAAATAATGAAACAAATCAACAGCAGTTTAGTGAATGCTACATATCCCAGGGCAAATGAGGTTGAGAGCATATACTGATACAGCGTGTTGCTGCCCCCACCACATCCATGAAATGAAACCCTGAGAACTTACAACTTGTCCTTCCTCAGGGTCGTAGAATCGTTCCAGCAGCTGAATGCTTGTACTTTTTCCACATCCACTGCTTCCTACAAATGCTAGGGTTTGTCCTGGCTTGACTGAGATCTGAAGTCCTCTCAAAATCTGGACATCAGGCCGAGTGGGATAAGTGAATTTACAGTTGATAAACTCAAGCTCCCCTCTGAAGGAGTCCTGAAAAATGAATTTGTGTACAAGAGTGTACAAGAACAAGTCTCACACACTGGAACAATTACAGTGAAACACTGAACAGGAAATTGCTGCCATCACCCTTACAATGCCTGTGGATACCTTTGCCAATATGGAGTGCAGTGTCGATCTGTGACTGCAAGAAGAAGGCCACCATTTCCAACACAATACGTGATTGTATTTGTTAGATATCTATCAGAGTTTGCACTGTATTTAATTGTTTCTATCACTTCATTATTATGTGAGTTACACATCATAACTTAAGGCCCTGGCCATTAGAATCTCCCTATAGTTGTTTGCTGTATGGAGACTATTATAGATATAAATAAATAAAGGTTCTTTCTGGAACCTTCATGTGTGGATGGGTCTTTTGGGATCCTAAAATGGTTCCACTATGGCATCGCTCTGTTGTTTTTAAGAGGGTACTGTGAACATCATTTATGTATATTTTATTTCATACAGTGAGTGCCATTACAGTAACTAGTAATACAAAGTGTGTAACACATTTTTGGTATTAACTTCAGAGACCCTTTTTTTATTTCTAAGGATATTAAACAATAAAACAGCAAATATTTATTTGTTGCAGTACTATACCGTTTCCTATACAGATGAACGCTAAAGTGCTTTAATGATATACCACACTTTATATCAGCAAACATTAGAAAAACCCTAAAGATGTGAATTAAAACTGCAAAACAGCGTCTTACCCAGACTTCACCTTGATCACTTTGCAGGCTTATTTTGGGGATCCTGTCAAACAATTTAAATAACTGGGCAGCAGCAACTTTAGCCTTGGCGTAGTCTGGAGTGAATGAGGAGGCCTTTCCCAAAGCAGTCCCACTGATAACAATTGCAGAAATGACTCTAAAAAAGTAAATACAATTACAGTGAAATGTTAGGGAAAAAGCACAAAAACAGGCTTAATAAATTGAAATGATTGTGGATTTCTGTAGATTTTTTAATTGATTTGTCCCCATAGTTTGAGTTGGATTACTAAACAGTGGACTCAGGAAGTATTTAGATCCCTTCACTTTCTGTACACTTTATTGTGTTCTAGATTTAATTTTAAATGGACTAGGGGGCTTTGCCTCCTGCTCGCTTCACCCACCAACCCCCGTGCTTAAGCTACACGCTAGCCTCTTTACTGTTCTGCCGCTCGCGATGAGGATATACAATTTACTAACTATTTTACATTAAAGCAAGTAATTAACCATATTAAAAAACAGTCTTCTTCTTCTTCTTTTGGCTGCTCCCATTAAGGGTTGCCACAGCGGATCACCTTCTTCCGTATCTTCCTGTCCTATGTATCTTGTTCTGTTACACTCATCACCTGCATGTCCTCTCTCACCACATCCATAAACCTTCTCTTAGTTCTTCCTTTTTTCCTCTTGCCTGACAGCTCTATCCTTAGCATCCTTCTCCCAATATACCCCTCATCTCTCCTCTACACATGTCCAAACCAATGCAATTTCACTTCTCCGACTTTGTCTCCCAACCATCCAACTTGAGCTGACCCTCTAATGTCCTCATTTCTAATCCTGTCCATCCTCGTCACACCCAATGCAAATCTTTAACTCTGCCACCTCCAGCTCTGTCTCCTGCTTTCTGGTCAGTGCCACCGTCTCCAACCCATTTAACATAGCTGGTCTCACTACCGTCCTGTAGACCTTCCCTTTCACTCTTGCTGATACCCGTCTGTCAGAAATCACTCCTAACACTCTTCTCCACCCATTCCACCCTGCCTGTACTCTTTCCTTCACCTCTCTTCCACAATCCCAGTTACTCTGTACTGTTGATCCCAAGTATTTAAACTCCTCAACCTTTGTCAACTCTACTCCCTTTATCCTCATCATTTCACTGACCTCCCTCTCATTCACACACATATATTCTGTCTTATTCCTACTGACCTTCATTCCTCTCCTCTCTAGAGCATATGTCCACCTCTCCAGGATCTCCTCAACCTGCTTCCTACTATCGCTACAGATCACAATGTCATCAGCAAACATCACAGTCCACGGGGACTCCTGTCTAATCTCATCTGTCAGCCTGTCCATCACCATTGCAAATAAGAAAGGGCTCAGAGCCAATCTCTGATGTGATCCCACCTCCAACTTGAATTCATCCATCACTCCTACTGCAGACCTCACCACTGTCACACTTCCCTCGTACAAATTCTGTACAACTCTTACATACTTCTCTGCCACTCCCGACTTCCTCATACAATACCACAGCTCCTCTCGAGGTCCCCTGTCATGTGCTTTCTCCAGGTCCACAAAGAAGCAATGAAACTCCATCTGACCTTCTCTAAACTTCTCCATCAACATCCTCAGTGCAAACATTGCATCTGTGGTGCTCTTTCTTGGCATGAAACCATACCGCTGCTCACTAATCATCACCTCACTTCATAACTGAGCTTCCACAATTCCCACAACTCTTTCCCATAACTTCATGCTGTGGCTCATCAATTTTATTCCCCTGTAGTTCCCCCTTATTCTTAAATATCAGCACCAGTACACTTCTTCTCCACTCCTCAGGCATCCTCTCACTTTCCAAGATTCCATTAAACAAACTGGTTAAAAACTCCACTGCCATCTCTCCTAAACACCTCCAAGCTTCCATAACCATATTAAATAATAGTAAAATGTAATATTTTGAAAGTAAATTATATTTCATGTTATGTTAGAGGTATTTGTTACATAATACAATTTCGTTCTGTTTGACTTTGAAATTAACACTCAAAAACTCTTTAAACTTACACTTTTACTGTAAAACTTAAATAAAAACAATTTTTTGAATTAAATTTTCGTCAATATCGCAGTGAATTTTGATTCTGTGTTTGGACTTACATCATGACAATGCAACATACAACTGCCCGTGAGTGAATTTTGTTTCTTTCTTTTTATTAAATAAAATGAGTTTTTTCAAATGTTTGACTCTCAGATTTGTTAATTGTTTTTACAAAAGCTATTCTAACGGGGAACTGTAAACGTTTTACTATGAATGGCATATCAAGATCTCCTTTGTTGTCTAATGTTATCCGCAGAAGATGTACTACATTACCTTTCTTGGATACATCCTTCTTTCAGCAGTAATTCGTGTGGAGGAAGATATTCTTCGTGATATTGTAAGTTGATGTTTTTATCTTTTACACGATCACCACCAACTGTTTCAGCATAGTCTGTTAATACGCATTTAAACAATTTACAGTGTAACTGTACATTTTTGACATTTTTGGTGTTAATTCATTTGATTTCATTGTTTCTCGGTGCTAGGATTGCCTGTGTACTCATTATAACCGTTGATAACCTTTCATGAAGAAATTCTTCAATAAGATTTGGACATAATACGTCTTCTTTAATTGGGAACTTAAAATGAGGAAAACATTAAAATTATATAAGAGCTGAGAGAGCAAGGACTGTGTCTGTCAAAAGCATTCACACAAATGAAAGGTGAAAGTACCATGTGTGTGGTTTTCTATTGTTGAGAGGAGGGTGGGACTTGAAAAAAATCTTCCAAAAAGTCTCATCTCGTCGCAGGATTTTTTTATTATAAAAGAGAGATATGTTTGCCAATATTGTGCATCGGTCTACAGTAAATAGCCCCTAATGATATACACATACATGTTTTCAGAAAGATTTGCAAATGTTATTAAAAATTAGAATTAGAAATCTCTTCTTCCCAGAAGTACTCAGACCCGGTGCTGTGGCCCTCCAGCTTATGCTCAGGAGTGACCTGTTTATTTAACTTCTCTTTGAGATGTGTCAAGAGCTTCATTGAAGTACATCAGTGGCAAACTGTACTGATTGAACAATATTTGCAATGGCTAAGGTCTACCTGGGTATAGAAGGTCCTACAATTCACACTGCATGTCAGGGGAAAAACCAAGCTATGAAGTCCAAAGAACCCTCTGTAGACCTCTGTGATGATATTTTGGTGAGGCATGCATCAGGCAAAGGCGATAAAAGCATTTCTAAAGCTGTGAGTGTTCCCAGGAGCACAGTGGCCTCAAACATTGCGACATAAAAGAAGTTGGGAACCACCAGGACTCCTCCTAGAGTTGCTGAGTAATCAGACAAGAAAGGCCTCAGTCAGAGAGGTGACTGAGAACACAATGGTCACTCAGCCAGAGCTTCAGAAGTCCAGTGCTGAGAAGAGAGAAACTGTCAAAAGGAGAACCATCTCAGCAGCATTTCATCAATGAGGTATATGGTAGAGTGGCTAAATGGAAGCAACTTCTGAGTAAAAGGCATATGACAGTTTAAATGACCCTGAGAGCAGGACGTTAAAAGATTCTGTGCTATGATGAGACAAAAAACTGAACAATTTGGCCAAAACTTTAACCACTATGTCTTGTGAAGACCTCGTACTTCTCATCACCTGCTGAATACCATCTCTGTGGTGAAGCCTGGTAGTGGAGGTGAATTCTCAACAGAGTGGACAGGTCAGAATGCAGGGAAGGAAAAACAGATTTAAATACAGAGATGTCCTTGAAGAAAACCTGCTCAGACTGGTGGCAAAAGTTCCTCTTTCATCAAGACAATGACTTGAGGCATACAGCCAAGACAACACCGGCGTGGCTTTGGGACAATTCTCTGAGAGTCCTTGGGTGGCCTGAATTAAACCTCATAGAACATCTGTGGAGAGGCCTGAAGATGACAGTTTACAGTCACTTCCCATCCAAGTTAACAGAGCTTGAGAGAATCTTCTGGGAAGAATGGGATAAACTGCAAAATCCAGGCGTGCAAAGCTTGTAAAGACTTACCAAGAAGATTCAAAGCTGTCATTGTTGCCATAGGAGCTTCTACAAAGTTCTGAATTAAAGTCTGATTACTTGTTAGAATTAGATATTTCAGTTTTTGATTTTTAAGAAATTCGCAAACCTTTCTGAAAGCATATTTTTGCTTTGTTATTATGAATTATTAAGCATGGATTGATGGCGACATATGGAAAATGTATCCATTTTAAATTAAATCTACTACCCAGTAAATTGTGCAGAAAGTGAATACTTTGTGAATCCACCTTACACATATGCGTAGAATATTTGTTTTGATGGTCTTGTTGTGCAAGTGTGCTTGGGGCTTTAGCATGGAGCATTCTAGAGGTGCAGTCCAGTGGAGGCTCTTAGAATACAAATGATACATTATTAGGGACAGGTCTGACCACTACAGTGTGACACAGAGGCAAATTGGGAAATCGGAGGACAAGCAACTGAGTGGGTTATTAATATCTGTGCAGATCAAAGGTCACCTACCTGAAAACCACTGAATAATGAATTCCCTCACTGCTGACCAGAAATCCTCCTAATCTGAAGGAAGCTGCATAGGCCATAAAGATGACACATTTTGCAAATGCAAAGAAGATGCCGTACACCTTGGCCTTCTTTGTTGCTGCTTTGTACGGCAGCTCTAACTGCTGCTCATAAAGTTGCACAAAACAGTCCTCCTTAGCCAGTCCAGCGATGGTCCGAATATTGTTTAGTGCTTCACTTGACACCTGCCAGAGGTAAAAAATCCTTGTTACCACTTAACACCATTTGTGAGTTTGCCAGTTATCTGCTCATTCATTTTCTTAAACAGGTTTAGGAGGACATATAATATACAAATACCAACATGGTGCAAGGTGAGAACCTACCCAGGATTGGCGAGCCTGGTAAATTGCAAGGTAGACTTAGAGTATATGGCCGAAAGTATGTGGACTCCCCTCCAAATGGCTGAGTTCAGGTGTTTCATGGTTAACATGAGCATCTTGTCAAGCACAGGGCTGTGCAGTCTCCATTGACATATATCAGCTCGTACTGAACAGCTCAGTGACTTGAAACATGGCACTGTCATAGGATGCCACCTTTGTCACAAGTCAGCACATATCATTTCTGCTCTGCTAGATCTTCCCCACTCATCAATAAGTGCTATTATTGTAAAGAAGAAGCGTCGAGAAGCACTGACAGCTCAACCATGAAGTGAGAGACCACACAAACTCACAGAGCGGGTCCACTGAGTGCAGAAGCATATAGCGCATAAAAATTACCTCTCTTCTGTGGCATCACTCATGTGATAGTTCAAAACTGACTCTGGAAGAAACATCAGCACAAGAATGGTGGGTTGAGAGCTTCATGAAATGAGTTTCCAGGGCCAAGCAGCTACACACAAGCCTAAGATCGCCATGTACTGTCACACACGCGTGCATGGGAGGCAGCTAAAAGGCTCAAAAGAGGGTCATTCCATGCTGGACCAGGGGATGGTAGAGTGCACTGAACCTTTCTCTTTTTCCTCTGCAGACCAACCACAGGAAATTCCACCTGGGCCTGATGATATCATTCCGGTTCCGGGCCAGATGACATTTCATCTCGTTCCAGGCCCAATGACAGCATTTCCAGTTCTGGGCCCGATGACATCACTTCCAGTTTCTCTCCCAGTGACGTTATTTTCCCCCGTCTGGCTTTAAAACCACCATGTTTTATCTGATGAGTCAGTTCTGCCTTGAACTACAACTTGTAAAGGCCTGTTTTTCTATTTTTATTTCAAGTATTCAGGGTGGCTGCCCTAAACCTTTTTGTGGGGTCAAGTCGTATCATTTTATAGCACCTTGCCAACAGTTGGCTGGAATGAAGTAAAGCACACCACTATTGGACTCTGGAGCAGTAGATACATGTTCTCTGGAGTGATGAACCACCACTCTCTGGCAATCTGATGGACCAATCAGGGTTGGGTGAATGCCAGAAGAACACTACCTTTTGGACAGCACAGTGCCTATGGTATAATTTGCTGGAGGATGGATAATGGCTGGGGCTGTTTTTCATGGTTTGGGCTAGGCCCCTTGGTTCCAGTGAGGTGCACTGTTAATGCTACAGCATACAAAGACATTTTGGTCAATATGTACTGCCAACTTTGTGGCAACACTTTGTTGACATCCTTTATCTGTTCCATCACAACTGCGCCCCTTTGTAAAAAGCCATGTCCATGAAGACACAGTGGCCTGCACAGAGCCCTGTCCTCAATCCTACTGAACACGTTTGAGATGAATAGGAATGCCGATTGTAAGCTAGGTCTCATCCAACATCAGTACCTCACTTTGCAATTGCTCTGTTGGCTGAATGGACACAAACTACCATAGACACACACACTGCAATGTCTTGTGGAAAGCCTTCCCGGAAGAGTGGAGGCTCTTAATTGTCTTCATATTGTTCATGGTTTTGGAATGGGGTGTCCCACAAGTTCAAATACTGTAGATGTGATGATTAGGTGTCCACAAACATCTGGCCATACAAGGGATAATGTCGAAATGACAATCAACTGAAACCTCACACCTCAGTAACTGGGAAAATATCCCACACGGAAATGAAGATAACATGCAAAGTTCAAACAGACATCGGCCATCTGTGGGATTTGAACCCAGGTCTCAGGCAGGGCCATCTTAACAGCACTATAGGCCTTCAGGCAAACAAGTTTGCTGGGTCCCCTGTTTTGATAGCAAAAGAGAAACATATGTAGGCATCATGAACATTGTGGGCGCCTGTGCTCCTGGGGCCCCCTACCAGTGCCCATATATTAAGATGGCCCTGGCCACAAGAGCTGTGAGTCAGCAGCAATAATTTCTGTGCCATTATGAGCTAATGTTTACTTCTTACATAACATAACATCCTCACGCCTGCTTACAATTGCAGGTTGAAGCCTATTCTGGTAGGATTAGATGGGGCACCAGACCATCAAATTAATCCTAATTTACCTGTTCATCAATTCTTGTGCCACACCTTAACTAAGTTTATCGCACAAATGCCCCAAATGATACCTCACTTCAAGCTTGTGCAGGAGGAGTTTATTGTTGAACAGACATCTGAACTGTCCAGCAAAAGAGCAGCTTCTCAAAGCCAGACCAGCGAGTAGATGGATGTGTACTAGCATGGGTAATGCAGGAGAAGAAAAGTGTGTGAAATTCAGTTAGTACAAATACAGTAAGTGCATCAAAGGTGGACCTCCAGTGACCTAAATATTCATTCTTTAGCTAACAGAAGTTCAGTAGCCATCATCATTCCATCCAATTTCAGGCCAAACTCAGACATACTGCACTCTGCACCTTTGCTTGGAATCTTAAAAACCTGAAAACTGAGGGCAACCGTGAGATGTACAATACCTGTCCTGCAGCTTCCATAGCTTCCTTATCTTGGTTTGCAAAACCTGTCAGCATTTTGGCTTGGAAAGCCCCAGATAACCCAATGAGGGGCAAGAAGCAGAGCACCAGTAAACTTAACTTCCAGCTGAAGTAAAAGGCAATTATTATGGAGGCTCCAACGTTTGTCAATGAATTTACAATCATTCCGATCTGTGTGCCAGTGGCCTGTGGGGGGAAAGAAAATTATAGGCCTTTTAGGAAAGAGCCCAGCAGTGATGTTTCATTTTCAGAATCAGGATACAAACATTTTAATGAACTAAGTTAACTAGCGGGCTCAATAGGCAGTACTGGCTGCAAGTGTAGGCCTGTTCAAATGCCACTTTGCTCTCATTGCTAAACTATCTACTTCCTTCCCCCCAAAACCTCTTAAGTCTGCCTTATACTTGACACATCCACACCGGTCACAAGGGTGCGATTGGAGAAAATGACAGTAGACACAGAGGTGGGACTTGCATATGCCTGGTTTGCACAGTGCACCGCATACCGAATTTCTCTTGTCTAAGCAGTGATGCTGCAATGGTGAATTTCGAGGAGAGACTTCGTGGCAAATATAATCCTATACAGCTTAAATGCGTGTCAGAATAATGAACGAAGAACAGTATATGATGTAACAGGTCATCATCAAGGTGTAAGAAAGACATGCAAAAATAGTTGAAGTGAATCTCTTCATCGTGTACACCACCTCAACCCTTCTCTGCTTTTGTTTAATGGGCTTGACACTCCACCTCCTCCTTATAACAGGTACTGTCACTACCCAATCTGCACTGCCAGCCCGCTACCATCAACATCTTTTGCTGAAAAATCATGTAAACAATTCACTTCCTCAGCCGTGAAAGTTTAAGCTATGCAACTTTGACCAAAACACTGTCACCTGCTGAATATGTGAATATCGTTGCACCCTTTAAAGGGGCCACCACAAGTATAAATGCATTTTGGTCACTGACATGTGTACATGTTTTGTATTGTGTTGTGTGCAGAAGCTTCACACGGTCAGGATAAACAAGTCTTTACTCTGATCACTCCTATCATTTTACTCACAGGGTAATCTACTCACTGCTACCATGAAATGAACAGCTCTTACACTGAGCTTGTCAGTCTTTTTAGTCACAACGAAATCTACTCCCTCCAGCCGAAGAATGCCCCAATCCTCCCACTCTCATACTGGGCTCCACAACTATATTTATTACCAGTGTTACAGGCCACCACTTTATTCATTATTGTTTATATTTAATCAAACCTTTTTGTGCTACTGCTTTATTTAGAGCTCTGATTTATGAACTTAATAATCTGACTTTTGACTTTCAGTTTTGTTTAGAGATTTGGCCTTGATGCACATGCCACATTTCATCCAGGAACAAATAAAGGGCTCCTTTGACATTTTCTTTTCAAATGTCTCTGTGCAGCAGAGCGATCGAAATGTGGTGCCTGTTTCTTGTGCCTTGCAATCTTGTATTCAGTGTGTAGTGCAAAATGCCCTGTATCCAAATAATGCAGTATGAGGGCACCAGAGGCGTGCCAACAAACTGACTGGTCGAGTGTGTCTGTGTGTGTGTGTGTGGGGTGGGGTGGATGGGGTTTTGGGTTATTTACTTGGGTTTGTGCAGCAAATCGTTTCATCGCTTTGCAAAATTACTGCGACTGATTGGCTTTTGAAATGCATCTGGAAAGTCATATTGCACCCGGAGCGCCATTCACAGATAACAATGCAATTTAACTGGCCTAATGCTTGTGGCGTCACTAGGAGACTACCAGTTTGTTTGGTTTTCTGCCGTGACACTTAAATCTGCACTTTCAAAGCAAGAGCACACTTCTAATTCAATGTTTTTTTTTCAGTGTACAGCATCTATCTATCTATCTATCTATCTATCTATCTATCTATCTATCTATCTGTTATATGGTGCCTTTCATATCTATCTATCTATCTATTATATAGTGCCTTTCACATCTATCTTTCTATCATGATATAGATGCTATATAGCACCGCTACCCGACACAGACTCACACTGAGGTACATGTAAAACACTAAGAACTTTTATTTTTCTTCATCTATCTATCTATCTATCTATCTATCTATCTATCTATTATATAGTGCCGTTCACATCTATCTATCTATCTATCTATCTATCTATCTATCTATCTATCTATCTATTATATAGTGCCGTTCACATCTATCTATCTATCTATCTATCTATCTATTAGTTTAATTTTCTGGTTACAACACCTGTTTAATTTCATTGAGGGTTTTTATCATCGCCTGATCCACGTCTCTCTCTCTTCTCTGTGCTGTTCTCTTAGACCAGTACAGCAAGGACCCCAATAGTCTTTCTCCTAATCATTGGGAGTCACCTTTCTATAACAGAGTTATCTTGGAATTTTCACAGCCAAGAGTAACCATCTTATCTTTGTAACTATCTTATGCCACCATCAATGGATGGACAGCTTATCATTTTTTCTCCACTACAGTCTTTGTTTGGTTGTTTGTGTAAAATCATGTAATTTAGAGTACCAGGGTGATTGGGGTTTAATTTTATATATATAGTGGAACCTCGGTTCACAACCATAATTCGTTCCAAAACTCTGGTCGTAAACCGATTTGGTCGTGAAGCGAAGCAATTTCCACCATAGGATTGTATGTAAATACAATTAATCCGTTCCAGACCGTATGAACTGTATGTAAATATATATATTTTTTAGTTTTTAAGCACAAATATAGTTAATAATACCAAGAATGCACAGCGTAATAGTAAACTAAATGTAAAAACATTGAACAACACTGAGAAAACCTTGAACAACAGAGAAAACTAACACTGCAATAGTTTGCGCTATAGTGCTAGGAACCGCTAGCTAAAAACACTTTTTTTTTAATGAGTTTTAAGCACAGGGAAAAAAATGAACATTTGAAAAATCCGCAATTTAATAAACCACCAAGAAAAGTAACATTGCCACAATGCACGCTATGAACCGATTGCTGTAAACAGAACTGAAAACAAAAACGAGCCTTTTCTACCTTCTGCGTCCAGCCCTCCTTCTCTCGCTCGCTCTCTCTTTCGTGCGTATGTGTGTCTATCTCGTGCGCCTGTGTGTGTGTCTCTCTCTAGCGTGCTCCTGTGTGTGCGTACCTCTCTCTCGCATGCCTGTGTGTGTGTGTGTCTCTCGCGTGCCTGTGTGTGTGTGTCGCGCTCTCTCTCTCTTGCTCGCTCGCTCGCTGCACAGGAAATGCACAGGGAGAGACTGAACATGTACAAATCGAAAGGGAAACTGGCTTGTTCGTATACCGAGTGTGTGGTCGTGAACCGAGGCAAAAGTTTGGTGAACTTTTTGGTCATAAACAGATTTGTACATGTACCAAGACATTCGTGAACCGAGGTTCCACTGTATATATATTTCTCTGAAAAATTTTTGCGAGTTTTGTATGATTATTTCTATTCTGTTCTAATACAAATTTGATTAAAAAAATCCATTAAAAACATGTGTCCATCACAAACAGTGATAAAGTATCAGCACATGCTATTTCATGGTGAACAATTTCATGAACAGTTACAGTTTGGAGATGCTTACCCCTTGGACCTGAGAGGCATCTGTGGCAAGTCTGGTAGTCAAAGCTCCTGGGCAGTTTTTGGAGTCATCAAACCAGCTCACTTCCTGGTTCAACATTGCCTGAAATCCCATCTTCCGGAGCCTTCGAGTAAGCAGCTCACCAGACTTTCCAAAGGTGTAACCCTGCAAAGCACCCAGAAATATTTTATTTTAGAAAGAAAAAACAAAGGTGATTCACCAATAAAAAGCCAAAATATCAATCATCACGTTGAGGCCTAGTCTCCACTGGCTTCTACACAACATTGCTACAGACCTGGCACAACACTAATGGCCCACTCTTCCTCCCAGCTCCAGCTTCAAACATGATGATGGAGGATGATTTTTTATATCTTCTTAAGGCTCATCTGACGTGGAGCTAGAGGAGACTTCATTAGTACTAAATTACGTGGTAGTTCTGCTGCAGCTTTGGCAAGATTAACCAAGTCTCTGAATTCCATCCCTAAGCTCTAAAACATGTTATTTGTTATCTCCTATTCATCAAAGTAATTTAGTAAAACTTTTTACAATGTGATTTTTTTTTCTTGGAACTAAGAGTTAGACATTACCTGAGAGGGTCAGATATGCTTACTGTGAACAGCAAAGTCAGGTTCACAAATTGCTGTAACAAGGGCAAAACTTGACATTGACTAATTAAGTGATTTAAATTTAGTTTTAGTTTATTTTGTTTTCGCTTGTGATTTTTGATGGACATCTAAGAAGAACACAGCTAATGAACTGAGCGAGTTCTTCAGCAGGTTTGACTCATTCCTGTCAGTTCAGTCCTCCCCTAACACTGCTAGCTTCTGTGTGCAAGCTGAAGAGGTTCTGGAGTCCAAACTGCAATCTGCACCCCACACGACCATCCCCTACAATGACATCACATCATTGGTCTCCAGTCTCCCTCCACTTCCTGGAATATCTGTTTCTGCTGATCAAGTGAGGAGAGTGCTGGGGAAACTCTGCATAAACAAGGCTACAGGGCCAGATGGAATCAGCCCAAGGGTGTTGAAAACATGTGCCGGCCAGCTCGGCAGGGTTCTTCAGGATTTGTTCTCCCTTTCCCTGAATTTGTAGGAGGTTCCCCAGCTGTGGAAAACATCTGATGGCAAAGAACGGGCATTTCAGTGATCCCAAGGACTTTACACCAGTTGGTCTTACTTTATACATTATAAAGACTTCGGAGAGATTGGTCTTAAAACAGCAACTACCCCTGGTTTCAGAACATCTGGATCTACTACACTTTGCCTATCAGACACATACAGTAGGTGTGGAGGATGTTTTTATCTACAGAGCCTAATCCTGCTTGGACAAAGCTGGCACCACAGTCAGGATAATGTTTTTTGATTTTTCCTGTGCTTTTAACACCATTCTGCCTCATTGACAAGGGAAAAAGTTCAAGGCTTTGCATCTTGATACCCCCACAATCTCCTAGATCATGGACTACCTGACTAACAGACAGTGGTTTGTGAGACTGAGGGTTTGTGTGTCAGAAATGGTGGTGTGTAATTCTGGAGCACTTCAGGGAACTGTCCTGACTCCTTTCCTGTTTATCCACTACATAACCGACTTCCAGCACAATACCAGCACTTGCCACCAATATTCAGATGACTCCTCCATCACAGGTTGATTTATTAATGGATTCAAGGCAGAGTACATGAAGATTGTGGAGGACTTCGTCTTGTGGTGCAGGGAGAACAACCTGCAACTCAACATCAGCAAAACTAAAGTGCTGTTGGTGAACAGACATGCCAAGAAAATTCTGAAACCGGTCACCAGTCGGGGGAGATTGTGGAAGTGGTGATGAGCTATGGGGGATTAACATGAACAACAAACTGGACTGGTCTGACAACACAGAGGCGCTGGGCAAAAACCAGAGCAGACTGGACTTCCTAAGGAGTCTCAGGTCTTTCAAAGTGTGTAGGAAGCTGCTGGAAATGTTCTATCAGTCCATAGTAGCCAGTGTTGTTGTCTGCACTGCAGTCTCTTGGGTAAGGAGCTTGAGCTCAAATGAAACACATCTATCCATTTTCTAACCCACTGAATCCGAATACAGGGTCACGGGGGTCTGGGCAGGGTGCCAACCCACTGCAGGACACACACAAACACACACCAAGCATACACTAGGGCCAATTTAGAATCGCCAAACCACCTAACCTGCATGTCTTTGGATTGTGGGAGGAAACCGGAGCACCCAGAGGAAACCCACACAGACACGGGGAGAACATGCAAACTCCACGCAGGGAGGACCCGGGAAGCGAACCCAGGTCTCCTAACTGCGAGGCAGCAGCGCTACCACTGCGCCACCGTGCCGCCAAATGAAACACAACGCCTGATAAAACTTATCGGGGACGTCTGCTCTATCACAGGTCGAACTATGGACACACTGGAAGCTGTTGTGAACAACAGGATGGTGGTAAAATTGGATGCCATCATGAAAAATCCTCTCCAGGAGGTGCTCTCTTGGAGCACTTTTAGCCACCACAGTGTACTTAGAAGCACCTCTGGGGTGTCATTTCTGCCAACTGCTTTCAGGCAACTCAATGCTACCACCCAATGTACTCATTAAATTAATTCATTGATTTATTGATTGATCAATTGATTGATTGATTGGTTGAGTGTGGCTGCATTATTTGTCCTGTAGTGTGTATTCTTGTCTCTCTATTATATAAAATAATCCTGGGACGAAACAAGACTTTTTGAAGAGACTTTATGGAAGCAAGTCCTCCGAGTTGGAGACTTTTGCCTTGAGATTCTTTCAAGTCACGTCCTACTTACAACCATTTTCAAACAAGACATGATGGACTATATAATGGGACAAGATTAGTTGTATTAAAAACTCGCCCAACAATTCTAACATGTAAAATTTTAACAGGTGACAAGAGTAGTATATATTCCACGAATAACATTAGACACCAAAGGAGATCTTGATTTGCCATTCGTATTAAAACATTAACAGTTTCCCGTTAGAAAAGCTTTTGCTATGACAATTAAGAAATCACAGGGACAAACATTTGAAAAAGTCGGTTTATTTATTAGAAAGAAAGAAACGATATTCACTCATGGGCAGTTATACGTTGCATTGTCACAATGCAAATCCAAATACGGAATCAAAATTCAATGCGTTGTTAAAAAAAGTTAATTCCAAATATTGTTTTTACTGAAGTTTTAAAGGAAAAGTGAAAATAATGCATATGTAACAATTCCCATGAAAATAACAATCTCTTTAAATTGTATATCTGGTTAACCAAACCCGGGGGTTGGCGAGCAAAGCAAGCAGGGGGCAGAGCCCTCTAGTTTTTTTATATTAGTGCTGCTGTATGACATTTGAATTTCCCCTTAATAAATTAATACAGTTTATCTAATCTAATTAAATCTAAACTAAAGTCTTCCATACATTTGGTTTGTTTGAAGCCTGCAATGCACCACTACAATTAAGTCATCGGTCTGAAACAAGAAATCAGGTTTATTAACAACTGGCACAGTATCTGAAAACTAAAAGATGTGCTAATTACCTGCGCAAACTGTGTGACAAAGGACATTCCAGCAACTATGGTAAAAAGGACACAAATTCCATTGATCTGCCTTGTTTGCTCATCCAGATTCGGGATTGAAAATGTCTGTTGAACAAGACGGAACAGAAGAAGAAGCTCAACCCTTCAGCCTGCTGATACCAGTAATATTAACAATCCAGAAGTGTTTTCCTGTCTTACCCCAAGGATCTGACTAAATAAAATAGCATAAACTGGGTTGATGGCACCATTTGCTGCTGCTGCCAACGTTCCAAATAACATGTACAGCCACTCGGGTGAATTGTATTTCAAAATGCGGATCACCGAGGCAGGATGTTCTTTTTCTTCATCTGCTGAGTTCTCGATTTTCTGCAATAAATAAATAAAAATTAAAAAAATCAGGGTAAGAAAAACATTGTTCCCAGCGACATCTCAGAGATGTGCACATTTAGATAAATAGTGATGTTACACTGGCCCTGTGCATGAGATTGGGACTATGGTAGACTGGCATGCACTTTCATAGCCAGCCTGCTGGAAGAGAGCTCCAGAGAGAAACTTTCCTGGCTAAACTGAAGTAATACCACCCCAGAATGAGAGGGGGCGCTGCTGCTAACAGACTTGTCTCCTTCTTCCCTCAAAGTAGGGGGAAAACCAGCCCTTGAAGGCACCGAACTGAAAGAACCCCCTGCCCTTCCTGTCTGCAGCCTATAAAAGCAGAGCAGCCATAGAGGATACATAGCCAGCTTGCTTAAAGAACCGAACAGCGTACTGGGCCTATTCTCAGAGTGCTGATTGGCACCAATGGTTCTGCCCACTGTGCCAGCATAGTGTTCAGGCATGACCTTTGAATAGCCTACCTTCTCTGTCTGTTCACTGCTCACTGTGTTATCAAAAAAACTGGCGTCAGCATTCCCAGAAATGGTAGCAGGAAATATGTTTGAAAGCTGTGATCTAGAGCGTGCTCGAATGGAATTCCTGCAAAGAGAATAAAGTAATACATTAGTTAAGTTCTCCATTATAACTTGTATTAAAGGCACGCATTTTATTTAACATATCTTAATTCCTTTCACCAGGATGAAAAACTCAAAAGTGACAGTAACATGTTGCTGTGATGGTTCTGAGGCTAAGAACCTGCCCTGGTAGCTGGAAGGTTGCCGGTTCAAATCCCATTACTGCCGGAAGGGATCCCATTCCGCAGCACTCTTGAGCAAAGCCCTTTACTTGAAAATTACTCCAGTGGTGCTGTAGAATGGCTGACCCTGCACTATGCATTACATTATTAGTGCAATCGTATAAAGGTCAGCACATGCGGCCTTGAGCTAGCTGAGTATTGGATAAAAACACAGTGAGGGCATTTCAGACTCTTAGGGTATCAAACATTTTTTGCTTGCATTTGGGTCTTTCAGTTCAAAACTCTTTGATACCTTTATGAAATTCTCTTCTCTCCGAGTAGTCTTTAGAGGTGTGAAGGTGACCAAGAAGTGTGTTACAGGGAGTGGGACAGATGGCAGTGTGACTTGCCATCAAATATTCTTACAATTCAGCGTTGTATTCTCAGACTGACCGAACTTCAAAAACGAATAAGAAGAATGAGAGAACAGTGCCAGGTCTTTGTTGTCCTGTGATTGTGTTCAAAAAAGAAAGCCTTTCCCGTACATCCTGTCCAGTTTCCTGACTGACATTCAGCCATAAATGCAGCCGATTAATTCAGCGTCCTAAATCAAGAGTGATTTTTCTTTCCTCACAGACTCATATGTCTTCCATGGTTTTTTGAAACCTTGCTTCAAGTTGCCTACTCAAGTACACTGTACTGAACAACCTGGGATTTAGAAATTGTAATAGTAGACGATGAAATATGAACATCAAAAATTATATTAACAGCAGATTTAGACAAATAAAATATCATGAAATGCACTCTGAGACTCATTGTAATGCACAATAATTATCATTGATTTTATTATTTAGCTTGAGAATGACTTGAATTTATTTTATTTTTCCAATTATTTCTGCAATGCAAATTACGGCTCTGTGGTAAAACACATTTAGGGTCCATGGCAGTTGATGAGTTTTGTTTAAATACAGTGCGCTCAGACTCTGGACGGGTGTAGGTGCACAGTGTAACATGGAGGAGCGGCCCCATGCTGTTAATGGGGCAGTCCACGTGCAGAGGTGTGCGGTTTGGCCAGTTTTCTCATTACCGCTCTGGGGTGAGCAATTAGACACCTGAACTCGCTAAAGCATATAAAATGAGCCTGAATATTACAGAGAGACTGGGAGAGGAAGAAAAAGAAAAGTTTGGAGGTTAAAGGAAAGAAAGAAAAGAAAAGCAGTGTTGTGATAGAACTGCTGCAGCAGCATGGAGGTAAGTAGTCAGGGATGGCGCCGAATTGAGTGAGGAGATCGCTCAAGGAGCAGGAGTGACCAAACACTCCAAGTGGGCTCCTGCTGAAGGCTGAGAGATGGTGATGGGAGAAAAGAGTAAGGCTCACATTCCCTGCAGACACCAAGGGGTTTATAGGATGACTGAATATGTCAGAAGATGTCTCCTGCTGTAGAACGGAGAAACTAGATGTGCAACAGGGATGCAGTTTGAGAGCATTAGAATATTAGAATAATCTAGATGAGCACAGGCCATTCAGTCAAACAAAGCTGACCAGTCCTATCCACTCATTTTGTTCTATTAGAACATTAGAACACTCTAGACGAAGACAGGCTTCCTCCCGCATTGGTGCTTTAACAAACTGCTAAAAAACAGTCACTAATTACTTCTAAAAATTCCTGCTCTTGTGCTCTGCTATTTGCAAGATTATCCCAGTTAATATTTGGGTAGATAAAATCCCCCATGACTGTAAAATCCCCCTGTAAACTTGCCTTTTAAATATTACTAAAACAATGTGCATTGAAATTATTGTCTACATTGTGCGATCTGCAACACACTCCTAAAATAAGACCTCTTTCCCTAATTCTTTCCAGATGAAGCCACATGTCCTCTCTAAGCTGTGGTTCATTATACAACTGAAAAGGACTTGTATTTAAATTCTGTTTGACATAAACAGCAACCCCGCCTCCTTTTCTGCTCTGTCTATCCTTCCTAAAAAATGTGTAACCACTTGTATTGTATACTCATCCATTTCTTTATTTAGCCAGGTTTCTATTACTGCTTGTGGACACCAGGTGGTGTTCCAGCTCCCCAAACACCCAACACAAACAAGCACGGACAAAAGGTAAAAGCCCAAAGAGTTTTATTCGTGAGAAACTCTTTAAAATAAGCATTTCCCACCACTACAGCCTATGTGTAATAAATACTGACTAGCACAATGAAGCTTCTCTTTTCTTCCTTTTCTCTAATTTCACTTCCTCCTCCATTCCTTCTTGCAAGAGTTGTCCGCCTTCCTCACGACTCTGGCTCATGGTATGTGAGGCAGAGAGAGAGAGGTTAGGAGCACACACTGATACAGCGCCTTGCCGCACCCACCACAAACCAACTCAGGACCCAAATTAGGACCAAAGTGCAGTCATCCAATGGGTGACACCTCAGCACCACACTAGTTCAGAAGGAGTGGAGCAGTGTGAGGTTGTTTATGGTGGCTGGAGTACCAATTCTGCCACCAACCACCCAAGTTTTTCCCTGCAGGTTGGAGGGCCTACATGCAGGGATGGAGCAATTGCAGGTTAAGGGCCTTGCTCAAGGGCCCAACAGAGCAGAGTCCCTTTTGGTATTTACAGGATTCGAACCGATTGCCAGTGCAAATCCCTAGCCTCAAAGCCACCACTCCGCCCATATGTGAGGCAGGCAGCTCCTCAAACATGCTTCCCACGTGTTGCAGGCAGCTCCTTTTATCTAATTCCCAGGAGTGCTACTGGAGGACATGACGGTGCAGTTCCAAAGCACTTCCAGGTGAGGTTGGAGCCCTATGGAGCAGCTGCCCCAGGTTGTTTAATTTTTGATACTTCTAGCATTAAAGCAAACTGTTTTTAATGTGTTACTCATTTCACATTCGTTTACAATTTATTATTACTATACATTTATTTTTTTACACCCTTTTTTGTTCCTTCATGTAAAATTCTAAACCCCCTGGCCCCCATACCTGAGGAGATAATACCATGGCACATGAAAGGTTTTATGGGTAGATCCAGAGAATGATTTTAACCTTGTTTTACTAGTGGATTGTTTTAAACTTCACTATGGCACTTGTTTGTGCTATGTACAGTATAGTTTATATATTTCTTTAACAAACAAAAAAAACCAGCACCGCACATTTGTTTTGGAAGTTCATTCTTTGTTTTCTAATAACACTTGCATTGTTTGCACCTGCCCTTGCTGTGTTGTGTGCCCTCATTGCCCAGTCCATCCCCAGTACAGTACATGACTATCGATATCCCAGATTCAAGGGAGTATGCCAGCTACAGCCAGCCTGGGCATCACAGGGTCACATGACCGTTGTTACATCTGTGATATAACCGTTAATTCTGTATACATATGGCTGCAGTGTGGGTTGAGATTATCTGTAAGCTGTAAAAAAGAATAGTTACAACCTCTGGTGTTAGATTTTTAGTAGGCCAAGTTCTAGGTTTAATTTGTTTTTGATCTATTTTTGAACTTGTCTCAGTTTGCTCGAGTACTTTGGTTACTTATTATATTTCTGATCTTCCAGTTTTAACCTTTGACTGTCACTGAGTTTGTTTCTGGCACCTGTTGGTATCTCCTGCACCCTTGTCACTCACAGTAGCTCTAAAGACTTTAGTCTCATCACACTTACTATGTTGAAATTTCAAGCACGTTTACAGAAATGGTGGCCTACCGCAAGCTGGCTGTGTAACTTCCTTTACTAAATCTCCTGCTTTGGTCTCTTGCCAAATCCACAAAATGTTCCTTGTCTGCCTCTAAAGGATAAAATATAAAGAAAGCACTAAAATCACAAATAGTTTCCTGAAAGTAATATTCAAAGAATAAAAATGTATAAATGAAGTTACTTTGGCTGGTTTTGTCCACAATGGCGGTGCCACCTTCATTCTGTAATGTCACCAGAGTGAAATAAACTCCTTTCCTTTTTAAGAGCTGGTCATGCGTCCCTCGTTCTACAGCTTGTCCATGATCAAAACCAATAATGACATCAGCATTTCTGATTGTGGAAAGACGGTGGGCTATCGATATTGTGGTTCTGCCAGAACGAACCTAAATACAATTTACATGAAGAGGTCATTAATCAACAATTAATGAGGTAAATTTGAACATTTTAGGGGACACAATACACATACCAATAATATTACTCTTCTCTGGTACCATGAATTGGTATAAACTGGTTTAGCAAATGGATGATGCAAGGCTCTAGATGTGCTTCTATGATTTCTTAGTTAACACGGACACAGGGAGACTTAACAAGATGTCAGCATGTGGTGTAATCCAATCAGACTCTAACCATAGCCTGAGTAAAGAAGTTAATTCACTGGCGTTATTGAAGAACTCACAAGGACTTGCTTCACTCATAATACCTCAATTAGTTTGAGTTCCTGTTTAAACCAACTAGCTTCTATTGAGCGCAAAAAAACAAAACACCAGAACACAAAATAACAGGAATCAAAAGGAGAAAGCACACAAATGAGAGGGGGTGGATAAAAGGCAGGCAATGGTCCAAACACATGAACTTGATGGTTTAATAACCAAAACCAAGGTAGCTACTGAGATCCAACCCATCCTGCTATATCCCAACCACAGGGTCACGGGGGTCTGCTGGAGCCAATCCCAGCCAACATAGGGCGCAAGGCAGGAAACAAACCCCGGGTGGGGCGCCAGCCCCCCGCAGGGCACACCCACACGTCAGGGACAATTTAGGATCACCAATGCACCTAACATGCATGTCTTTAGACTGTGGGAAGAAACCGGAGCACCTGGAGGAAACCCACACAGACATGGGGAGAACATACAAACTCCACGCAGGGTGGACCCGGGAGGCGAACCCGGGTCCCCTAGCTGCGAGGCAGCAGCACTACCCACTGCGCCAACGTGCTGCCCCAGCTACTGAGGTTCAAAGTCAAAATTAAGAAAATGGGTTGATTATTAGCTAGCCCTACATTTTTTTTTGGAAATTGCTTTGGTCCACAAGTATCACAAGGTCATTCCTTTGGTCTGAATGCACGTCAGTCTTGTTGGCTTGTGGTGAGTTTTGTCTGTCCTGGCCAGTGAGGACCCTTTCCTGCTTTTGTGGCTTTTCTTATTGATTGTCACAACACTTTCCATCATGTGCATGTCACCTTGTCACAACATTATAATTTAATGAATTGAATGAAAAATAAATTAGCCAGAGAAAAAATTCATTACCAAATCAATGAATCAATAACAGAAAAATATCAAAATTAGTAAATTAAGAAAACATCAAGGAACTAAACAATTTAAATGAAAATTAAGGTGATAATCAGAAGAATAAGGGAAAATTTAAAAGACCAGTTCAAAATTCTGTAATAAATAGTGTCACACACATGCAATTAGGAGACCAAAAGTAAATGTTTCTCAGCCGTGCCAAAGTGGGGCGCTGCCCATTAATACTCTTCCCTCTTTTCCCTTTGCAGACCCTCAACAGAATCTGCCTCCTAATGATGACACTTCCACCTACTAAGATCTCTCCACCTGATGACATAATTTCCAGTTCCTGTCCCATCAGCTCCCATTCGTCTGTAAAGAAGTCATTCTTTTTTGCATATTTCAAGGACAATTAGAAATTTCCCAGACCTTTTTTGTTGTCCCTGCCTGTTATTACAATAGGAACTAGATACTAATGCCTGGCAGACAAGGAAAAACAAATCAAGACACTTTAAATAAAAGGAGCCTGAAGCTCGGCGAGCGTATGCTTACTAATGTTACATGTTGTAGGCACAGGTGTCTTGTATAGTCCTCTCAGGGTAAATGCAGTCTAAATGATTGCAGCATCTCAAATACCTGCAGTAACTCAGTGTAAACACCCATCCCATAAACTCAGAGTATCATTGACCAGGTAAGGGATCAGGGAAAAACAAAACACTGGACCTGGACAAAATGAAGACACACAGTGAGGCACCGAAGCATTACAAAGCCTCCATCTGCCTACCACCCCACCACCTTGTCCCATAATATCTCTAGGAGAACCCAGTCACCTTATCTTTGTTAGGATTTTATTTAAATACTCATGTATTCACACTGACTGCACAGGACCTGATAAATATGGCAAAACTTTAGAGGCTTGTTTTACGGGTACCATTATGATTTGTTACTACAGGCTAATTTGCAGCTTTCGATTAAAAAAGTTTTAGCATTTTTCTAATATCGTGGTAGTTTACATAAAGCATTGAGATTGCATTTGTTTTCTGTACATTCAACATACTGTATGTAATTATGTGTAAAAGTTGTATGGGTAGGTAATTTATTGTTTTTTGTTTTTTTTTTTTTATTAATTTTATTGCACTCCATACAAAGCAATCAAGTTTTTACAAAAAGAAAAATAGAGTTAAGAACAGATCGATCCCCACCCTTGAGAGAGAGAGCAAGCCAAACGGCATAAACATTTTACAGCTTTTAAACATACCTAAATTAATAAATTCTCTATGCTTCATGAACTTATTTTAAAATATTACTGATTAGATCCTGCCATGTTTTGAAAAACGTATGTACGGCTCCTCTAACTGAGTATTTGATTTTTTTCCAATTTCAAATAATATAACACATCGGTTTCCCACTGACTTAAAAGAGGAGAGTTTGGGTTCTTCCAGTTTATCAGAATAAGTCTGCGTGCCAACAGTGTAGTGAATGCAATCACAATTAGTTTGTCTTTCTCCACTTTAAACCCCTCTGGAAGAACCCCAAACACAGCTGTTAATGGGTTAGGAGGGATTGTGAGTCCAAGGCTGTCTGGCAGGTAATTAAAAATTTTTGTCCAGAATAATGTTAATTTGGTGCGTGCCCAGAACATGTGACCCAGTGAGGCTGGTTGCAACGTTCGCAGGTTGGATCATGCCCTGGATACATTTTGGAGAGTTTTAGTCGAGACAGATGTGCTCGATAAATAATTTTGAGTTGTATAATTGTATGCTTTGCGCATATGGAGCTCGAGTGAATTCTCTGCATTCTGTACATTCAACATACTGTATGTAATTATGTGTAAAAGTTGTATGGGTAGGTAATTTACTGTTAATGCAGTCTTCACTTAGAGCAATTCGAAAGAAATCAATGAGTGCATAAAACCCCCAAATTTTCTTTTCAGTTAAATTTCAAATCATTTTCACCCAGCAATTTACATATTTAACTTACAAATAAAGCCAGATAGCTCACCAAGACATTATACATTACAGTATGAACTTTGCCACTATTTTCAATCAGTTTTTGCTGTTGTTTACGTGTTACCAAATGTAATGAGCTACAAGCTTTGTCACAGGTAAGCAGATGAACCAGGAGGTGGCTGTCTAGATGAGCAGTAGACATCACTGTTCATAATTTTAACCTCAATGAGTACAGCGCTAGAAGAGGGAACTGAGCAGCAGGGACTGCATATGCTTCACAATAGGTGGTTAATGGTGAATTTCATGCCATCATGATGGCTTTTCCAAGTCTATGATGTACTATATCATTAAAAAAAAAACTTTGGTATGTTAAGTATACATAAATTATAAAATATGTAATAAAGAATTATTATTTTTTTCAGAGCAAGATTGATTTCTAAATGTCCACAGGAATAGACCCTGTTCATAAGCCGAGAATGTCTGTACGTATAAGCACTCTGTGTCTAGTTCTCACTTACTAGTACCCCTTACTCCTGGCTCTATTTTTCTACCCTTTATGTTGTTTCCAACTCCCTATATCTATTAACTCTATTAAGGCCAGAGGTAGGTAGAGTAGCCAAAAATTGTACTCAAGTAAGAGTAGCTTTACTTCAAAATAATATTACTCAAGTAGAAGTAAAAAGTAGTCCACCAAAAACTTACTCAAGTAAGAGTAAAAAAGTACTTGGTGAAAAGACTACTCAAGTACTGAGTAACTGTTTGAACATAATAAATGATTTCTTTTTTTAGAAATGTTGTAATAAGAGAGATAAAAATATAAAATAATGTGCAAATTCTGCTATTTCCAAATAATAAAATAAAAAAGGAGTAAAAATAAATTACATCTTGACAAAATAAAGATACACAAATAACACAAAGTTCCAAATCTCAGTTTTTCACAACAAAGCTTTTGAAGCCGATACCTACAGTAAGTGACTTCTATGTTTGAACAGTGCAAACTACTTACAGTGACGAGATATCCTGTACACTGACAGTATAATACTGCATATGCACTTAGCGGGTCCACAGCTTCAAAAAAAAAAAAAGAAAAAAGGCCAGTTTCAAATCCATAAAGCCGTGTCACTCTCCATGGGCGCAATTGCACGACCGCAGGGAGTTAATGAGGTAGTTGGAGCAAGTCGCACCTGTGCGTGTGGGTCCGATCGTTCTCAATTGTTTTATTGGCTTCCTGCAGCGTGTGGTTAAGGGCCACGGAGACGGGACTGTATATATATACAGGTCAGCACAAAAAAGAAGGGGCAATCAAAGAAAAGGAGAAAAGACATGAAAGGCAGGCTTGGGAACGACGATCTGGTTCTTGCAGTGAAGCTGTGACCATTTAGCAGTGAACAGGAGCCCCGCATGACTAAAAAGTCTCTCACAGGCTGCAAGACACAGGAAGTTTGTGTGTGGTCATGTGACTGCATGGCTACGTCTGATTGGTGAAGCAGTCATGCAGTAGATCCACTGGCAACTTCTCTCTTGCAAAAATATAGTCTAATGTATAAATGGAAAAAACTAACGAGTCGAGTGTTACCCAATGTAACGGAGTAAGAGTAGCATTTCTTCTTCACAAATGTACTCAAGTAAAAGTAAAGAGTATGGTGCAGTAAAACTATTCTTAGAAGTACAATTTTTTAAAAAAGTTACTCAAGTAAATGTAACGGAGTAAATGTAACTCGTTACTACCCACCTCTGATTAGGGCTAATTATATATTTTTTTCTCTTGCCCCAGAGCTGAATATTTTTCCAAATAATTCAATCTACTTTAAAGCACACAAAGCAATAGTTTGAAACATAAAAAAACATAAAATACTTATTTATTACAAATGTCACTCTGTATTATATTCCATGAGTCTCTACAGTATGTAAATTCACATGCTTATTACATACTTTTTATATACCTGTTTGTCTCATCACTCATAAGATGAAAGGCATTTTCTAGAAAAAAAAAACAGCTTGAAGTAGTCGCTGGTAATCCATAGTGTCCACTAGCACACTGTGTCGTTTGATAAAGTCCAGTAGCCATCTTACCTCCCATGAATCTATGTCTGTGTAGTCCTTCAAGTGCAAATGTTGCCATAGACACGTCAGCTTCACAAGCGTGCTCAGCACTACAATTAGCTGGGGACCGATCAGCTAATGAAGGTGCCTGTCTTTCATTTTCAATCTCCAGATCGTTTGCATTAAAATCAGAGTTCGATAATTGTCTCTGTAATTTTGCTGTAGGCATGTGAACTGCACGATCAGGTAGGAAACGATCAGTTAATGCATGTACCTGACTTCTTCAAATCACTTGCATCAAAATTGAAGTACAATAAATTAGAGTCCAATTGAGCAAAAAATAAATAATAATACACACAGAATATTTTGCTTTGCGCATTAGCTTTGCTCTCTCGCCTGATATCGATGCCATTCTAGACATTGTTTACTGTACGCTACTCACAAACATGCAGGGATTCAACATCAAGGCAGAGTGGTGACTCTGAGGCTAGGGATCTGCACTGGCAATCGGAAGGTTGCCGGTTCAAATCCCGTAAATGCCAAAAGGGTCTCTGCTCTGTTGGGCCCTTGAGCAAGGCCCTTAACCTGCAATTACTGAGCGCTTTGAGTAGTGAGAAAAAGCGCTATATAAATGCAAAGAATTATTATTATTAAGTTGAGCGTAACAGTCCTACTGGGAAAGAGGGTATACCTATAATGTAAGGGTGAGTTTTATCAACCTTTACAGCTTGTATTGCCCTCAACCCCTTGTGTCGACAAAAGTCGACATCCGCCCTAAAAGAGTTAATATGCAATAATGGTCTCTAGATCCTGAAGCTATTAAAGCTGCAGTCCCTTGAATGAAATAAAAGACTCCCATTTGCCAAATGTCTGCTGAGGATTTCACTCTCTAGTAATGGCATCTAAGTACTACCCCCCAGGCATGAAACTGAGGCCTTTAGATTACTAACCACCAATCCAGTTGAGCTAAACATAAACAGTGGTGAAACAGCTCCTAATTTGCGAGAATGCACTTTTGTGAGTGCAGTGGCAGACTTTCTCTCTCGGCCTCTATACATGTGCATTCCTTCACTGTTATACCACAGCTCTGTGGTATATTCTACTCTATTCTATTCTACTGCTGTGCTTTCAGCCCCTCTTTCTTTGTGCTCATCTCTCATTGACTTCTTATTTTCTCTTTAGTAAGGCATTTTCTTTTGTATCTACTGTAGCTCTCACCCTCATTTAAGTCTCAATTTTGAAAATTAGAACATTAGAAAAGTTTTGAAGAAAAAAGGCCATTTGACCCAACACAGTGCACCAGTCACGTTCACCTAATTGGTCAAAAGAATGTAAGGTTGACTTTTTGAATGTCTCTAGAGTCCTATTGTCTACCACACTATTTGGTCACTTATTCCATGTGTCTATAATTATCTGTGTGAAGGAAAACCTCCTAATATTTGTAAAAAATTCACCCTTAACAAGATTCCAACTGTGTCCCTGTGCTCTTGTTGAACACATTTTAAAGTAGCCATTTCAATTCACTGGACTAATTCCACACATAATTTTAAACACTCGTGTCACCTTTTAATCTCCATTTGCTTAAACTAATAATGTTCAACTGTTTGAATCTTTCCTCATCACCTGTAGCACTGGAATTAGACTAGTCGCTCTTCTCTGGACCTTTTCTAGTCCTGCTATTCCCTTTTTGTAGCCTGGAGACCAAAACTGCACAAAGAACTCCAAATGAGGCCTCACCGGTCTGTTATAAAGCTTAAGCAGAACCTCCTGTGACTTGTACTCCACACATCATGTTATATAACCTGACATTCTGTTAGCCTTCTTAATGGCTTCTGAACACAGTCTTGAACTTGATAGTGACAAATCCACTATGACTCCCTGGTACTTCTCATAAGCAGTACTTTCAAGTTTAGTTTCGTACTCCCTGTTACTGCTAAGACGTTATTTACTTCCTCACATGAGAAACCTTTAGAGAAATATGATGTCAGGGATGCCAGGGGCCATGACCCGGCCGGGACGTCATGAGGGACCGGATGTGGGTCTGTGCCCACCCTGGATCGCGTGGGGGTCCCCTTCCTGGTTGTTTTGGGGGGCACGGGTACAGGGCATGGAACCTCCACCCTGTAGGGGCCTGTGGTCACCGCCAGGCGGCGCCCCAATGCCTTGGGGAAGAATTAGGACGGTGCCCGGAGAGCTGCCGGGAGGACAGCCGGCACTTCCGCCACGCTGGGGCGTGGCCAGAAGAGGAATGCCGAGAACACCTGGGGCTCATCCGGGGACTCTATAAAAGGGGCCGTCTCCCATCATTCGATGCTGGAGTCGGGAGGAGGAAGGACGAAGCTCAGGAGAGCTGTGGAGGCGGCCCGAAGAAAGGCATTGTGGCCAGGACTGTGATTGGGGTATTTGTGCACGTGACTGGGGTCTGAGTGACCAATGAACTGGGGTCTTTGTGACCAATTGTTGTAAATATTGTAGAATAAACGTGTGGTGGTGTTTTAACAGCATGTCCGCCTGTCTGTGTCCGGGCCGGGTTCACAATGAGTTCTGAGAATCTGTATATTTTAATTCCCTTTTACTATTCCTTGTACTCATCACCTCCTTATTGACTAGTCCATCCATCCATCCATTTTCTAACCCGTTGAATCCGAATACAGGGTCACGGGGGTCTGCCGGAGCCAATCCCAGCCAACACAGGGCACAAGGCAGGAACCAATCCTGGGCAGGGTGCCAACCCACTGCAGGACACACACAAACAGACCCACACACCAAGCACACACAAGGGCCAATTTAGAATCACCAATCCACCTAACCTGCATGTCTTTGGACTGTGGGAGGAAACCGGAGCGCCCGGAGGAAACCCACGCAGACAACATGCAAACTCCACGCAGGGAGGACCCGAGAAGCGAACCCGGGTCTCCTAACTGCGAGGCAGCAGCGCTACCACTGCGCCACCGTGCCGCCCTATTGACTAGTCTTTACTATTAAAATGCAGTAAGAATCTCTTTGGATCATCTTTCGCCTGTTCCTCTGTAACTGCCTTTTAACTTCCCTAATATCCTTTCTTATGGTTGCCCTAATGCTCTCATATGCCCTGTGGTTCACAATGAAGTTTTTCATTTTGTACCCCTTATTCATTTGCTTTTTCTTTTGCAGATTTATTTTTCACTCCTTATTAACCAACTGCGGAGATTTTTTGTTAAATTTCCTACTTATTGTATATTTTTGGGATGTACATGTCCTGCATTATGTGTAAAAACCTTTTAAAACCTGTTCCACTACTCCTTGGCTGTTCCTACACTTAAAAACATGTCCCAGTTTATCCCTTTAAGACTGATTATGTTAAAAGTTAAACTTTTTTTTTTGGGATCAGATTTTTCTACACTTTCTGGAAGACAATGAATGTAGCCCCTGGATGTTCAAATACCAACCAAAGAACCTCTGAATAAGAGAAACCAAAGTTAAACTTTGCATCCTTTTTTTGTGCCCTCTCTGTCCCAAAACACTGAGAAATGTATTTGTATTACTGTCATGTGACCCTAGTGGCCTAAACACCTGCACACCCTGAACTCTATCCTGGTTATTACAAAACTTGTTTTGAAATTCTAGTTTTCGGTTAAGACAGTGAGAAATCAAGCAAAATGACCTTTTTTATTGGCTATCTAAAAAATTTCAGTATGCAAGCTTTTGAGGCAGCTTCAGGTCCTTCTTCAGGCAAGATGCGGCAAAAGCTTGCATACTGTAATCTTTTTAGTTAGACAATAAAAGGTGTCATATTGCTTGACCTCTTATTGCATCCATAAAGGCTAGCATGATACATCACCCTGCTATGGTTGAGACAGGTAATTACTAAAAATTCTTGACAAGCTGTTTTGAGTTGTTACCCAACTAACAGTGAGCTGATGGTCAATATTAAATAGGAGTTTCTATTTATTTCAAGGTATTTCAATTATCAGAGGTGCATTTCATTGTCTTCCATAAATTAATCTTGTTTTCTTGGTTGACTTTTTCAAGCATGAAGACTTTCTGTAGTGAGAATTCTTTGTTCCTGTGTGACTTTAGTTGCTTTGGATGGTCCTAAGTATCCATTTGTGCTTCAACTTATCAAAAATTGCCTGAAATGTCTCTTCTAAGCAAATATGTAATGAACCATATGGCACTTGTTATTCTACAGACTCATCAGCACAAACCTTGTCCAGAAGATGCCTCATTTATTGGATTTACTTGACCATCAGAACACACACCTTATTAAGCGCTTCCTGAACGAGGGCCTCACTCTTGTTATCTAATGCAGAAGTGGCCATATCCAGCAGTAGGATCCTGGGATTTCTGAGGAGAGCTCGAGCAATGGCAATCCGCTGTTTTTGCCCACCACTCATCTGACTTCCACCTTTCCCCACTAAGGTATCAAATTTCTGTTGAGACAGAATTGCAAAAAAGATTATTCTTAGATGTTATTTTATGAGACTGATGAACATTCTGATACTGCAATATAAGTTCATCTCGTCTTCAGAAAAATGATAGATAGATAGATAGATAGATAGATAGATAGATAGATAGATAGATAGATAGATAGATAAGGCACTATATAATAGATAGATAGATAGATAGATAGATAAGGCACTATATAATAGATAGATAGATAGATAGATAGATAGATAGATAGATAGATAGATAGATAGATAGATAGATAGATAAGGCACTATATAATAGATAGATAGATAGATAGATAGATAGATAGATAGATAGATAGATAGATAGATAGATAGATAAATAAGGCACTATATAATAGATAGATAGATAGATAGATAGATAGATAGATAGATAGATAGATAGATATTTTATTTTTAAAATGACCTTTATTATGAACAATAACAAAAAATACAGTAATAAGACAAACAATCCCAATATTCAGGATATTAACAAAAAAGTCTGTATCACACAACCACCACTGCTCCCCCTTTACACTCCTCCTACTCCGCTCATAAATATAATCAAAAAGTTGACAATTCATTATAATACAAAGACCACCACTACTCCCCCTTTACACTCCTCCTACTCCGCACATTAATAAGAAAATCAGATGGTAATTCATTATAACACAAAACCACCATTACTCCCCCTTTACACTCCTCCCACTCTGCATATTAATAGATTATTTTAATATTAAAAATTAAACTTTACTTCGTGCAACAACAAAAAAAAAAATTGAACACAGCAGTAGTATGCAGTTAATAAATATGTTGCATTACTCCACTACTATTGCCCCGTGCACACTTCTTACTCCACACATAAAGTACAGAATTTCCATATTAAATAAGTAATTCATAATTTGTTCATTAACCCACTATTCCCTTATACATGCCTCCTGATTCACACATAAATAATAAATAATTGTCCATAATAAACACACAATTCATAATCAGTTTACTCCACCATCACTCCCCCTGTACTCGTCTCCTACTCCGTACATCGCTCTCCATTATACACACAGCATTGTATTCCCCAGGAGTCTCCTATTCTGAGCTTTCAATCATCCAGTATTTAAATATTTTGAAGGACATTTAAAGAAGTCACCACCCAGTCACCAGCTTGCCCTTCTCAACAGAACACAAAGCCCCCCCAAGCCCCCATAAATCACAGAAGGTCTGCATGTCTCCAATGAGTTGATGGTAAGTGAACTCCAGCTTCAACCGGCACTTCACCAGCACTTTAAACATCAGGAGCACATCGGTGGTCTTTGAGTTTTTTTCTCTGTTCCTCCTGGTTTTGAGGATTGACAGTTTTGCTTGGCCCAGTAGATAATTTCCCAGCACACACTTGTTTCTCTGTCTCTGAGTATACTTAATACCAAAAATAAATCCAACAGTTGACAATGACAGTCCTATTCTATCCAAAAGTATCTTGAGAAATATAAAAATGGTTCGAGCCGTTTGCAGTTAACAAAAGATGAAAACAGTCTCGCTGTTGACAAACGGACAACAATCTGATGTTCCTGGTGAAATAACCGATAAAAAGGAGTTGGTGGCGAGAGCCCCATGAAGAATCCTCCATTGCAGGTCGCCAATTCTTTTTTGCAGTGGTTGTTTATAAAAGTTCTCCACGCTGGAGTTTCATTCACTCCAACATGCAGTTCTTGTCTCCAGCGTGTGTCTGGCAAGTCTCTAAGAAATTTATAAAAAGTCACCTTAACACACACCTGGTAGAGCTCATTTTTTCCCATCGTGTCAAACTGCTTGTCTATTAAGTTGCCAACTTTCAGAATGGAGCCTGGCCGGTCAGTGCAGTCTGTGACGTTGGGTTTGACTTGGATGACGAGTTCTGTGACATCTGAGTTGAAGATCGGATTGTCCGGAGAGACGCTCTGGCACAGTGACCCTGCGCCTAAGTTCACCAAGGCCTCCTTAAACTGGCACAGAAAGTGGTGTACAAGACGTTCAGACCTCACGCCCAGGACCGATGTGAGGTGTGCTGCGTGTGCCATGTGCTAGTGTGGTTATTTAAAAGATGGCCAATCTTCGTGATTCCACTTTTAATAAGGATTGAGGTGAAGTGACAAGAGAAAAGCAGAGGAGAGTTCAACACATTATTCCTAATCAGAGGTTCCTCTAAAAAACAATGAAGATTGCCAAAAACAAAACGAGATCTCATAAGTTTACTATGCCAAGTAAGCAACATTGACTGATAGAATTTTGGCAAAACTGATAAAGTTAGTTTGGAGACGTCTAAGAGGAGTAGCTGTTTGTCAAATTTTAACTCGCTCACTTTGTGTAAAATTACAAACGCCAGGTCTCTCCAAGGCAGGCCGTCTGGACCATAGAACAGCCTCTGCAGCGTCTGGAGCCTGAAGGCCTCGATTTTACTTCTGACGTCAATCAGTCCCTGCCCTCCTTCTGCCACTGGTAGGTGCAGCACACCTCTCTGGACCCAGTGTAGACTGTCCCAAAAAAAGTCAAGGATGATCGTCTGTACGGATTTGATCAGAGCTATTGGTGGATCAGCACACCTGAGCTTGTGCCAAAACATGGAGGCAATCAAGTTATTCAGGATTAACACCCTGCCTCTACATGAAATGTCCCTCAGAAGCCACTTCCAACGGTTCAGCCTTGCTTGGATCAGATCTGTCCACCCCACCCAATTTTCTACAGCAGTGCCATCTGTGCCTAAATACACCCCCAGGTACTTAAACACGTTTCTATTCCATTGGAGGGTCTCAGGAAGAGCTGGAGGAGACGCGAGTCCCCAGTCACCCAGCAAGAAAGCATTGCTCTTGAGCCAATTGACTTTCGCTGACGTCAGTTTTTGAAAAACGTCTAAGCAGTTGACTAAAGTGTTTACCTCAGATGTAGAAGACACAAAGACAGTAATATCATCTGCGTAGGCAACGACCTTAAAACAAGCAGTGGGGCAAACTGGGATGCTGAGACCAGAAAGACGACGCCTGAGCTGCTCTAGGAGGGGCTCAATTGACAGAGAGTAGAGCATCCCTGAGAGTGGGCAGCCCTGGCGAATACCCCTGGTGACAGAGAAAGGGGCTGTTGTGGCACCGTTAATCTTCAGAACGCCATATATATTTGAGTAAAGCATTCCAATGTATTTGGAGAAGGAGGACCCAAACCCAAAAGCTTGTAGGACTCTGAACAGATATTGGTGATCCACTCTGTCAAAAGCTTTTTCTTGATCCAATGAGATCATTCCTGCCTTTAAACCGAGAAGCTTTGAAGTCGTAATCAGGTCTCGCACCAGAAATATATTGTCAAAGATGGAGCGGTCTGGCACACAGTAGGTCTGATCTGACCTGATGACACACCCCATTACTCTACGCAGGCGAGTAGCCAGAGCCCTGGACAGAATCTTATAATCCGTACATAAAAGGCTAACAGGACGCCAGTTCTTGAGGTCGGACAAATCTCCTTTTTTTGGGAGCAGAGCAATAACAGCCCGCCGACAGGATAATGGCAGTTCATTGTTCATTATGCTCTCTCGAAGACTGCCAATAAATCCGCACCTAATAAATTCCAGAATGTCTTAAAAAACTCGACCGTCAGGCCGTCTATGCCAGGTGACTTTCCTGTATTTAGTTCGCTGAGGGCCGTAGTCAAGTCCTCTAAGCTGAGGGTTGTATCCAGAAGCTCTTTTTCCGTTTTGGGGATTTGTGGCAGGTTGTCTAGGAGGCTCCTGGTCTCAGAAGAATCTTCTGTTGTTTCGCACAGAACAGCTTTTATAAAAATCATGAGCAATAGCTCTGATGGCCTCAGGCTCCTCGATGATCGCCCATCCTCATTTTTCAGAGCGTGAATCACTTTACTCTGTGATCTTTTCTTTTCAAGTCCAAAAAATTGAGAAGGAGAATCCATTTCGACCAACTCCTGAATTCTTGAGCGCACAAGAGCACCATGCACCCGTCTGTCCAATAAGTCCATGAGATCTTGTTTTTGTTTTTAGATTTTCAAAGACGCCATCGTTAAAAGAGCTGTCTAAAGACGAAGAAAGCTCTAAGATGTCCTCCTCCAACTCTGCCATTGCCTTCCTCATATTCTGAGTTGCATTCTGCGTGTATTGCTGACACAGCACTTTGATCTGAGTTTTGAACAGTCCCACCACTGCCGCAGAGATGAAAAGGAACTTGTCGTCAACCTCCACCTCTTCCAGAAGAATTCAAAAACTTCAATGAAACGGAGATCTTTCAGTAGGCTGTTGTTGAAGTGCCAGTATGACGGAAAGGAAGATCGAAATGGAAGTGAAACTTTGAGAAGGACAAGACTGTGATCAGAAAAGCCAGAAGGATGAATGGAGCAGTTCGCTATAAGATTGCTGTGGTGATTCAAGCAATACACTCTATCTAGTCTCGCCATGGAGATCGAGCCCCCCGAACCCTTCACCCACGTGTACTGGCGAATTCCTGGGTGTAATGCCCTCCAGACATCAAAAGGTCGGCCTTGCTGAGGACTGACTTCAAGCGAGCGGAGCTGGGGTGAGGCTCCAGGCCATTTCTATCTAAGGAGGCGTCATCTGTGCAGTTAAAATCTCCCCCCACAAAAACAAGATCTTCATCTTTGCACTGCACAAGTAAGTCATGGAGCAAAGAGAAAACAGCAAACGCTCCCTTCCTTCATTGGGTGCATAAACATTTATGAAGACCCACGTTGTGCCCCCTAAGCAGGCTTCCACTTTCAGCAGTCTGCCTTTAACTACCTCTGTCACGCTAGTCGAGTCGGGTGAGAAAGAAGTAGAAAACAGAATGGCGACCCCGGCACTAACACTCGACCCGTGGCTCAAAAACATCTGTCCCTGCCAGCCTCTGTGCCAGTCTGCCTGGTTAGCAGGGTCTGTGTGAGTTTCTTGTAAAAAAATAACACTAAGCTCCTTATTAAGTAGATAATCAAACACCGCGACCCGCTTGTTGTCATGTCGACTTCCATTGATGTTAATTGTGCCAAAATTACACAAAGGCATGAAAAAGCAAAAAAGAAAAGCAGTCACCAAAAACAACTTTAAAAAAGACATGGAAGGACGTGTCCAGCAGTACATCATACTGGCTTGGGATTTAAGGATCTTTTCACCCTGCTCATCACATTTTTCAGCCGCACAGCTTCAGTTCTCTTAAGGCCTAAAGCTGTAGCCTGGCGTAGGACCCCCTTAGCTGAGCTCAAAAACAGTTGGAGATCGGGAAATGGTGACTCACATTCACACCCCTCTTGCCCTCAATAAATTTTACAAAACGGATTATGTTGTCGTTACTGTAGCCACCACGGAAGCTCAGCTGAGGTGACAGATTGGACCTCACTGATGTCCCCGAGCCACCGCCTTCATCCTGACTCACAATACCGACGTCTGCAGGCACCTCAGGCTCATCTTGAACATTCTCTGAGTCGTCAGCTGCGGAGACTGAGCTCTCAACTTTATTGTGTTTAAGTGCAACACTGCTACATGCGGACCCGTCTTTCCTTTTTCTTGTCACAGGCTTTACCCACTCTGTGTCATCCTCCATTTCTTGAACATTGCTCTCGCTGTTGTCTGCTGTCTTATTGATCGCACCCTCAGCCCTAACATTCTCCTCAACCTCTCGTATCTGTTGTACAGCTTCTGTTTCAATGAGCTCGGCGCTGGGCAGAGCCCCATCATCATGAACGGAAGCCACACTCACAGGCTGCTCAGCACCATCACTCGTATGTGCAGAATGAACAGTAACACCGTCCGTAGGCAGTGATCCGGCCTCAGCCGCAGCGTCCTTCTCTGGGGCGCTCTCACCACTCTGCACGACTTTAGTTGCGGGCGCGGACTCAGCCGCATCCGCCGGCTCAGCTGCACGTTCAGGTGCCAGTTGCGCCATCATAGCAGGTAAAGAACTGCCCTGATCCTGCACACTCTGACCAGGGCCCTCCATTAAGTCCTCCTCCACATCAGAAAAACTGACGGAAGACTCACTGCCTTCATCGTCAAATAATATCGAGTAGTCCTCGCGGCTACTTTTAGAAACACCAGGTACTGCGGAGTCTGTAGTTTCCTCAGAACGCTTACACTGGCTAGCCTTGTGCCCCACTTGACCGCACTTAAAACATTTCATGGACTCGGATGATATAAAAACCACATAATCAAATCCATCTACTCTGAATTTGAGAGCCACATCAAGTTCACCTTGTAAATCGTTTAAAATCATGTGAACTTGTCTCCTGAAAGAAACGACATGTTTTAAGTCGGGTGATCGACAGCCCAAGGGAATCATTGAAACTTTTGATATGATCTGCCCATATCTTTCAAGTTCTTTGATGAGAATATCATTCTTTAGAAACGGAGGAACATTTGAAATAATCACTCTCCGTGCAGGAGTAGAAAGAGGTAAAACTGAAATTAAGGTACCGTTAATAATCACACCATTCTGAACAAGAGTATGCACCAAACTCTCATCATTTAGAAACAGGACAACACTTTTATTCATCCGAGACGCTGAACATACATTTTTACAGCCGATTAACTTGCCGACTTCCACTACACACGCCTCAACAGAGACCATCGGATCAACCAACAACTTCACGCCATGCCGGCGTGTTAAGTTTTCAAAATTGCGCGGCATCAAGCCAGGCGGTGTTTGTCTCGGCGCGCAAATACAATACTGGAGTCAATAAGAAAAACAATATGTAGACAGCAAAATAACCCCTACACATTAGAGAAAAACAAAAAACAAAAAATATAAAGATTAGGAAAAAAAAAGAATAAGAAATACTCACGAGCCCACCCGGCACGCCACCACCTCCTCCACCTCCCGCCAGCAACCCACAGACACGCCCACGAAAGACCTACGCAATCAAACCACAGACCGACAGCGAAACAGCATAGAGATAGATAGATAGATAGATAGATAGATAGATAGATAGATAGATAGATAGATAGATAGGCACTATATAATAGATAGATAAGGCACTATATAATAGATAGATAGATAGATAGATAGATAGATAGATAGATAGATAGATAGATAAGGCAATATATAATAGATAGATAGATAGATAGATAGATAGATAGATAGATAGCGCATTGCCGCACCCACCACATGACAACCCAACTCAGGATCCCAGATTAGGACTCAAGTGCAGCCATGCAACGGGTACCACCTCAGCACCACACTAGTTCAGATAGAATGGAACCAGTGTGAGGTTTTTTATGGTGGCTTTTATGGTATGATAGTTGGTAAAAGTTTGTCTCATGAGGCTTTAGATGTATTTTAAGATGATTTGTCATTTTACAGAATTGGTCACTAATGGCTTCTATGATATCACAATCTTTCTTCTCTCCATTTGGCATTAAAACATAATATTAACATTTTTTCTCAATCGTTAGTACAAATTATAGGGGGTAGGTAGCATAAACAAATATCATTTTTGGATGACATATTCCTTTAATTTCAGTAATATCCTACTGTTTACTACAATAATGATGAAATAATAGACATGTTCAGCAGTTTTATTTTACCTCAGGCAAGTCCATGATGAAATTGTATGCGTTGGCCTCCTTTGCTGCCTGTATGATCTCCTCCATTGTTGCATCCTCTCTGCCATATTGAATATTTTCAGCGATTGTAGTTGCAAACAAAACAGGCTCCTGCTCAACAATGCCAATCAGCGATCGCAGCCACCGAATATTCAACCCTCGGATGTCATGGCCATCTAGCGTGACCTGTGTGAGAACATTTAACTTTCATTTCTTTGTCCTCTTTCTTCCACTGACGTGCAGTAGAACTGAGGCTGACCCCCTGAGCTACTTCACAGATGATCCCATTCAAAACCTGAAGATGACAGATGTTTTGTGCTTACCAGTGTTGTGCAAGTTCACACCTCGCAAGAACTCATTCAAAGTTCAGTTCACACAGATTAAAATGAATAAATTCATATTCATAGTTCACCATGTCGATTTTGAACGAGTTCATGTTCAGTTCATTTTGTATGTTTTAAGGAGTGAGAATAAATGACCCATGAGTTTACTTTTTTCAATTTTACATGCCTTATATTAGGGTATTACAGTGTTCTTGAATAAAATACAATAATTAAGAAGACTTTTTTTATTTAAATACACTTTATTCAGTTATACCCAGCAACAAACATGTATAACCATATGCTAATATCCTCCCAGTCAAAAAAAGAAATTAAATAGATGCAAGTTTACATAAAAATTACCACTCTGTTTCCAACCGGGTGACACAAAAGGTGACTGTGGAACCAGCGTGTAGGTGAACTAACCAATTACACTGGCAGTCAAAATTCGCGTCACATATTGCATGTCCAACGGGGAAAAATATAAAGTAGCTTACCAAAGTACGTTTTCCTAAAATTGAAAGTGGAGCTTCACTGCGTGCTCGTGTCAGCTGGGGTGCATCTTAAGCACAAGCAAGCAGACACAGAGAGTGCCTATTTGATTTTACTTTACTTTTTCTGAATACATATAAATGGTAAAACATTCGTACAAAATAAATATTTGTAAAAATTCACTATTTGTGCTTATTTTATTCGGATTCGGCCCCACCCTTACATTACAGAGTAAGGCAAAACGTTTAATCTGGACCTAAACTAGATCCATAATCTCACATTAAACTGAACTCGCTCACATTCAAGTTCTTCACTTGCAAATACGTTATGTTAATTTCATCGTTCTTAGAAAAATGAGCTTGTTTAATGAACACATTCTTTTAAACTAGTTCATGCACGACACTGGTGCTTACCATGCCTTCCTGAGGGTTTGTAGAACCTCTGAATGAGCTGCAGAGCTGTGCTTTTTCCAGTCCCACTAGGTCCAACAAAGGCAGTTGTCTTCCCAGTTTCAATCATCATGTTTATCTGATCTAAAATCTAAAAAGTTAGAAACCATATTAAATTTTATGCAAATAATTGAAAGAAAAATTCCTGTTATGATGACAGGGCAGAAATGTGCTGCCTAAAGCAAGAGAGAACATGCAGCAAAAACAAAACTGTTGAGTCAGCTCGGTGACATCTGATGGCCAATAGTTGTTGAGAGCACATTGGACAAGGTATACATGCATCACGCGCGTGCACATAGGAGGCAGTCAAAAATCCTAACTGAGGGTAACTTGTCAACTCGTGAATTGATAAAGTGCTCTAACCTCTCTTCTCCCTTTGATACAGATCAACAGAAGGGAAACCCAGGACCCATCTCTTCCTGGACAGCCACTATAAAAACCCACACCCTTTGTTCCTCAGTTGAAGGGGACTCTGTCTTTTGTGATTACTCATTACTTAATTGACTTTAAAATTCTGCTTATGGTTTATAAAGCCTTAAATAATCTCGCCCCATCTTATATATCGGAATGTCTGACACCTTATATTCCAAATCGTAACCTCAGATCCTCAAATGAGTGTCTCCTTAGAATTCCAAGAACAAAACTTAAAAGAAGTGGTGAGGCAGGCGGCCTTCTGCTGTGCACCTAAAATCTGGAATAGCCTGCCAATAGGAATTTGCCAGGATAATACAGTAGAGCACTTTAAAACACTGCTGAAAACACATTACTTTAACATGGCCTTTTTATAACTTCATTTTAATCTTAATTTAACTTAATCCTGATACTCTATATGCTCAATTTCCTCAAAATAACTATTCATGGTGGCTCTAAAATCGCTACTGACCCCTACTCTCTTTTCTGTTTCTTTTTCCGGTTTCTTTGTGGTGGTGGCCTGCGCCACCACCACCTACTCAAAGCTTCATGATGCTCAAACAATGATGCACGGATTAAAAGGCAGAAGTCTACGTGACCATCATCATCATCAAGCCCTTCCGTGAGAACCCTAAATCCAAAGAGGACTGTTTCATTTATGTTAGGTAGAATGACCAGAGGGGACTGGGAATCCCTACAGATTTTATTTTTTCTCCAGCCGTCTGGAGTTTTTTTGTTTTTTCTGTCCCCCTTGGCCATTGAACCTTACTCTTATTCGATGTTAATTAATGTTGATTTATTTTGTTTTATAATTGTGTCTTTCATTTTTCTATTCTTTAATATGTAAAGCACTTTGAGCTACTGTTTGTATGAAAATGTGCTATATAAATAAATGTTGTTGTTGTTGTTGTTAATTAATTGTTATTGCCTTTCAATATACAGGGTGGTTCCCTCAAACCTTTTTCATTCTCTTGTCTTTTCATTACAATGTCTAAGTTCTATGCACAGGGAGCAATCATAAGTTAATAATGAATTAGGAGAGGATTAAAGGATTTCTGATTGTCAACACAGTCAGTTTCTATTGATTAATCCATTCATTCTTCAGCTATCAAACCTGCTTAATCCAGTTCAGGGTCACAGTGTAACAATGTACATACTGCAGTGTTTTTTAGTTCCCACCTTTTTATTTACATTTATGTGTTGTGTGCTGTTATTCCACATAATACAAATGAAAAGCTATAGTGCCCCAGGCCTTGAAAGATTCAGTATTGTAAACTAAAGCAGAAAGTCTGGGTTCATTGACCACCAGTGATAAGCAAAACAGGCAAGTTTAGATTCACATACAGTTTCTGACGGTAAACTGACACTAAAATTCATTTCACAGTCCATTTTGTTATTGAAAAATGTAGAACTTACCAAAGAGTTTTGGGGTCATAAAAGATATATTTAAACTGAAAACATAAAATATTGCTTCTGAAAGCCTCGTTCACACTTTCTTGTTCACCTGCATAATCATATTGTAGAAGCAATACACAGATTTGAAAAAAGTACTCAGAAATGATACTTGAGCAAAAGTTGAAGTCAGTCATTTTCTAACTCACTTAGTCCTGCACATGGTCATGAGGCAGTGCTGAAGCCTATTCCAGCTAGCATAGGGTGCGAGGTGGGTACAAACCCTGGACAGGGTAAACACACACAGACACGGGCCAATTTAGTATTGCCAGTCCACCTAACCTGCATGTCTTTGGACTGTGGGTGGAAACTGGGGTCCCTGGGAGAAACTACGGAGACACAGGAAAAACATGAAAACTCCATGTAGGGAGAACCCGGGACATGAACCCTGATCACCTTACTGTGAGGCACCAGCGCTAGCACAAAAATAAGTAGTTGAAAGGCTTTACCTAGAGAACGCAATTTATTTATTTTATTTGTAAATATCACTCAGACGATATTTTTTGCTACAGAAATGTACTACAGAATCATGAATCATGTAAATGCAATCCTGCCTTTGATCAGTTCATAATTGCAGTCAGTGTCAAGGTGATGATCTGAAGTGCGGTACTAGTTAGTATGGATATTATTCACAATGTGCCTCCCCTACTGAGATACCCAGGCGCAGTAGATACGGCAACCCTACTCCAGAGAGAAAAAAGCAAGTAACCAGCTTACAACCTTAATATTTGAATAAATATACAATATAAAAGACTGAGTGAAAATCAACACAGATTGGGTTTATTATACTTCACTTATGTAAAAATGGATTCTAGAATCAGGCCTGTTTTTCATGCAGAGTTCCTGAAGGCCCGAAGATCATGGGCATCCAGTATTGATTTTTGGCCTTGCCCTTTGCACACAGAGATTTGTCCAGATTGTCTAAATCTTTTGATATTATGTACAGTAGATGATGAAATTTTCAAAGTCTTCTCAATATTACATTGAGAAGCATTATTATGAAATTGTTCTACAATTTGTAGATGCGTTTGTAGATTGGTGAACCTCTGTAAATGCAATCCTGCCTTTGATCAGTACACAACCGCAGTCCGTGTCAGGGTGATGACCTGAAGTGTGGTACTAGTTAGTATGGATATGATTTACAATGTGCCTCCCCTACTGGAATACCCAGCAGCAGAGAGAAAAAAAATAAGCAACCAGCTTACAACCTTAATGTTTGAATAAATACACAATATAAAAGACTAAGTGAAAATCAACACACATTGGGTTTATTATAGTTCACTGAAGTAAAGATGGATTTTAGAAGGACAATTATTGAATTAAATAGTAATATAACAATTTCAAAACTAAGGCTTATCTTTAACAGGAATTTAATTTCCTTTGTTCAATTTGGTAACCAATCTTATTTTTACATTACTCACTCAAGCACTCAAGTAAATTAGAGAATTAACCACAATTAAAATCAAGGCATATGATTAACTCCCCAGCATAACAAGATGTATGCCAGTTGGTTGTATCATAATATATATTTATATTTTTGCACTCCTATAGACAAATTAAAATTCCACAGAGTAACATTTTCCCAAACATGTTAGCTTTAAACCAACTTGGATTATTATTACACTAAAACAATTCAACTTCAGTACAACATAATAATATGGCAATAACAAATCTGAGAGTCAACAACAACAACATTTATTTATATAGCACATTTCCATACAAACAATGAAAGAGAAAAAAGACAAAATAAATAATTAAAATTAGGGAACACTAATAGAATAAAAGTAAGGAATGCTCTGGACATGTGTCAATTCTGTTAAATTTAAATCTTTTCTTTGTTAATTAGTTATTGCTGTCAGGGTTTTTGGAAGGGCTCCTCGTCACGTGGTATTTGTTTAATTGTTTTCATCCATTATTTATTTTAGGTCTTCTGGTCCTTACTTAGCAAACATGGTCTAACTTGGTCCATGCTAAGGTACTCCCCCCAGTGATGTTATTGACACCAGTTGTAAGTGTCCAGAGGTGGGGTCTTGTATTGTTAACAGGTGGTACATGTCTAAACATGGGACAAGGCATCCTTGTGAAATGTCAGCCACCATATCACTTTTAGGAACTTAAGGTTTTTATATGTCCAAGTTAACAACTGATTGGGCTATCATGGTAGTATTGTAGGAAACTGGGCATGTTGGTCTTGGGAACTACTAACTCATAATTGCAGCCCTGATCTTCTGTTGGCCCCATGGAGTTCCCTATAATGTATGCAGCCAGGTGTCTTTCTGGTCTTTATCTATACTAATAAAAGGCAAAGCCCTCACTGACTCACTGACTGACTGACTGACTGACTGACTCACTCACTCACTCACTCACTCGTCACTAATTCTCCAAGTTCCCGTGTAGGTAGAAGGCTGAAATTTGGCAGGCTCATTCCTTACAGCTTACTTACAAAAGTTAAGCAGGTTTCATTTCGAAATTCTACACGTAACGGTCATAACGGTCGATAACGGTCAACCACGTCCACCATGTTGAACTTTCTTATTTATGGCCCCATCTTCACGAAATTTGGTAGGCGGCTTTCCTGCGCTAACCAAAACCGATGTACGTACTTATTTCGGTGGTATGACGCCATTGTCGGCCGCCATATTGAATTTTTCAACATCACCAATTTTCAAACTTCCCGTGTAGGTAGAAGGCTGACCCCATCTTCACGAAACTGCCAATGCCTCTTAAACATCTTAGATTGACAGGTGACGATTTCAGTAGTGGACACTTTGATGTTTATGAATGTTTAAACTCTCAAAAGCTGGATGTGATTTTATCGAGGAAACCGGTTGTGTGCTTACAACGCTTGACAGATGCCAAATGTCACTTCAACACAACAAATCCTACAAATACTGTCATAATTGAAACAAACCATGAAACTCAAACCGATTATGACAGCAGCAATCCAAGCTGTGAGATTTGAGACAAGATTACTGTTCACATGGCCAACTGTAAGTTTCATGCTCAAGAGTAAGCTCAGCACACAGCTTGGTCATGTTACAACCGGAGGGCCGAACTGACAACATGGTATACAAAGAGATCCTTAACAAATAATTATTGGCATATTGTCCCACAGTTTAAAAAGGTTTACTTTTCTTCTTAATAAAAATTTGAATGCAGTACTTCACCGCTGCGAAGTGCGGGTATTTTGCTAGTTTATAATAAAAGTAGTTATGTTATCTGTCGAAAGACATATAATAAAATAAATATAAAAATATTTGATATGTCTTGCCTTACATGTACCATCAATGTTCCACTTGTGCCTTTCTTCACTGTCTTTGTATGTCTCAACCTCTTTTGCCCGACACTTCCTCTCTCATTCAAATTCCTATAAAGCATGCTTATCAGACTCCATTTCTAGACCCCTTGCTTGCCTGCTGTTCTCTTTTTGACTATCACCAATGGTAGATGGGCCCATATTACCCACTGTCAAAACCTCATTCATGTTCTTGCAAATACTTCCCATCTTTGAACGTCACGTTTCCTTGGAATCCTCATGTGACCCAACTTGGCTCAGTACTTCCTCTCTTGATTGCGTTTGACTGAGAAACCACAGTGAAACTGACCAAACAAACCAAACCCAAAATGACAAATCAGATTTCTCAGAGGCACTGGACACTCACACAAACACACACAGACAATATTTAGAAGATAAATAAATCACATTGGCAAAGAGTGGAGATCTGAGTGCCTTGCAGTCACTACAATGTAATCTGTACGACACTAGTAAAGTCAATTCTATTGATGTCTCCCATTCACATCAGCACGGAGAAGTGCAGTGCATTTTTTTAATGTGACAGGCTGCATGTTTTCCGCACAAACACACACTAAAATGCACCATCATACAATTTAAAGTGTTTTCTCTACTGGACAACATAATACATGGAAAGTTACCACTGCTAAAAACCCAGGTCCCTCCCCTTCGACTGTTACCTACTAACAGCCTTATCCTAGCTGAAGATATGCACACTTTTTCCATTAGTGATCTTAACTTACATATTAAATGACAAGCAGATGTATATAGAATTAATGCATGACAGGAATTGCATTTCTTTCTTCTTGTGTGAAGGCCATGAAGTGAAGTGAAATACTGAGTTTTGCTACAAGTTCAATTTTGTATGCATTATTTCGCTCATCTCTCTTCAGTACTATCAGCACCCACTTCTTCAAGGGGGTCATCGCTTTGAGACCCAGAATAGGATGAGTCATCATTATAGACTAGCATAGGCAGATCACAATTAAAACTGCAGCATTAATTGCACAATACCTTAACTTCTGGTCTGGATGGATAATTAAAGGTGATGTTATGAAATTCAATATCCCCCTTTACTTTGTCCAGCTTGTATCCTTCTTCTGACAAACAGTCAATTTCCGGTTGCTACCAGTAAAAAAAAAAAAGTCAGATAACTAATTACCGTGTTGTGAAAGATTGGCAGGTTTTAACAATAAAATGGATTCTTCAGAGCCCACCCTTACCCTGTCAATGGTCTCAAAGATGAGTGTAGCTGCACCACGGCCTGATGCAAAGGCCTCTAAGCAGGGAGATGCTTGGCCAAGATTCATAGCTGCAAAGAGCACTCCAAAAAAGACCTGTGCAGAAAAAAATAAAGGTGATGCGTGAAGTAAGTGCTTTAGCATGACATAACATGTTGTTTATTTCCTATTTATGTCCCAGTTACAGCAACTAAATCAAAACCAAAAGTCACAAAATCCCTCAAAAAGGTTCTTCCAGTGATACAAAGCTTAGACAATGACTGAGAACATGACCCAGCCTTGAACAGAATGGCCGCCGTGATGTCACATGAGTGCACATAGCCACACCCATCAACGTATGGGGTTCTAGAAAGCAAAATCCAAAATGGCTGCCTATTTCACACTACTAGCACGTAGACTTCTTGTATCTTGCTTAACTGGAAGAATCTCAACCATCCTTTTATAAGTCAGTAGGAAAGTAATGTTCTACTGTATACTCTTTGAAATTGAAAAAAAAAAAATTAGTTCTCTCTTAGAGGATCTGTTCAAATTTTTTTTAAATATGGCCAATTTTAATTAATACAATTTTAGAATGTACATTTATATTGGTTAGAAATCTTTATTTCCTAATTATTTTTGTCCATGCTCTTGGTTCTCCTCTTTTTCTCTTGGGTGTGGGTTGAATTATTTTTTGTTAGGTTTTGTTTCTTTTTGTTCCTGGTTCCTTGTTTTTTTTTTTTTTCTAGTTTGACTGAAAAATCATTTTTGTATAAGTTCAACTTGATTTATGCAATGTTATTTTCTTTAAATAAAATAAGCAAATTTTTTTTAAAAATCCAAAATAACAAAGGAATGATTCAAAGATGGATCAAAATGACAGACAAAAATACAAATGGTAATAAATAGCACGTAGAAATGGAGCTGAAACTAACATTATAAACTTTGTACGCACTAAACTATTGCATCTGATGCTAGTTAACATACCTGGATGAGGCCGCCTGCAGACAGCTCTCTGTCTTCAATAACCAGTTTTGATCCGTACCAAAACGCTAGGGCATAACATAGGAAAATGATGCACCAGAGGTATCCTTGGAAAAGGCCCATGATGGCTCCTTTCCTAATGCCCCAGTTCTGAGCTTCAACCAGATTTTGGTCGTATCTGTTAGGGGAAGTAAACAGTGCAGTGGTGAACCTCTGAGATAAGATATTTTCATTGTTGCCTTTTAACTTGTCAGGTAGATTCATCCATTTATTATAATTCTGTCATTACTGCATAGGCAGAATATAAAATGAACAGAAAAAGCACAAGTGATCAATGTGATGCTTTAATCTGTGAGCCTGATGTTGTATAAATATAGATATGTTTAGTATATACATAAATCTACTCTCTATATATAAAATCCTAAAAGTGCAATGATTTTGTGTACTTTTTTATGTCATGTCTTTTGTCACGCTTTAAATCGGGCTTATTTTAAAACCTACATATATATGTTTGGTATCATTCTTTCCATAATTTATCAAACTTTAATGTGATGTTAAATTTTCAGATTCTTATTCTGTTTTTAAATTATAAAGTAAAATATCAAGAAAGTCGTGGTTTTTATTTTGGATCAAGAAAACTTTCTTTCACAGGAGCAAACTATCAAAAAAAATGATCTATTCAAAGCACCAATGTTTGTATTTAGGTGATTTAGTTAGCTAAAGGTTGAGTAACGATGATCCATTGCATGCCACTTTAGTTTTACGTGATTTTTCTTGTTATTTAAATCAGTCGTTTTTTAAAAAAAAGTTTTTTTTTATCTATAAGAATGTCAGTTAAAACGAATGGATCGTTTATTTAGCCTTACGCAGCCAACTTATGTTCCAGTCGCCCACGATCCTGTACTGGAATGACAAATTTGGGAAAAGAACAGAATAAATAATTCAGGTTTATTAATTATTTAGATTTTCTCAGGACCTGAATTCAGTTCACCTTAATTGTGTGGGTTTTCATGGTCTTCCCAGGTCACAGGTACTTTGGTTTTCTTTTAGATCCAATAGATGGCTGTGTTGCAGCATTGGCCTGTTCTGGTTGAATGTATTTTATGATGAACTGGGAATCCATAATAATCTCAAAGGTAGCCATCTCTCCATCCATTTACTGAATAAGCATATGCAGTTTTGTGGCCTTTGGAGATGAAGCCCACCCAACAGCTTTGTGTGGAAATCAGGAGCCATCCTTAGACAAGGTATCAGTCTGGCCCACACACACACACACACACATACAAACTCGTCCCGGGCTGATTTACAGATGCTATTTAACCCATCATGCATGTATTTTGGATGTAAGTGTAAAATCAGAACACCTGAAGTAAAATCTGAGAAGACATGCAGAAAATAGGCAAAGTCCACAAAGACCGTGACCAGGGTAGAATTTGGACCAAAGGCTCTTGAGTGTTTAAACCATTAGTGTTATATCACATCACATCACTTCATATCTGTTGTGGTGTACACAATCTGTAAATTTTAGTCTGTATTTTCATTATATTGTGTTCAAGACAAAACAACAGAAGAACTTAAATACTTGCATGGACATTTATATCAAAAGTAATCTGTTTTCCTGAATCACAGTACCATTTGTTTGATCTGAGCAGGAATTCAGGAGAAGACGCAAGCTGTATTGATGATTTTATCACTTGTGAAGGAAAGGGCACCAGGACTAAATTGGTTTACAGCATAAAACAGGCAATTGTTAAAACATCAAAAACTGCATTGCTTGGGAAAACGGACGTACTCAAACTGATGAAAGTGTTTGAGCAAATTCATTCATCATATTAGCGGAATATGTGACATCACGTGTTGTGAAACCCTCCTGGTAGAATTTTAAAATAAACTAGGGGGTTCGCCACCCTGCTCGCTTAGCTTCCAAACCCCCAGCCTGCACTAAGCACTAGCCACTCTACGTCTCTGCCACTTGTGTTGTGAGGAGGGGGGCTGAACGCACCCCGAGGTCACTACTCCGAAACCCCCTCTTAAACGGAGATACAATGGGAAACAAATACAGTTTTTTTTACATCCTCTTTGCTCGATCTGCTGCTGGCTTGCTGCTGCTGCCGTGCCACGTGATCTGCATCTCGCGCAGCGCTTCAAACATTTAAAACCCTGTACAGCAGCTGTTCTACTCTTTAACAACCTCAGAGGAAGAAGAGAACAGAGCGATGTCAGAGGAGGGCAAGAGAAACATCAGAAGAGGGCATCAGCAATGTGCGGCTGTTTCCATTTGATCGTCAGCAAAGCATCTCATGAACAACTTTGAGTGCTAGATCAATACCGCCCTGGGACATTCATCCTTGACATCTTTACTTTTTTGTAAGCGTTTTTTAAAGACTATATATATCCAGACCTTACTATCAATCTTATTTTCTAATAGACTTTGTTCTGTTTGGTATTATTATTCATGTAGTAAATACCACGCTGCTTTTTAACTTTCTATACTTTGTCTTCTGTGAGCACCTTGGGCAGCTGGAGGTTTGCCATACGCTCTGTGTTGTGAGGTTTATTATGAGTGAGGGTGTGAGCTCCACCCAAAAGTAGGGAACAGTATGTAAAGTAAGGCATTCTTAGCTGATAAATGGCCTATAGTCAAGGATGTTGAGCTTTTATATGTTTGAATATATTCCTAGAGACTAAAATAATATTTAAGTCTGAGATATACAATAAGTAAGTCTCTTGAAGTGCCAGAAGAGTGACAGGCTGTGTTATTTCTAAGACACTTATGCGGTTTAAAGTGCTAGAGGTTAACCAGCTGTGTGTGTGTCAATCATGTGGCACTGTTGAGTTTCTGTATGTATATCTATGTATGCGTGTGTTAATCTTAAGGTGCGAAAGTAGACCAACTCGGTAACAAAACCCTTAGGTAAAGGGTAAGTAGTGGTAAATATCATAATGATACAGCATTATTGTGAAGCTTTCTTTCTCCAGTTCAGGGACACAAGGGGACTTGCTGCACCACTATGTTGTTCTCAGTTCTTGTTCATTTAATTCTTTTTAAACAGAACTTTTTCAGAATGGCCAAGACTAGTAGAAGCTTTAGAAATAAACTGACCTCTCCACTTCCTTCTTTTCACCGCCAAAGGCAGCCACTGTCCTGATAGCAGAAAGCACCTCATCTGCAACAGCTCCAGCCTGGGCGTATGCCTTCAGCTCCTGTCCAGTAAGCTTTGCAACAAACTGAAAATGAAAAGAGTTTGGGTCAAAAGTATTCATGATTGGGAAATAAATCCACTACCTCACAAGCCATTGTCATTCCTGTCAGGCACACATGACTTGGGGGGCATCTTCAGGACTTCTACAATTACTGTGATTCCTTACAGGTATGCAGAATTGGGAGTTTCACATACATTTTTTACTCTTTTGCCCACAGATCACCAACAGGAGGAACTTTGATTTTACTTTTGCTACTTCAATGGAAGTCACATCTCCTCCACCCAGGGACACTTTAAAGAACCTACCTAACCTGAAAAAGTCAGACACTCTAAGATTCTCATCTGAACAAGATGATATTAGATCCATCACATCTTGAGACCAGCCTTTTTTTTTTCATTAATTTTCTATGGCACTTCAACTTGCCAATTAAATGGGGCTCACTGTCTGGTACCCCAATCCTTTATGCTTGTTTGTGTTCTTTATTTCACTTCTCATTAATGGACAGTTCTTAAGGATGTCTTATACTGGATATGGTCAGCACCAAGCTCCCGTCACCAGCTTGTGCTGAATAACACAACCAAGTGAAACAACAATCGTCTTCAGAAGGGTTTGACTCAGAGAGCCAGCGTGTGACATTACAGAAGAGTGACATTATGAAGAGTAACAGAACTCAAGCAGAATCTGTACAGAAGCGCACAATACAAAGGAGATAGAGAGTTGATCAAACCAATCCTTTTTAATCTACTTCTTCCAATACAAGGTTATGTTTAAGGAAACCGTTGCAAACATGTCAAATACAACTAGCAATTAAGTCCACTTCACGGTCTGTGTTCTCCCCAACTGTGTTTGGGTTCCTCCCTTGGTACACCAGTTGCCAGTTACTTCCAAAATTTTTAAGATTTAGATAAATGGGCTTCTCTAAACAGACCCATGTTGAATGAGAGTTTGTGTGTGTAGTTGGGATGTCATGATGCTGCGAAATTTAATGATTCTCGATACCTATTCAAAACCACAGCAACAACTGAAATCCCATTTATTTAATTAAAACTACCCCCATAATTCAAGCAAAGATTATTGTGCATTTTTCTGTAATACAATATAAAATATATAAACGCTAACAATAACAGCAGTTTTTAAATTGTGGTAAATTTTAGAAATCTAAGCACCCGACTATGGTCACTGTACATTTCATTAAATAAATATTTACCATTGCCATCAAGCCAGCTCCTAAGCCAATCAGTGGGCTCACTGCTATGACCACAAGGGTCAGCTTCCAACTTCCCATAAATCCCACCATGAATCCAAAACAAAAGGTGGATAACCGCTCAATGAAGATTGACACCTGGTCAGCGATCGCATTATTGATTTTATTTATGTCACTGGAAAGCAAACAAAAGAAGGGAGAAAAACACTCAGAGAGAATGAATATGGTGCTACAGTAGACAGACATTTTGTACATTTACTCTTTCCCTTAAAGCTCAAAAAAAATAATTTCAGACTGGCTTTGGTGGAAATAAAAATTCTAAAATGAGTGACATCAGATGTGCATGAAGACAATGAAGCAAGGTCTTCAGTACATTTGCTTACTACAGCAAACTGGCCCCATATGAGTGTCTGCTGCCTATGATGGATGACCAGCATATGAGTCCATCGTAGTTGCTGCCTGTGTAGAAAAGAATATTCTTAAAGTTGATGATCTGCATATATTCAAAGAGAGTCGTAAGCATATATGAAAATAAGCATTATATCCTAATGCATGCTATTATAGTAAGGGTTAACCTATAAAAAAACCCCACCTGCATATTTTATTATTTTCCTTTTTGCAACTGTAAACCACCAATATTTTGCTGCTAAGCTTAAAAACTTTAGTCAAGGACACTTGTGTACTTTGGGAAAGCTAAACAGGACCATTGTTTTAAAGAAATGCAGTTACTGAGGCCTTAACCATGAGAATAAAAACAGATAGGCTGTTTGCTTCAACTTACAGCAGCTGGGCCTCTGCCTCCCTGTATGCCACCCTGGACAGGTGATGGCAAGTCAAGGAAAATGCAGCTTATAAGAAACAGCGTTATTGTTTTAGGGGTGCGGTTGCCAAACTTCAAGCCCAATATCTGATGTATGGGTCTACCTGATTCCGACTTACTGGTTGGAATCGATTGATAAATAAGTTTCGGACACCTGCACAGGATATGAAGTAATGCTGGCCGTTTCGGTCAAGTGATGGACATTAGGTAATGGTGGGTTTGAACATTAGGTAATGATGGGAAGAGCAAGAAGGAGGAGAGTATTTTGCATAAATGATAACAATTGTAATAAATGTAAGCTCGCTGAATTTGCTAATGGCTTGTTTCATTTGAATTGAGACCGTGTATACATCACACAGTAAAGCTTGTTTCTGCTGGCTTCCTGAAACTCTGGGTGTCTTCTTTGAGCAGCATGTTTCTGCCACAACACCTGCCGTACACCCGAAGTTGCTAAGACAGGCTCTTGCTGCATGATCTGATCTGCGTTAATCAGGTTTAGTGATGGCAGAAGTCTAACCCTAAAGAAGGACTAGCAGCAAACAGTGCTCTGAATGCTCTGGAGATTTTATTATAGGTGGAGTAAAGGAATCCGGGATCATAGGAACAAAAGGCTTACTGTGCTGATGAAAATGAGGAAGGACCAAGGAAGCTGGAGGCAAACAGGAGCTGCTGTTGTAGACGAAGTGAGTGCCGTACCCTGAGAGAGAGCTTAGGAAGGCAGACAGAACCTTCATGTTCATTCAGATGTCATTGCCCTGCCCTGCTTTCAAATATGGTCAACCAGTGGAGATTTCTGGGTTTTACCTCCACTAAATATTCCAGGTTTAGCTCTCAATGTATAAAACAGGTGCACTGTCTTACTTCTGTCTACTACATCATCCACGCTTAAGGCAGGTGGTGTGGTTTGGTGTAGTGGCTAAGGCACTGGGCCCTAAAAATCAGGCTGGTAGCTGAATCCCACTTCTGTCTCAAACTGAAGAAGTCAATCATTTGGACTTCGATCCAACTGCTTCCTTAAGCAACTGCAACAAATTGTGACCTAGTAACTCACCTCAGGTAAAGGTGTCAGTCAGTTATAAAATAATAATAATGGCTTTGAACCACAGACTCCTAAAACCAGCCAGGTGTCACTTGGACTAGGGTGGCTAACATCAGAGGTTGCTTAGATCTTATAATTGCAAACTTAAAGCTATCAGAAATAATCATTCGTTGACAGTCAACTTTTCAACCTGAGGTCTGAGAAAACAATAAAAGTTCTATGCCTTTCCTAAACAAGTATAGTTAGTTGAACTGGCCACACATGGACTCTAAAGATGTAGAAATACCTCAGTGATGATCATCAGAATGGGTTGCCTCAAAACCAAACTTCAAATGGTGAATACTTATTGTGAGGGGTGCTGCCCGGGAACCTTACCCAGCATGGACACCCACAACCTGGAAGAACAGGAGGACATAGCTTGCATAGGGCTTTGTCTCCTCCAGGGCGCTAGATGGTAGTCCTACTGGACTAGATTCCCACAGGGCATCTTGGGAGTTGAAGTCTGTTGACTCAGCCCTGTTGGGTTCCATAGGGGCTGAAAGGGGGTGCTGAAAGGACTGTGATTCCAAGCAACAGATTCAGGACAATGCAAGTACTTCCAGGGATCACAGAAGGAGCTGCCTGCCTCAGCTCTGCAGAGCCAGAGAGGAGGACGATGAAGCTTGCTGGGAGGAGTTGCAAAGAGAGAGAAGATGACAGTAAGCTATTGAGTGTTACTGTGGTTAGGAACTGTAACTGTACTTGATGCTGTGGGAAATGCTTAATGGGAAGCATTTCATATCAAATAAAACCTCTTGTTTATTGACAAACTTGTGTTTGAGCCCTTGTGTAGGGTGTCTGGGGAGTTGCAGCAGCCCCTGGTGATCAGATTAGGTTGTTGGGAAATTTCAAATTTTATATTTAATAAAGATGAATATAATTATAAAATTCTGCTTTTCTTGTATCATTCTGGGGTACTGAGTGTTGCTTGATGTAGAAAAAAAATTAACAATTTTAGCACAAGAATGCAATATAACAAAATGGGTAAAAAGAGAAGGAGTCTGAATACTTTCTGAATTCACTCTAACTATTGTATGTGCCATTTACATGTTTAGACGTCTTTATCTATTTAAATAAAAAGCAGTAAAAAGATCCATAAGCACTGGTTAAAGTGTAACTGACTTTATGGCCTGAATGCTTTTTGAATTCACTGTGGTCACCCAATTAAGCTTGAAATCTTTGTTCATGTTTGAGGAATACCCACTTAGATATATGCAGAAGGTACAAAATCCACAAAGTCAGTGACTAGACACCAAAAAATAGGATGTGGAATTTTGAGGAAGCCGTACTAATCAATGTGCCACATACTGTAATAGATCAATAAAAGGAAGTGTGGCTTACTCTGAAATCCTTGTATTCAACTCTCCAACTGAATTGCAATCAAACCATCCAATCTCCATCCTCATGACTTTTCGAAAATATGTCTTTCTTATCTGCTGGACTTGGTGAGCTGCTGCTGACACCCAAAAAGCAATCTGTGGAGACAAAGGCTCAAGTGAATCTGCAATCAATACAATTGGCACTGCCCAGAGCAATCACAATTGAATACATACTTCTAAAAAATGGCAATTAATTATGCGCTCATGTTAGACTTGAGGTTCAGGTTCCATTAACTTGTGCAAGACATTTGCTTTGGGTATCTGAAAGTTAAGGTGTAACATAATTGTGGGCTATCATGTGAGTGACATTATTTGGCCTGCTTCAACTAGGAGCCACAGCTGTTCAAATCAAATTGGAAATTTAAAGTGTTGGCTTATTTTCAGTTAGTTTGCTTAATAAATAGTCACTTTATCTCACCTTGAATTAACAAATCTTATATATAAACGTTTATGAGTGGAAGTATGCGTGTGTGTCTGTCCGGCCCGTAAGTGTGAGGCTACAGCATGAAGCTGAAAGAAAGCGACTCCATCGTCAAAGTGAAACCGCAGAGGAAAAACAAACGTGCTTAGCTGCTGATAGACAAGCGAGGTGAGCACATCGGCAAAACGAAACCTCCAAGGAGAGAGCAACTCGCTTAGCCGCTGATAGACAAGCAAGGTGCGCACATCGAGAAAACGAAACCTCCAAGGACAGAGAAGCTCACTTAGCCGCTGATAGACAAGCGAGGCGAGCACATCGGCAAAATGAAACCTCCAAAGAGAGAAACTCGCTTAGCTACTGATAGACAAGCAAGGTGAGCACATCGGCAAAACGAAACTGCCGACTCTACATTTCAGTTTTTTTTTCTGATGAATTTAATAGTTTTTAGGAGCCTGGGCTTTTTACAGCATGCACTTACAAAGTGGTATATAATTTATACAGCACCTTTTCCTATTAAGCTACCAGTTTATTAAGTTCCATTCAATGAAAACATAAACAAGAACACAGTATTCAATGCCTATAAAAAGTATTCAAAAGTATTGGAAGTTTTCACATTTTATTGTTAACCAAGAATCTTAAAGTCTACCTCTACTCCAGGTACCACTACTGTAAGAAAGAAAGAAGGAGACAAAAAACTCAATAAATGGAGAAGTGAGTGTTTCGTTTTGGCTTGTCGCACTGCCTTTTCTGATCTTTCCTAATTTGACCCCTTGCCTGTTTTTTTACGTTCCTCTCCTGGTCACTCTCAAATACGGGCTGCTTTGCAGTTACAGCTATGGGTGGCTTGTTGTGTTCCTCTGAGCCTCATATGCCTCCTGTTCTGACATGTACAGTAGATTCATAAAGCATTCAAACCTCTTCACTTTCTGCACACTTTATTATATTTTACATTTTTTGCCCATCAATCTACACTCAGTAACCCATAAAGACAAAGTGAAAGCATATTTTGAGAAAGGTTTGCAAATGTATTAAAAATCAAAAACTGAAATCTCTCATTCCAAAAAGTATTCAGATCCTTCGCTGTTGTCAGATCCATACTGTTTGCTTTAATTCTCCTTTAGATGTTTCTAGAACTTGATTGGAGTCCACCTGTGGCAAACTGAGTTGATTGGACATCGTTTAGGAAGGCACACATTTACCTATGTATGGAAGGTCTCAAAATTCGCACTGCATGTGAGGACAAAACCAAGCCATGAAGTCCGACGAACTCTCTGTTGACCTCCCACAATCAAATTGTGGTGAGGCACAGATCAGGGCAAGGAGATAAAACCATTTCTAAAGCTTTGAGTGTTCCCACAATAATTTTGAAATGGAAGACGTTTGGAACCACCAGGACTCCTAGAGTTGGCTATGTGGACAAACTGAATAAGCAGGCAAGAAGGCTTCTAATCAGGGAGATGACCAAAAACCCAAAGGTCAAACTAACAGAGTTGTGGAAGTCCTCTGCTGAGATGGGAGCACCTGTAGGAAGGATGATCATCTCAGAGGAACTTCATTAATCAGCAGTTTATAGAAGAGTGGAAAGGAAGTCACTCTTTCATAAAAGGCAAATAACAATCTGCTTTGAATTTCCCAAACACCGTTTAAAGGTCTTTGAAAGCTTGAAGAAAACCTTCTCTGGTCTGACGACACAATATCGACTCTTTGGCCAAAACTCCAAGCACTGTCTCTGGTGAAAACCAGACACCATTCATCACCTGTCAAATTCCATCCCTATTGTGAAGCATGGGGGTTCTTCTCAGTGCCAGGGACAGGAAGACTGGTTGTAATTTAGGGATGAGTGAATGCAGCCAAATGCAGAGAGGTCCCTAAAGAAAGCCTGCTCCAGAGTGCATGCCACCTCAGACTAGGGTGACAGTTCATCTTTCAGCATGGCAATGACCCAAAGCATACAGCCCAAACATTTCTGGAGTGGCTTCAGGACACGTCTGTGAGTGTTCTTGAATTTTCCCAGCCAAAGCCCAGACTTAAACTCCATAGAACGTCTGTAGAGAGAACTGAAGATGCCAGTTTACACTCATTTCCCATCCAAATCGAACAACTTGAGAGCATCTGCCAGGAACTGTAGGATAACCCACACAAATCCAGGTGTACACAGCTTGTCGAGGTTTACGTAAGAAGACTAAGCTGCTAATTCAGTGCTTCTACAAAGCGTTGAATTAAGAGTCAGAACACTTATAGAAATTGGAGAATTCAGTTTTTGTTCAATTTGGATACCTTTCCAAAAACTCATTATGGGTTATTGAGTGTGGACTGGTGGGTAAAAATGTTAAATGTATCTATTTACAATGAAATCTGCAACATGATAAAGTGGTTAGAAAATGAATGAGTCTGAATATGCACTGAACTCACTAAATATGATAACGATTGGAAGAAAGAGAACTGACAGAACACATTCATTCGAATAAGGTCCCAGTGTAAAATGAAAAAAAGCTTAGTGAAAACTTAATCCCCTGGACTTCCATTCCACAGCAACCCTCTGTTGGTGTTCCTTACAAAGTCAGCTCTCACTTTACAGCTTATCAGATTTTAGAAGGTAAAGTGCAATTTCATCGATATGGGTCATTCTAATCTCTACAACCTCAAGAAGGTCAAACATTTGTTTTTCTAACAGTGGCTCATATCTCAGTCATGTTTATTGCTCCTAGTCACATCTTGTTCTGTGGACTCATAATATCTTACTTATGTCATATCTCTCTATTATATAAAATAAACTTGATGAGACGAGAACTGTTCAGAGAGACGAGACGTGACCTTCTCAGAAAGACACTTTCACATCCCGCCAGACGAGACTTTGTGCCAAGAGATTTGACCAAACCCGGGTCCGGAAATACTGTAAAAGAAAAAGAGTAGATGACAAAGTAGAATGTCGTAAAGAATTAAAAAACGTTGGTGCAATACACATGCAGTGCAGGTTAGAGGTAATGGAAGTACGAAAATTTGAAAGTCTCAAAAAAATGATAGTAAAGATTGCATTAGCGCAAACAAATGGAAAATATTACTCGGTGAAATAATGGAACAGCAAAAAGAGATCAAATAGAGTTTGAGGATTTCTGGGAGAGAGACAAGGCAGTGAGACAAATCGACAGCTGCTATACAGGCTTTTAAACGTTTGAAGTGCTGCGCGAGATGCAGATCACACGGTATGGCAGTAGCAGCAAGCCAGCAGCTGATCGAGCAAAGTGGAGGTAGAAAAAAAACTGTTTGTTTCCCAATGTATCACCGTTTAAGAGGGGGTTCCGGAGGAGCGACCAGGTCTCCTTGGGGAGCGTTCAGCCCCCCTTTTCACAATGGCGTATAGTACTGACAGGTGGGGGGGGTTGGTGATTGAACCAAGCAGGTTCATACAAAGAAATCCAACCAAGTTGAATGCATTAATGCTTCTCTTTGTGGCAATCACACATTTTCTCCTTTTTCTTACTCTACCTTTTCCGTTAATTGAATTTGCTGAGGATGGAGATTGTCGGCGGGCAGCTACTTTCAGGTCCTCCCAGAAATGTTTAAGTTGATTCAAGTCTGAACTCTGACTGGGCCTCTCAAGGACATTCCCGTAGCCACTCCTGTCTTGTCTTGGCTTTTGTGATTAGCGTCATTGTCCTGTTGGAGGGTGAACCGTGAGCCCAGGCTGAGGTCCAGAGCACATTATAGCATTTTTCTATTAAGGATATCTCTGCTTTGCTCCATTCAGCTTTTCCTGAACCTTGACTAATGTCTCATGATGCTGACACCACCATTCAATGATGGAATGATATCGCGCAACTTATGAGTGGTACCTTGAACTTAGGCCAAGCAATTCAATCTCGGTTTTACCAGAGCAGAGGTATTAGAACATTAGAACACTCCAGACGAGAACAGGCCATTCAGCCCAACAAAGATCGCCAGTCCTATCCACTTATTTCTTCCAAAAAAATATCAAGTCAAGCTTTGAAAGTCTCTAAAGTCTTATTGTTTCTCAGAGTCCAGGGATGGGCAATGTCAGTCCTGAAGGGCCGCAGTGGCTGCATGTTTTTGTTCCATCCCAATAGCTTAATAGGAAACCAATCCTTGCCAATTTTGGACCTTATATAATTTTATAGCCTGTTAAACTGCAATGTAAGTGTTCAGATATCATAAATGTTTTCCATACACCATGTAGTTTGTAGAGATGGCCAAGAAAAAAAAATAATGTAATGAAAATTAATGTCATGTTTTCATGCAAAGTACAAAAAAAACAGTTTTTTATGATATAACACAAGCCAATAGTAGCTTGTACAACAACAACTGATGGATAAAAGAGAAGAAGACTTCATGTTACTTGTGTTGCATAATTCACATGTCAGTTATCCAGTTGTATGCCCAGAACGTGCCAAACACATGCTTTTTTCCTAAAATATTGTTAAGTAGATACGGAAATGACAGTGCACATCATAAATAGGAACCACAATTGACATGGGATTGCTTTTTTGAATTGAAGATAAGACACGTAGCCAATGAAGTATAGTTCTGGTAAGAAGCCCACATGTTGGTGAAGCACTTCTATGGCTCAGTGAAAGTCCTGTGGCAACCTGCAGTACCTCCGTCTATTGGGCCAGGCAGCATATGACTCCATACTCTCCCTGTCATCTTCCCAACATTTTGTTCTCCTATCTGTGAGGTAAAAGCCTTTGCAGCAACTACTACTGCCCAGTTTCCACTGACGTTGTGTTTTTAAAGTCTGAGCACACGCAGGTCAAGGGATTAGCTCAGGGCACAGAGCCTTAGCCTAAAAGTCATGCTGCCTGCTTGGTTGAAAGCAGAAACATACAAAACTTTATTTTATTTAGCATCCCTCAATATTGAGCAATATCACAAGACATTTTACCAAAGAAATGTTGTCCTTGTTTATATTTTCAGAAATGGAGCCTAAGGACATTAAGTAATTTGATCAAGGTCCAGCGTCTTATCCTAAAGGCCTCACTACCTGCTAATGACAAATGATAAGGAGACATGCCGCCACCACCATGCTTCACTGTAGGGATGGTATTGGACTGGTGATGAGCGGTGCCTGGTTTCCTCCAAACGTGATGCCTGGCATTCACACCAAAGAGTTCAATCTTTGTCTCATCAGACCACAGAATTTTCTTTCTCATGGTCTGTGAGTCCTTCAGGTGCCTTTTGGCAAACTTCAGGTGGGCTGCCATGTGCCTTTTACTAAGGAGTGGCTTCCGTCTGGCCACTCTACCATACAGGCCTGATTGGTTGATTGCTGCAGAGATGGTTGTCCTTCTGGAAGGTTCTCCTCTCTCCACAGAGGACCTCTGGAGCTCTGACAGAGTGACCATCGGGTTCTTAGTCACCTCCCTGACTAAGGCCCTTCTCCCCGATCGCTCAGTTTAGATGGCCGGCCAGCTCTAGGAAGAGTCCTGGTAGTTTTGAACTTCTTCCACTTACGGATGATGGAGGCCACTGTGCTCATTGGAACCTTCAAAGCAGCAGAAATGTTTCTGTAACCTTCCCCAGATTTTTGCCTCGAGACAATCCTGTCTCGGAGGTCTACAGACAATTCCTTTGACTTCATGCTTGGTTTGTGCTCTGACATGAACTGTCCACTGTGGGACCTTCTATAGACAGGTGTGTGCCTTTCCAAATAATGTCCAATTAACTGAATTTACCACAGGTGGACTCCAATTAAGCTGTAGAAACATCTCAAGGATGATCAGGGGAAACAGGATGCACCTGAGCTCAATTTGGAGCTTCATGGCAAAGGCTGTGAATACTTATGTACATGTGATTTCTCACTTTTTTTATTCTTAATAAATTTGTAAAAACCTCAAGTAAACTTTTTTCACGTTGTCATTATGGGGTGTTGTATGTAGAATTCTGAGGAAAAAAATGAATTTAATCCATTTTGGAATAAGGCTGTAACAACAAAATGTGGACAAAGTATTGCGCTGTGAATACATTCCGGATGCACTGTATAATGGAATGAAATATTACACATAAGGAAAACATTTGCGTCTAACTGAAGGGTTAACTAAATGTAACTTAAAGCTGAACATACCAGCTTATTTTCAAGGTTGGAATGAGATAAATGAATAATGAACACCCCTCCAGAAAGTGGGAGTAAACTAAAAGGAAAGGCCATATCCACTTCCAATGAAGCAGTACTAAGATCAATCTGTAAAACACCCTCTTAACGAAGTGGTGTTCAGAATAATGGGAGAATCGACATGAGTCAGAAATTACTGGTGGTATTAGTTGATTGGAGGAGTTAATAAAGTTCCGCATATTAAGAGTCAAGATGGCAAGATGTATTAGACGAGGTGACGGAATTAGAGGTATGTATGATGAATTCATTAACTGATTGCTCACTCAATGGACTGACACATTTATTCATTACTCTGTGCAAATAAAGACATGTTGTCCATTCTCATTTGGGCTCCTTTACTGTCTTCATTGAAGATGGAGGAAAGTTTTTTCCACAACACCTGAAAGCCACTGGGAAGTTTAGGCTAACAGAAACACTATAAGTTAGCCCTTTAAACTCACCCTCATTTCCGTCTGTTTTCTGCTACTTTCATTTAATTGGTGTAAGTGCCAGAGAGGAAAGACAGGCATACTGGCTAGGATAAAGGAAGGATTCATACCTGGCCAGGAGACCATAACATAAGGAGAGTAGATGAACCGGCTCACAAGGGAACAGATCATTCCCCTGTACATCAGGTGGTAGTGTACCTCAGAGCTGAACCCGACCAAGACACTTGCCAAGTGGCATGGAAATTGGAGTCTAGAAATGTAGTCATGTTGTGGTCTTTGTGAACCACAAGAGGATGCTGCCGGGTGAGGACTGCCTGGGTCTGGTTTAAAAAGAAGCCTGCTGCCTCACTTAAGGTGAGTTAACTTAATTGAGTCAGAGTCGGGAGGCAGCAGGCAACACTCAAAGGAGATCGGCAAGAGTAAGATTTATTGGATTATTGTTTAATTGTATGAATTCATTATGCTTGTGCAACTAGTTTTTGAAGAGGTGACTTTAGAAAAGTGCCTTGTGTGAATAAAATCCTTTTGTTTTATTCCTATAAACCTGTGTTGTGTTACTGTGTCCGTAGTTTGAGGCTCACTGGCATCCCACTGTGGTCACACTGGCTCTAACTTAATCATTCTTCACTCAATGTTGATGTTGCACCACTTAAAATAAAGGACAGACATGTCTCTTTCTGAATTAGTTATGTTGTATAAATCTGTCACACAGAATAAGTTGCAAAACTTGGCCATGTTTTCACCAAAAAACATAATTTGAATTTTATTCTTATTTTCGTAGGTGCAGAAATAAGATTCAGATACTATAAAAATGTCAGCAAATGTATCAGAAGTGCCCAGAAAAATGTTTATGAAATATCTACAATAAATGCGTCTATTTTTACTGTTTTAAAGCAATTCAAAAAATTGGATTCTTTTTCTCTGCTTGTACTGCTTCAAATAAATATCCATAGCATAGCTATTATTATTGTTTCATTTTGACGTGTAAGTCTTCCTCTGTCAGACATAGTTGATAAATAAATTATTCCATACATCCAATTACAAGACCAATAACTGAAAGATTCAAAAAGTCTTTACAAAAAATGAAAAATTCTGAAATGCAGAAAGCAGAATGTGATGTCACTTAAAAGCTGAAACGTCCCTCTCATTTAGTGGATAAATAGTCTTCCTATTAATTTGCACATGGTTGAGCCAGAAAGATGATGGCAAGTGTTGTCCATCTTTGAGGGATGAAAGTAAAACACTGCACTGTGGCATCAGGATGCAGAATATGGCATTCTAGCTGCAAAACACCATATTTTAATAATAGCAGTGAGTAAATTAATTTTTTATTCATTTTTTTTCTTTACTTTGCATTATTGTTCAGTTCTACTGGTGGGTCCAAACAATGGCGCTGAGTTTGAAGGGTTAAGGCTAATCTGATTTTAAACAAAGCAGCCACTTACACAGATTGCACTTACAAATAAAGCTACTTTGGCATACAGTTATTCAGACCATGGAGGCAATTTGACAAAGCTGGACTGCTCAGAAAAAAGACATGCAAAGGCTATAGATTGGATTTGGGGTTGTAATCAGAATATAAGTTTATTATGTCACTGAGCTCTGTGATAATATTTTAAAACTTGTTTTTTTACTCACATGCACAGCTCAGCCAGATTTAATACAGGGACCCAGCATTTAGAACTGCTAGGCAAAGCATTTTAAGACAAGACAAGTTAAGGACAACTGCGAAATGGGCAACGTGCACTATTTTTGTGTGTCAAACTCAGCATGAAATTTTATCCTCTCTTTGTCTTGTTTGGAATTGTGTTATTCACCTAAGTGGGGGTCTGCACATGGATAAAGAGTATAAAGCCTTGGAACATTGCCCGGCACACCTTTGAAGCCGACAGACGGATGGGAGATACCGTCATCCGATCCTGAAAATCCTTCCAATGCAGCGACGAAAATAGCAGACTCTACACATCGGGCACCCACTTCGCTGATGGTCTTGTCATGGCTTCCTTCGTCTGTTATGCAGTGTAAACCATCATTAAAGAAAGCTAAGTTATTTCTCCTATGTGATTTCTTACTGTCGTATCACTAAGGGAGGCGTATCGACTTTTTATGTTATATCTATATAGTTTCGGGTTATATAACATGCCACGATTACCAAAGAACTTATTCCAACAAGGGAGCTAGCACCCCCTGCTGGATACAGGGGTATCCTGTTAAGGTTTATGTATTAAAGAGTCTAAAGGGCTCACTCCTGAGTATGATGCAGGGTGGCCCACGAAAAAGTAGCCCGCCTTCCTGCCAGAGTGGCGTGCCGATTGACTACCCTCATCACGAAAGCTATGTAGACGTAGTGCAAACGTGTGAGTACGAGCTGAGCGACAGCGGACAGTTGGCGCTGGAAGAACGAGAGTACGCCTTCTTCCAACAGGACGGCTCGACTTGTCTCACGTGTCACTGTCACGAATTCGGGAGACATTTACAGAAGACAGGATTGTCACCAAAGGATTGTGGCCGCTGAGATCGCCGGACTTAAGCACTTGTGACTTTTATCTGTGGGGCAATTTGAAGGGAGAAGTGTACACTAATAACCCGAGAACTTTACACCAGTTGAAAGACAATATTCGTAATGCAATTCAGAACATTGGCACCCCAGAGTTGCGTCACGTATATATGACAACATGTTAAGGCGCCCAAAAATGCATTGACGCACAAGGAGATCATTTTCAGCACTTTCTGTAAAGAGTGAGTAAAGATTTTTGCATTTCAAGTTCTTTCTTTCTTTATGGAAGGGCGACTTTTTTTGCCAGGGAGGCGGGCTACTTTTTCATGGGCCACCCTTTTAAGCAGGTACATAAAACAGATGGATTTACCATGTTAGATTTCAATTTGAAGGTCCAGTCACACTTTGCTCCCCTTTAATGATTTTTTAAGGCTTTGTTGATGCTTATATGGCATGCAGAACCAAAACAGAAATGGCACATGTTTTACATCTCTTTTCACTTCTGAGCCATCTCTCACCTGACAGTAGCTGACGCAGAGAACTCCCAGACCGATTCCAACATAGTAGAGTGCAAACATTGTCATTTGCTCTTCAATGTTCACCCTGTTGGAGAGAAGGGACAAGAGGGCATAAAATGACATAAAAACTAACTGAAACGTGTCAGTGAAGGTGTGCATCTGAGCAAACATTTGGGTGGGTATCTTGAAAACTCAGTGAAACAAGTAAAATTTTAACCACATAACTAAATGATTCCAGTGGTATAGCTAGGGGTCGGGTGGAGGGGGTGGTCCGCCCTGGGCAGCACATTTTTGGGGACGGCATTATTGTCCAAAAGGCTCAGTATAATTTGTGTGTAAGCAGCAGGATTTGGAAAATATCACTCATGAATGAAAAAAAGTAAAATTCTCTCATTTTTATATTCAAATTAGACTCACACCTGGTGGCATGGATTGTGGACTATCTTACAGACAGACCTCAATATGTGCGTCTTGGGAACTGCAGGACATTGTGGTCAGCAACGCTGGAGTGCCGCAGGGGACTGTACTTTCTCCGGTCCTGTTCAGCCTATATACATCAGACTTTCAATACAATACAGTCCTGCCACGTGCAAAAGTTCGCTGATGACACTGCTATTGTGGGCTGCATCAGGAGTGGGCAGGAGGAGGAGTATAGGAACCTAATGAAGGACTTTGTTAAATGGTGCGACTCAAACTACTTACACCTTAACACCAGGAAGACCAAGGAGCTGGTGGTGGATTTTAGGAGGCCCAGGCCCCTCATGGACCCCGTGATCATCAGAGGTGACTGTGTGCAGAAGGTACAGACCTATAAATATCTGGGAGTGCAGCTGGATGACAAACTGGACTGGACTGCCAATACTGATGCTCTATGTAAGAAAGGTCAGAGCCGACTATACTTTCTTAGAAGGTTGGCATCCTTCAACATCTGCAGTAAGATGCTGCAGATGTTCTACCAGACGGTTGTGGTGAGTGCCCTCTTCTACGCAGTGGTGTGCTGGGGAGGCAGCGTAAAGATGAAAGATGCCTCACGCCTGGACAAACTTGTTAAGAAGGAAGGCTCTATTGTATTGGAGTAAAGTTGGACAGTTTAACATCTGTTGCAGAGCGACGGGCACTAAGCAAACTCCTGTCAATCATGAAGAATCCACTGCATCCACTGAACAGTGTCATCTCCAGACAGAGGAGTAGCTTCAGCGACAGACTTTTGTCACTGTCCTGCTCCACTGACAGACTGAGGAGATCGTTCCTCCACCACACTATGCGACTCTTCAATTCCACGTTGCGGAGTAAATGCTAACATTATTTAAAGTTATTGTCTGCTTTTACATGCATTTTTATTACTATTTAATTTAATATTGTTTTTGTATCAGTATACTGCTGCTGGATTATGTGAATTTCCCCTTGGGATTAATAAAGTATCTATCTATCTATCTATCTATCTATCTATCATATAGTGCCTTTCATATATCTATCTATCTATCTATTGTGACTTTCACATATCTATCTATCTATCTATCTATCTATCTATCTATCTATCTATCTATCTATCTATCTAAATACTTCAAAAATAATTTTCAGACTGTTCTTCTGTGACGACATCAGACACAGCAGTTGAAATTTATGAGGCAATAAAGAAAAATAAACATAAACATTACACTGATAATAATTTCTAGGTAGATAAACAACTAATTTATACTTTATATAATTTTGTTTCATTATCAATCTGAATGCATTCTTGCTCTGCACAGAAAACATCCCCACCTATCACTTGTACACTACACTGGTTCTGGTATTCGCAGCGTAATTATATTAAAGTAATAATTAGAACACGGCTTATCAGTGCATCTATACTATGCTTATAAATAATTATTTGAGAAAAATGATTGCTGTTTCTCTATATATGAATAAATCTATGCAAAATGTATCTTAATTTTTCTTTATATGTCATTTTAATTTTCTATTTAAATAGGTTAACATATTCAGATATGTTGGAGGGCAGCAAATTGAAGCACTGCTGCACCCCGAGCGGCACAAACTCGAACTACGCCACTGAATGATTCATAATGACATCAGCTTCTAAAATCCAACAGAGTTTTGACATCCATAATCACCATCAGTTTTTCACTTAGGTCTTTTTATTGATGTGCTGGGTTTAGGCCTCACTTCTGCTAAGGGTACATGTGTCCTATCTCGGCAGGAAAACAGGAGAGCTAAGTTTGGGAGTAAACCAGGGAAAGCAGCAAAAGGCCAAAACAGACGAGAGACAAAATCAAAGTCAAATAGCAGGCAGTAAGTCGTGACCAGGCAATACAAGAAAAGAAAGCACACAATACCAAAACGATAGGAAGGAATTGTATTCGCAGATCAGATAAAGTGCCTAGCGAAAGGTTGACCTTTTAGGTTGGTTGCTGATCAAGTCAGGGTCACAACCCCGGAGACCCCACCCCTAAAGATAAGGGATAGGACACTGACACCAGTACACAAATGGATTCTCTAAAAGAAACAGGCTATGAAGCATCTGTTTACAGCCTAAATCATGACAAAATGGTCTTCCAGTGCCATTTGTTGGTTGTGTTTATATGGTGGGCAGTGTAGTGTAGTGGTTACAGCTTTGGACTTCAGACCCTGATGCTGTAGGCTCAGATTCTGGTACAACCACTGTGTGACCATGAGCAAGTCACTTCACCAACCCATGAAGCAAAGGTGATGTAACCATTTGTATCTCAAATGCTGAATAATGCCTTGGATAAAGGTATCAACCAAGTAATAATGCCGTCATGAATTTTGAAAATGAAGTTCATTTTGACCTGGTTTTGAATTCAAATTATTATTACCTTCTTTCCCAAACAGTGAGAGGCTAATGTGAAATGGCTCAGACCTTATCTGATTATCTGAGCTCTTGCAGGGCCTGCTTTTACTCATTTCCACAGTAAAAGGCTGCCTGCTAGCTAACACACATGCACTCCTTGCCCCCCAAATCAGTCTGCTATGTCACTCTACTCACCCGCACACAACTGTAGAATTTTCTGATGTTTCATAGACGGAGCCATTCCCCCAACTGATCGTCCCGTTCTTGCATATTTTACTGGTATCCTTCAGTTCTTGTTGCTCCAGTTCATAGGCCACAAATGTGTCCGTCATCATCCCGTACACCAGAAGCATAAGGGGTGAAGCGGCGCCGTGCACCAGAGCACAGAACCCGCCAGTCACCATCAGGAGGACATCGCGACATGTCGCAAATCGAAACTGAGAAGAAAAGCATCGTGAGGCATTTTAAAGAGGGTCCAGACATGCTGATTATTTTGTGAAGAAGAAAAAGGATTGAACTTGCCCATATTGTATATCAGGCATGTCAAACACGCGGCCCGCAACAGAAATCTGTGCGGCCCACATGACAGATTCTAGTTAGTACTGAGCTTGTACAAGATGATTACTATCGTTTGTGATTGAATCATTCTGCATCTTTGGCGTTACTTATTGACTTTTCTTACTTCTGCCTTCTGAAAAAAGCGCGTTTTCCCATGGCATTATGGTACCGGAAACGTCATCTGCTAAGACAGCCACGAGCCTTGACCAAAGTTAATGAGCTGCAACGTCACAACTGAAGTGCTAGGCTGCAGCAGCGGGTGGCAGGGGCGACCTTAGGCATGTGCAAACTGTGCACCTGCACAGGGCCGCCACGCCAATATATATTGAATATAAAACAGAAAGAGAAAATAACGACACAGCTGACGGCAATGTGGCTGAAAAACATTGTGTTTCTTGTTAATTAGTACGCTGCATTTACTAATGTCGCTAGAGTCGGAGCAGTAAGCTATATGTAGTATTATAACATTCTGCTGTAATGAGAATATCATGGGCTACCACTTGGCTTTCAAGTTACGGACACGCGCATATAGAAGCGTGTCATGAGCACGAGGCGGCTATGCAGTGTCCGCAACGGACGCAGCCATCCGCCGTGCATAAGATACCATATTGACATTGGCGAGAGAAGGGGCCACCGATTCTTTCTCTGCCCAGGGCCGCCATGAGCCTAGAGCCGCCTCTGCTAGGCTACACTACTGGCTGGCTGCTGAGACTGGCCAATGGGCAGAATTGACCATCACGAGTAGTAATAGCTCGCATATTTTCACATTTTTTTGCTCTAGTTTTATGTAATTTTGTGCTAGTATTGTAACAAACAGTTAGTGCAGACTACAGCTGAAGATCTGAAGTGGACGCGAGATGCTGGTGAGTTGTTTATTAACATATTTTTGTGATTTTGAATTTGTACAATTAGTGTAGGTCAGGTGGCTTTTTGCATATCGGCTTATTTTACAATATAAACTTTGAAGTAAACTTAGTAAAGTAAAATTAGATTTTTGGAGGATTTGTTTTCCATCTTGAATTACTGAGTAATGAATTCAGTGAGCGTTTTTGTGATTTCAGTTCACACGAACAGGAGTTTGCGCTGTTCGCTTACAACGTTGAGAATGCTCCGGAGAATATCCAAATGGAATTGACTGAACTGCAGTCAGATTCTATTCTGAAGGCAAAATACAACGAAGTTGGTGTGCCAGACTTGTATGCTTACCTGCCACCCTCGTATGTGCAGATCCGTAAGTTGGCATCGAGATGCTCACCTTTGTGAGAAATTGTTTTCGTTAATTGAAAGCTACCAAAACCCCACATCACTCAAGACTTACTGTCGAGCACCTTTCATCCCTCATAAAAGTTGCAGCTGCACAAGATTTCAAGCCTGATATTGACAAACTGGTTACTAATAAGAGATGCCAAGTGTCGGGACAAAAGAAATAAATCTCACACTGTAAGACTCCTATATAAGCAATGAATATAATATAATAATATAAGGACCTGGCTAAGAGGCTAAGACTCTAATTGTACGCTGTTGTATGGAGAGTGTATGGAAATAAATTACTTTTTTTAAAGTTTTCAGTATTGGAAAGAAAGCTACAGTAATTTAGTATAATAGTATAATAGTATTTGTTACAGTGCGGCCCGCTGACACACGTATGGCAGTCGAAGCGGCCCACCAATGGTAGTGAGTTTGACATGCCTATTGTATATAGCACCTTTAACAGCAGGGATTACATTAACGTGTTTTCACACATTGTTTTTGTTACAAAAAGTCTTGTGGAGGCTTTTAAGAAATTACCTATATAAAAAAAATAAATCAATCAATCACTTTAATCATTGATTAGTCTGAAGCAAGGATGTATTGGTTAACACTCATGGACGCCACGCTATGGCTCAGGGTGTATGTGTGTTCATTGTATTGAGCAGGTTACTTTTACTGTATAAGTCAACATCATACATTCCTTTTCAGAAAGAACAAAATCTAAAAACAAACTGTAAGTCAAAATTAAAAGAAGTCAAGCAGTTGCCTAGAAAGCTTGCATATTGTAATCTTTTTTAGTCAGCCAGTAAAAGGGGTCATTGTGCTTGACTTTTCACTGGATTAAGTCAGTCATTCAGGGTCATGAACCAGAGGCGTGTGAAAACACTCCACAAAAGTGGGAGCTTCTGTTTTTTTGGATTTGAACCATTGGGAAGAAAGGAGCCCCAAAGCTGAAGATGGCAAGTGAAGAAATTAAAACAGAAGAACATACCAGCTGAAAAAATCCAACTCCCATCTCTTTGTCCTTTTTCTTCTTGGTCCTCAAAGTAAAAATTTAAAAAATGAGTAAAGCTGATAGGGGAAAAAAGTCAAATCTGCATCTTTATTAGAGGCTGTAGTGGCTCACCTTGTAGTCTTTCCTAGCTTTTCCTCCAAGGAAAATTGATCAGCTTCATTTTGAAAAGCACTGATTGAATAGAAAACAGTACAGATTAGTCGAAATAAAAACCATGCCTTTCAATCTTACTGTGCATCACGTGTCTTCACTGGGATAGAAGTTAAAAACATGGCTATTGTGTGTGCTGGGCATTAGGTAAGGGGTTTTAACATTCATTAGAATGAACGTTTACTGGCAGTCACTTTTGCATTCTGGGTATGACGTTAAACTGTATCCGGCTCTGCAAGTGGTCTTCCAACTTGCAGGGAAATCTTGGGGGTTGGTGGCAGGATTGGCACTCCAGCCACTGTAAAAACTTCAGATAATTCCAAAGCGACAGACAGGACTCCTTTCTGCTCTCCGTGTGAGTAGTTCTGCTGCATCGCCCCATAGGAAGGCTGTTCACATTATGAAGGGGATGGGGGAAAGCCCTTGGGAACCTCACCCAAAGAAAAGTGGGGTCAGGCCTTTTTTGGATCAGAACTGGTGTAGTGCTGAGGCTTGACTTTGCTGACAATGCTGTGATCTTCGCAGAGTCAATGGAGGCTTTGATCGGGTCTCTCGAGAGACTGAGTGAGGAGTCTGAGTGTCCAAGATCGGGCCTTTAATGACCTTTTGGGCACGGCCATCAGCAGTGTGTCTGTCTGCGGAGAGAGTGTCGACTTTGTTGAGAGGTTTACTTACTTCGGCTGTGACATTAATGTCTCTGGTGACTCTTCCTATGAAGTCAGTAGAAAGACTGGAGGAGCATGGGGGGACATGAGGTCACTGGAAAGGGGGGTGTGTCACTCCCAACATCTTTGCAAAAGGTCTAATTCTTTGGAGTCCTGGTGCTTCCTGTTTTGCTATATGGTTGCGAGACCTGGATGTTATCCAGTGACCTGACACGAAGACTGGACTCCTTCAGTACTGTGCCTCTTCAGAGAATCCTTGGGTACCGCTGGTTTGAGTTTGTGTCGAGTGAGCGGTTGCTCATGGAGTCCTGAATGAGGCACATTACTTGCATTGTGAGGGAGCGTCAGTTACGGCACTACGGCTATGAGGTGCGATTCCCTGAGGATGATCTGGCACGCAGGGGGTCTTTACCGTAGAGAAGGATTGGGCCGCGTGTGTGCTTGGGGGGTTGCCAATTGGGATCCCAAGCTGTTTCGTCGTGTGGTGGGTGTGGCAACGCGCTGTACTAGTGCATACTCCCCCAACCTGATCTGACCTGACCTGACAGTCACAATACTTATGTTGGATGAGAAGACCTGCTCAAATCAGCATTCCAGTTCATCCCAAAGGTGTTAAGTAGGATTGAGGTCAGGGCTCTGTGCAGGCCACTCTACTTCGTCCATGTCTTTATGGACCTGGCTTGCTGCATGGAGACACAGTCGTGCTGGATCACAAATGGACCTTCAACAAACAGGGGTCACAGAGTTACATTGTCTAAAATGTATTGGTATGATTTTGCCTCCCTCCCTTTTTTGTCTAGCGAGGTTATTTCCATATAGATTTTTATTTACATTTTAGTTTTTTATTTCCATATTCACATTTCATTTGTGTATTCCATTATGGGCTATTCTATGTATGATTAATAAGATAAAAGTAAAGTTACATATTAAGAGTTTGAAATCTGAAACAGTGTATTAAATATTATATAAGTCCATCCATTATCCAACCCACTATATCCTAACTACAGGGTCACGGGGGTCTGCTGGAGCTAATCCCAGCCAACACAGAGCACAAGGCAGGAAACAAACCCCGGGTGGGGCGCCAGCCCACCGCAGGGCACGCACACACACACACACACACACACCAAGTACACACTAGGGACAATTTAGGATTGCCAAAGCACTTAACCGGCATGTCTTTGGACTGTGGGAGGAAACAGAAGCACCCGGAGGAACCCACGCGGACACGGGGAGAACATGCAAACTCCACGCTGGGAGGTTAAATATTATATAGATGCATTCAAATTCAATAAAATTTTATTACAGATTAAATATTGATTAACAGCAAGAAACATCAGTCTTGTAAGGTAAACTTCATCCACCCATCTTCTAAACTCGCTTATCCAGAGCAGGGGTGCGGGGAAACTGGAATCCACCCCAGCAAGCATTAGACGCAAGGCAGGAACAATTCTTGGATGGGCTGCCAGTCCACTACAGGGAGAACACACACACACACATATGCATACATTCACAAACACACACACACACACACATATGCATGCATTCACAAACACACACACACACAGACACTCACGCTCACACACATGCACACTCACAGACATGCATGCATACAAACTCACACGCAGACATGCACACATGCATGCATACACACACAAACACACACACACACACACTAGCTTCAAATTGGCATTGTCAATTCAACTCATTTACGTGTCTTTGGGCTGTGGGAGGAAACTCATGCGGACAACATGCAAACTCCACACAGGAAGTACGTGGGACGTGAACCCCAGTTTTGCTGGTGCAAGGCAGTAGCGCTACCACTGCACAACCCTACATTAAACTTAATATAACATGTTACATTTTAGTCACAGTTTATAAATATAAAAATTATTAAAAATATTAAAAAATTTAAAAATTGTGATTTTCACAGGTTATAATATTTAAAATAGTTTAGATAGTATTTAAAGAATAAAATTCTATAAACATGTTAGAAATCATTCACAAATTGAGATTTTATATAATTTGACAAAAAAAGATATGCTAGATGTTTATTCATAAATAGAAAACTTACCCATTTTCATAACCTTGTATTCCTGCAGGAAATTAAAAGTATATTATTGTATTAAAGTGGAGATAACAGGACAGTCCTAGGATAATGAAACTTAATTTACAGAGTGTACACACTTTCACACATTGCACTGTATCTGTCCATCCATCTATCCATCCCACCCATTTTAAAAGGCTGCACCTTTACATAGATGATCATGGAACTAGAACTCAAGACAGGGGCGTTGATAATGCAGGTTTTGTTCCACATGTTAAAACATGGCAACAAGAGTTTCCTGCAGGGAAAACCACCAGAGTCTTTGTGCCTACTTGTTCCATTCCCCAACTTTGCTCTAAAATTCCCCTTAACAAAAGGACAAGTGTCTGTGTGTGCGTCTGTGTATCCATTGGGATGCTATGTCTCTGTTATATGCCATTTGGTATGGGATTTCTTAAAAGCAGTGCAAATATTGGTGATGCACCATCTGTTGGAATGAAAAATGCAATCCATTTTATAACTGCTTGGATTAGAAAAATACATTCCAATAGATGGTGCACTACAAGCGTTAATGTTGAATATTCTGAAGTCTATGCTAATTACTTTCACTTCAACCTGTCTTAGATGGGAAGCACAGCTAGTCCACCTTAACTAAAGGATACGTATCTGTCTGCATGTCCCTCTAGTTGCTATGCCTCTGTCTTTCCAAAAGATGTCACATCACTAACATTTTTAGTAATAAAATGTGTTGCATCTGTCATTCCAAAAGATGATGCATTACAAACTTTAACACTGCTTTTGCAGATCCCATACCAAATTGCATACAACTGAGACAAAGCAACCATTTATAGTGAGCATCATAAATGTGCACAGCTGACCCTTCATAAACATGCAGAGTTGCCTCTTCCTCTACGCAGACCACCCAGAGTATGTGGGGTCCATGATACGAAGACCGATGTGCTGGGGGTTTCCTGTTGGGGGTTCACAGACCTCCGAGATTCAGGAGGATTTCAGGTTTTGTCACTTGGTTTACTTGACGTAAGTCAGATAAATCCTTCCACTACCCTAATCTTAACCACAGTACCGTATTTACGTGTGTACCACGCGCACATTTTGTCCCATTTTTTGGCATTAGAAAATCAGGTGCGCGTCATACACGATGAAATGTAATTCTGTAATGTTTACTTGTTCTGCTTGGGCTCGCTCGCTCGCGCACTCTCTCTCTTGCGCTCTCTGTCTCGCTCTTGTTTTTGAATCAGTTTGCCGTCGTCATTCAGCATGGATAGTAGCAAGCGTTCACGGAGGGAGAGAAACTAAAAGTGATTTTGGAAGCAGGGAAGATAGGAAATCGGGCAGCAGGTCGCAAGTACCGTGTTCCAGAGTAATGTGTTCGAGATTGGTGACGGAAGAAAGAAAAACTTTCATCATGCAACAAAAACAGAAGGGCATTTCGCAGAAAATGTGCCCTAAACGTTTCCTATACAATCACAACGCGCGTTGTACACGGGGGAAAGCGATTTTCGTGATTTTCTTTGTAAAAATTAGGATGCGCGTCTTACACAAGGCGCCTGTTATGCGAGTAAAAATGATATAACTGGACATATTGTGTAACATCACTGATATATAATGCAAAGCAGTGACCTCCTCAACTGAGCTAAGCTCTAGGGGTCCACAGCTTGACTCTGTTGAGATTATTGCTGTTTCATGAATCATTAAATTAGCATCATTGACAGCCACCTGCTTTGATCATTTTAAGTCAACAGTCGGGGCATGCAGCAAAAAAAAAAAAAATACAAAAATGAAAGCACAAAGAAGTGCAGTTATGTTTAGAAATCTGAATTTGTGTAACTTTCAGTAAACCAACTCACATTACATCAATTGGCACTACAAGAAAGCTAGCAGCTTACTGGAGTATTGCAGTAGCATTATGTGCAATAGTTTTGATATTGAGTGATTAATAGATATTATCTGTTGTTACAGTACCCAGCTAACACATGGCACTGGATTATTTATTACTGACATATAGACCGCAGGACCTCTCTGTCTTACCAGCATCACTGGCCCCCCGGTAAAGTAGTGCGTTGGTTCCCCTGTTTTGATAGCAAAAACAGAAACATACATAGGCTCTGTGGTGGACGGCTGGGGCCCTTGCCCGGCCTGGACAGTTTATTATGGAAGGACCGGGAGAGAAGCAATATATCCACCCAAACATGAGAAGGCAAACTCCCTGGATTGCATCGGGGCCACGGGCTGGGAGCTTGGAAGCTGAGCCCTGGACAGTATTGGAGCCCTGGACTGCAGCACTTCCACCATACATAGAAGTGTGGCCAGGAGAGGAGCTGGGTGCACTGGGAGTGCTTCTCGGTGCCCATGCAGCAGTTCTGCCACACCAGGAAGTGCTGCCGGATTATTGCCAGGGAGCACCGCTTCCGGGTGCAGTATAAAGGAGGCAGCTTCACTCCATTTCAGAAGCTGGAGTTGGGAGGCGGAGGACAAAGCTTGCAAGAGAGGAATGGAGGCGGCAGAAGTAAAGAAAAAAATAGCAAAGAAAAGAAGAGGATGAACGTTAACTGCTGTGAAGAATTGTGGACATTGTGTGCTGTGAAAAGGCAACAAAAAGAAAATAAAAGCATGTGCTTTTGGACTTGTGTGATCTGCCTGTCTGAGTTTGGGTTAGGAGACTGTCTGATCCCCGATCTTCCACAGTCCCTTTGCCAATTGTTCATTTTAGTCAACACATGAAGCGTTCTGAGTATTGTGCTCACTAGTTAGTTATCAGCTGAATTGTGGGAAGGCACCAAGCATGCAACTTTGATATATAAAAGGAGCAATCAGCTCAGATGAACTTCAAGTGTTGGCTCATTTTATTGGTAGCTTAGAGCCCCAGTTTTGGCATTGAAAACATGTCACAGAACACAGAAGTTTTAATAGCCTAATATCCAGCAATCACTGCTTTAATAGGGTAGACAATCTGCATCATCTATAAAGCAAAAAGTAATAAATTAGTAAATACATTTTTTTACTTTCATTATACAAAAAAGGCAATAAGGTAATATACATTTAAGTGCGCTTTTATCTTACTAACCGCATATTTACTTTGTAGATGGTTTACATGCCATACTGCTAGTTTAGATAATTAAACAGGACTTCATCCAAAATCTTTGAATTTAAAATCAGAGTGTAAAGGTGACAGGATATATCTGAGGCATGAAAAGGTGCGCCCAACCCTGACCTGAATACCAGGGAGAGGCAGCATCCTCATTAACAGTTTGCATAACTCTGCAGATTACGGCTGTGACTGCCAGATATTACATTAGCGCATCTCTCCCTCCTCATTGCAAATGACTTGTTGATTGTGCAGTCATAGCTAAATGTTTTTGTCTATAGATTTTCCTGCCGCCACCTCGTCTTTGAATACCAATTAGATGATGTTATCCTATGTAATGCAATTTGGCCTGAAAAATTTAGGCTTACAGGAAAAATGTTTAGGCTATACAAATTAATTTTATCATGAAAACTAATGGGAATGAAAGAAAAATGTATTAACCAGTGTAGGAGAAGGATGGGATTCCTGGGCAGGAAAGGAGATGGTTTACTACCCAGATGAAAACCAGGATGGAACAAATGTTAAATTGGCTGGGTGGGAGGAAAGAAACCTTTGTGACCAGCCAGTATAAAATAATGGAAGGAACAGTAGAAGCTGGAACTGGTTTGCGGTCCATGCCTGGAAGGACAGGGGAGAGCAATGATTCCTGCTTATTAGATGGTAGCAGCCCTAGACATCAATACCCATCCAGGGAATGAATTGAATTGTAGTCTCATAATAAAGCTCTGCTGGGGTCCGGAGCTGTTGCCAGGGGGCACTGTAGGGCATTACATTTGGACTATTAGGGACTTCTGTATGACGCAGAAGTGCTTCCAACAGGTAAAGCCCTGGCACCAGAAGTACTCCCGGTTCTTCAATTAAAGGGACCACACTTCCTTGTCCAGGCGAATTGAAGATGGGAGGACAGAAGGCAACACTCGACTGGAGGAGAGCAGTGCTGTGGTGAGAGAGGAGAGATGACTGCTTTTTGTGTTTGTGTACACCGAGGTATTGTGGATTAAACACAATTTGTTTGGTGTGTTTGTGTTTGGGGTTTGTGGTTCTCTGGCGCCCCCCTTCATACCGTTATAAATGCACTATGCAATATTTTTTTCTTTAACCACAATTTTCATGGTTATATGTGACTAAATAAAATCGTGGGGCACAGATAATTTAATTGATTCAGACAATTTTTGAAACTTGTGTACCATGGTGGGGAATCACAATGTTGTTTTTTTATATATTTTATGATGAAAGTAGCTATTCTGTTAATTGATTGAATGAATTAATTTATGATTGTGTGAAGTATATAAACAGTGTGTTTACATATATAATTTCAATTAATCTTACCCAATATCTAAGAGAATATAAAGGGTTTATGCTGTATAACTGTGTGGGAAATGTTTATAAGAGTGTGGCAGAGTTTATAAGGGCTTAAAATATATGAAAATAACCATAGACTATTGACTCAGGCGCCACCGCGAGTGGCAGCCTTTCCAGCAGCTCCATGTACAACTTTATTTTTCTACCTTTTTCTCTGTTTCACTGATCACTCCTATCACTTTCTTTAATGTGGACTCATTCCCTGAACACTTTTACTACATTTACTACTTGGGCATGGATTTTTACACGCCGAGACTCGTTTATTCAAGTAGTCAACTTGTGAATTTCCCCTTGGGATTAATAAAGTATCTATCTATCTATCTATCTATCTATCTATCTATCTATCTATCTATCTATCTATCTATCTATCTATCTATCTAAACATATGCTTTTTACGTCGCAGATTTTCACCTTGGATGGAGGAGGGATTACTGTATTTTAGGGCTAAAATGATAACAGAAATGTGCAACCTACTTATATACCTAATCTTAATTATTGTGAAACAACTAAGTGGCGTCCGCCTGCTGAACAAGAGCCGGTGGGGTGGTGGCTCCAAGGCTAAGGATCTGCGCTGGTATCTAAAAGGTTGCTGATTCAAATCCTGTTACTGATAGAAGAGGTCTTACTCTGCTGGGCCCTTGAGCAATATCCTTAATTGGAGAATTGTTCCAGGGGTGCTGTACAATGGTTGACAGTGTGTCCTGACAAAAAGGACATGTGAAAAGCCAATATCACCGTGGGGATTAACACAATATATAAATAAATACAAGTTTGTTTGGACCCTGCTGTTCCTAAAGGCATTTGACCATTTAAAGATGTCATTTGTCACAACACTTCTAATCATAGCACATTGTGTTTGTAACCACATGGGGGTGTCACTGAACCCTAAACCGCATACACAATTTCACCCAACACAGTTCTTTTTTCAAATTAAGGATTTTTATTCCTCACCAACACTTCTTAGTGAACACAGCAAAAAGTACACAAATAACCAGAAGATTATTTGCACCTTCCACCCTCCTGAGGAGTGTCACCCAATGCCTCCCAGCTCTGACTCCTTGAGGTGAGGCAGAATGGCTCCTTTTATCTCAGACCCAGGAGTACTTCTGGTGCTAGGACATGGCACTTCCAGGTCAGGCAGAAATCCCACAAAGCCAGGATTGTAAACCCCTGCAGCACCCCTTTGCTGCACCCACAGGACCCAACAGGGCTGTATTACGGGACTCCAGTTATCTGCATGTCCTGTGGGTAACCAAATGGGTACTTGTTGTGATGTGAAATTTTGCATGCAAGTTGATAAATATTTTGTATGTCTTCATTTGTAATTTAGGCAAAGCAATGGAATATTAGTGTTACATTAGTGAGAAGCATTCATGTTTACCCCCCTTTCAGGAATGAGTCTTTTTGAATTTTACGACAGGATTGGGGGAAGTTTCTCTGCTGTTTCTCAGTCAACCCTCACAAGAAAGCCAGACTGCCCAGCTAGCAGACAAATAGTTTTGGGGGGTGGCAGTTGTGAAGATTTCTCTGCCCCATTGGTCTGATGTATGACTGTTTGGAACTGGTTTGTATCAAAAGCTTTGAAGTACCATGACGCCCTATTGGCTGTAGGAGTTGGACAGAAAACCTATAAATTTGATTGCTTTAGCCAGCTCTCTCTCTCGTACCAAACTGATGAAAGACCATCTCACACCATGAACTGAAAAGGACAACACATTGAAGAGCACAGCTCGACAGCCATATTGAGACAGGCATGTGGTCTGTTCTGAAGAAAGACTGACCACAAAATGATGCCTCAGCTAGAAACATTTAAGTAACTAACAAGTTTGTGTGCCGCCTGAAACTACACATCGCCATTTATCAGGTTGTTTTGTTGCCAATATTCAAATGTACTTTGCATATTGTTATTATTTATGAATATTATCAATAATACATTATTTAAAGTGTAACTTAACTCCTGCTTGTCTTTTACTATACCTAATTGCCTGAGGTTATACATAAATATATTGGACAGAGACCAATTTTTTCCAATTTTGATTCTGTACATTAACACAATGAATTTTAAATGAAACAACTCAGATGCAGTTGAAGTGCAGACTTTCGGCTTTAATTCAGTGGGTTGAACAAAAAGATTGCATAAAAATGTGAGGCAACTAAAGCATTTTTTAACACAATCCCTTTATTTCAGGGGCTCGAAAGTAATTGAACAAATTAAATAACTGGAAATAAAATGTTCATTTCTAATAATTGGCTGAAAAACCTTTGCTGGTAATGACAGCCTGAAGTCTTGAGCTCATGGACATCACCAGACGCTGGGTTTCCTCCTTTTTAATGCTCTGCCAGGCCTTTACTGCAGCGGCTTTAAGTTGCTGTTTGTTTGTGGGCCTTTCTGTCCAAAGTTTAGTCTTCAACAAGTGAAATGCATGCCCAATTGGGTTAAGATCAGGTGACTGACTTAGCCATTCAAGAATTGTCCACTTCTTTGCTTTAATAAACTCCTGGGTTGCTTTGGCTGTATGTTTTGGGTCATTGTCCATCTGTATCATGAAACACCACCCAATGAGTTTGACGTCATTTAGCTGGATTTGAGCAGACAGTATGTCTCTGAACACCTCAGAATTCATTTGGCTGCTTCTGTCCTGTGTCACATCATCAATAAACACTAGTGTCCCAGTGCCACTGGCAGCCATGCACACCCAAGCTATCACACTGCCTGACTCCACCGTGTTTTACAGATGATGTGGTATGCTTTGGATGATGAGCTGTTCCACGCATTCTTCATACTTTTTTGTTGCCATCATTCTGGTAGAGGTTGATCTTGGTTTCATCTGTCCAAAGAATGTTTTTCCATAACTGTGCTGGCTTTTTTAGATGTTCTTTAGCAAAGTCCAATCTAGCTTTTCTATTCTTGAGGCTTATGAGTGGCTTGCACCTTGCAGTTCACCCTCTGTATTTACTTTCATGCAGTCTCCTCTTTATGGTAGACTTGGATATCGATATGCCGACCCCCTGGAGAGTGGTGTTCACTTGGTTGGCTGTTGTGAAGGGGTTTCTCTTCACCATGGAAATGATTCTGCGATCATCCACCACTGTTATCTTCCGTGGACGTCCAGGTCTTTTTGCGTTGCTGAGTTCACCAGTGCTTGTTTTCTTTCTCAGGATGTACCAAACTTAGATTTTGCCACTCGTAATATTGTAGCAATTTCTCGGATGGTTTTTTTCTGTTTTTGCAGCTTAAGGATGGCTTCTTTCACCTGCATGGAGATCTCCTTTGACCGCATGTTGTCTGTTCACAGCAAAATCTTCCACATGCAAGCACCACACCTCAAATCAACTCCAGGCCTTTAATTTGCTTAGTTGATAATGACGTAAAGACAGACTTGGCCACACCTGCCCATGAAATAGCCTTTGAGTCAATTGTCCAATTACTTTTGAGCCCCTGTAATGAAGGGATTGTGTTAAAAAAATGGTTTAGTTGCCTTACATTTTTATGCAATCATTTTGTTCACCCCACTGAATTAAAGCTGAAAGTCTGCACTTCAACTGCATATCTGAGTTGTTTCATTTAAAATTCATTGTGTTAATGTACAGAACCAAAATTAGAAAAAGTCGTCTCTGTCCAAATATTTATGAACCTAACTGTACATGTAGAAGGGAAGGTGGGGAGAAGTTACATGGTACACTACAATATAAACAGTGGTAAGTCAATGGGATTTGAGGCATTCTGACAAAGGCTACATATTAATAATACAAAAGGGAAAAGTAGAGTAAAATAGAACTCTACCAAGACAAAACAGTACTGAAGTCTCACAGATCGGTTAAGGGTTACTGTTCACTTCAGGATGGATGCAAAAATTAGACATCAGTGGGTAACCCAGCGGCTTAGTGTCTTTTGTGTAATATTTTGTTTAATGTCTTTCTCTTTAGTGCCAGGGCCAGCACAGAGGAAAAGCTCATGAGGTTCAGTCTCATCTGTGGGGACCAGTGTTTCCCAAACTCAGTCCTGGGGACCCCCTGTGGCTTCAGGTTTTTGTTCCAACCAGATTCCTAATCAGTGACAACACCTTATAGCACTGATCTCATTTAATTAGCTGGTATTTTTTTTTTCTTTTATTCGACATTCAGAAAAGCTTAGCAGCATGATTTTTACATTCATAACATATTTAGAAATATTCCTGCTTTTGCTATAATGCTTCACTCTCTTTTGTTGATTTCATTATACTTTGCCGTTTCTCTGTGCAGTTTTCCCCCTTCGTTGTATCTTATTAATAACAATTTAAAACGAGCAGATCAGACACCCAGGCAAACAACACTGAATAATCAAAGGCTGCAACTACTTTAGAGTCAGACCCACTAATTAGTAAAAATTGGAGACCTAGAAAAGTAGAATGAAAATTAAGATGAAAATACTGTTAAAAAGAAAAAAATACATTATTCCTATATAACTGCTTGGTACATTGTAATTTTTTTTTTTTAGCAAACTTAGTTTTCTAATTTCTATATTGTTTCCTAAACACAGAACTTGAGAAATATCAATTCACTTAATTAGCCCAGGAGTCCAATTAAAAACAGAATCTGGTTGGAACAAAAACCTGCAGCCACGGGGGTCCACCAGGACTGAGTTTGGGAAACACTGGTGTGGACTTTTCTCCTGCCATTCCACTATTTATGCCCACATGCAAACACAAGCATTTTAATTGGGTGGTTAATGGTAAGACAACATGGTGTGGGTGTGGTCATAGCTCTACGCTGTGATAGGCTGGCATCCCGTTCTTGTCAGCAAATGACATCCAGATTGGCTCCGCTGCTTACAATCCAAAATGTGAAGCAAGCTGATTTATTAAATAGGTGAATGGGTTTGTGTTTTGGTTTTTTTCCTCTTTCTGATGAGCACCTTTGAAAAGAAAGACAAATGTAATCTGATCAATGTCTGTGACATCCCACTGATGGTTTGGGTATTTAACTACAATGGGATTTACTTTCCCTCCACAGAGGGAGGATTGCATTCTCTTAAACTCACGGTGAGACAAAAACCTGCAAGATTGATGGAAAGACAGATAAGTACAGTGTGCAACTATCAATGATGGAGAGGACGAGGCAGGGGACACAAAGAACTACCTTTGTTTTTCATCGCACACGTCCCATTGTCTTCAACATGCTTCTCTAAAGTTTTCAGATGAATGTTGTCTTTCATTTTCTTCCAGGCTGGAACAAATCTGAAAAGAAGCAGTGAGTCAATAATTTAATCCTAATGTTATACAGCAGCATAGGCACCACATAGACACTTTAGAAAGCCAACAACAGAACAGATTTGTGAGCCTACATGTACTGCTACTTTTCAATAATGGACTTTGTATTCCAATTTTATACTATGGATTCAGAAAATATCGATACCCCTTCACTTTCTGCAGATCTTTATGTTGCAGATTTCATTTTAAATGGATCAATTTGCCATTTATGTTTATCAATCTACATTAAATAATTCATAATGACAAAATGGAAACTTATTTTCAGAAGTTTACAAATCTCTCTATTATAAAAGAAAATCTTGAGACAAGACTAGACTATTAACCATGAGATTTAGCAGAGCTTTAAAAGTGTTTTTTTTTGTTGAAATGGGGGAACCTGACAGAAGGACACCATCTCAGCAGCACTCCACCAAGCAGATGTTTTTTTGGTAGAGTGGCTAGATTGAAGCCACTCTTGAGTGAAAGGCATATGATAGCCTGCTTGGAGTTTGCCAGATGGCATTTAAAGATTCTCTGGTCAGATGAAACCATGTGATGGGATTTATAGCAGATTGCATTCCTTTCACTGCTGGCTAGAAACCTGGTGTACAAATAAAAGCATAGCGTTTGTGAACAATTGGGATGATTTTTGGGAAAGGCCTGGATTTTTCAGAAGAGATGGTCTTCATCCTAACTGGAGGGGATCTTATGTATTATCCCAAAATATGGCAGCAAAACTGCCATAACATCCAGGCCGCAGTCATGTGATCTTAAATCGCAGGCTGTTGTTTATCCCACCTGTTATTTTCCTGAAGTTGTTACCCATAATTCCTGTTGTGGGGCATCCAGTAAATTTAGTCTTGATACAAACCTTAAATTAATTGATAACCAAAAAATAAGGTGTATAATTAGACCAAGGGATAAAACCAGACACTCCACCAGGGGCATCTGTAATAGAAATTTAATTCAAATTAAAAAAAAATATATCAGCAGTTCAGAAAGAACCATGCAGTTTTAAATGCTGTTTATTGAACATTCGCTCTATTGGCACTAAAGCTGTTTTGGTAAATGATATTATATTAAGTTCAAAATCTGATCTGTGTCTTCTTACTGAAACCTGGCTTAGTAAATGTGACACTGTTCCCCTAGCTGAGGCGTCACCAGATGGATACTCGTTCCTTCATAAGTCTAGAGATTCTGGTCGAGGAGGAGGCCTTGGAATAATTCATTGTAACAAAATGCAAATCACTCCTAAAAATTTAGGCAACTTTACATCCTTTGAGGCATTCATTTTAAATATTAAAACAGATTCCAACACAATTATAGTGCTAGTCTACAGACCACCAGGGCCATATTCATTGTTCATGACTGAATTTAGCAACCTTCTGTCTGATTTGGCTATAAATTATGATCACGTAGTTCTGATGGGGATTTTAATGTACACATTGATGTGGAAACTGACACTTTTAGCAAATGTTTTACTTATTTGTTAAATTCAGTAGGATTTTGTCAGATTGTCAAAGGTCCAACTCATAATCATAACCATACATTAGATTTAATTATAACTTACAAAGTTGAAATTCAAAATTTAAATATTACTCCATTAAATGTAGTTATTTCAATCACTTCTTAATTACATTTGATTTAGTTCTGCCCATGCCAGCACTCACAGATTAAAACAAAGACAGTGCGACATCTAGATTGTAATTCTGCTTCAAAATTTATAGATACCTTGAGTAAGTCGAGTGTAATTGTGGAAAACCATTTAGATCAGTTAACATCAAATGTAAACGTGGAAAACAATTTAGATCAGCTAACATCACATTATAATGTGACCTTGAGAGATGCTCTGGACACAGTGGCTCCCCTAAAACAAAAGTGATCAAAGCACATAGAAACTCTCCCTGGTTTAATGAAAATACTGAGCTCTTAAATTAGAGTGTCAAAACTGGAGCAGATGGAGAACAACAAAGCTACATGTCTTTCAAATTGCATGGACAGAGAGTGTAATAAATATAAAAAGCCCTCTTTAAAGCTCGCTCAGAATACTATTCTACATTAATAGATAGCAATAATAAAAATCCTAGGGTACTTTTAGAGCAGTGGCTAAATTAACAAATGGGAATTCAGATCAACAGTGCAAAATACCAACAGATATTAGCAGTACAGACTTTATGAACTTCTTCAATGAGAAAATTAAAAATATAAGATCCCAGATCTCAGCATCACAGTACAAACCAAATACTAGCTTAGCAGACCCTGTCACACATTGCATTCAGCACTTTAATAATTTTAATCCTGTAACTGAGCAGGAAGTCTTAACTTTAATTACTAAAATGAAGCCCACTACTTGTTCCCTAGATCCAGTGCCAACAAAACTAGTAAAATGTGCAATGGATGTTCTTGCAGCCTATTCTAACCATTATCAATAGTTCATTACTGCATGGCACAGTACCTGATGCACTAAAAGTGTCAGTCATTAAACCTTTACTTAAAAAGTCAGACCTAGACCCACACATACTAAATAACTATAGGCCTATTTCAAATTTACCATTTCTCTCTAAAATACTAGAAAAGTAGTCGCCAGTCAGCTTCAGTCACACCTTACGCATTACAATTTATTTGAGAAATTCCAGTCTGGCTTTCGCACTGGTCATAGTACAGAAACGGCACTAACACGGGTTGTAAATGACATTCTGATATCCTCTGATGAAGGAAACTCCACTGTAATTATGTTGTTGGACTTAAGTGCAGCATTTGACACCATTGACCATTCTATTTTACTGCACAGGCTAGAAAGCGATGTTGGGCTTACAGGCCCGTGCTCGCTTGGTTCAGTTCTTATTTATCAAATCGATTCCAGTATGTACAGAAATGTGCTGACAGTACTCCATCATTATACACAGAAGTTCAATATGGTGTCCCTTAGGGCTCAGTACTGGGACCTTTACTGTTTTCACTTTACATGCTTCCACTGGGATCTCTCATTAGGAAACATAATGTTAATTTTCACTCGTATGCAGATGACACCCAGTTATACCTTTCATTTAAATCAAATGAAGTTTCTCCGATGTTGTCTTTAATTAGTTGTGTTAGTGAATTAAAGGAATGGATGAATGAGAACTACTTGTCTTTAAATACAGATAAAACAGAGATGTTAATTGTTGGAGGGAATGACGCTGATCACAGCAATATTTTGTCATCATTTAACTCAGTTGGAATCCCAATTAATTTTACTGAATCAGCCCGCAATCTAGGAGTTATCTTTGACTCTAGCATGTCATTTAAAGCATATTACAAAGTTGTCCAAAACATGTTTTTCCATCTTAAAAATGTTAGGAAATTAAGGCGCTTTCTAAATAAACAGGATTGTGAGAAATTAATTCATGCATTTATCTCTAGTAGGATTGACTACTGCAATGCGGTGTTCACTGGCTGTTCAAACTGTTCTCTATACAGCCTCCAGTTAATCCAAAATGCGCTGCAAGAATTATTACAAGAACAAGAAAATATGAACACATAACCCAGTTCTTAAATCTTTACACTGGCTCCCAGTTAAGTTTAGGGCAGATTTCAAAATCCTCCTTTTAACATATAAAGCATTAAATGGCCAAGGTCCGGCTTACTTGTCTGAACTTATCATGACTTACAAACCTGAGCACATTAAGATCTCAAGATGCCGGTCTGCTTAGGATTCCAAGGATTAATAAAATAACAGTGGGAGGTCGAGCTTTTAGTTACAGGGCCCCTAAACTGTGGAATGGTCTTCCTGCTTCCATAAGAGATGCCCCTTCAGTCTCAGCCTTTAAATCCCGGCTGAAGACTCACTACTTCAGTTTAGCATATCCTGACTAGAGCTGCTGATTAACTGTACAGACTGCATCTCTGTTGTTAGTCATTAGCACTAAACATAAGTAACATGATAATTATATTTGAATACTAACCCTCACCTATTCTGTTTCTTTCTCGGTACCCAAATGTGGCATTGGTGCCACGCCCACCTGCCAAGTTGTTTGCCTGCCTATGGTAAAGTCATCCCTAATGGAGGATCACAGGAATCATGGGAAAAAGAGGGTCCTTTCATCGGATTGGCTGGAGCAACGTTTCAGCCGTGGCATGGCCAAATGGGGAGGCAGCTAGATGGATGAGGTCTCCAGGACTCTAAAAATATCCAAACCTAATTATGTCATATCATCTACTGTTAAACCGTACTTCTAAAATTTTATTATTATGCTGTATTAAGGAATTGTTCTGTTCTGTGTATTGTATTGTATTGACCCCCTACTTTTGACACCCACTGCACGCCCAACCTACCTGGAAAGGGGTCTCTCTTTGAACTGCCTTTCCCAGGTTTCTTCCATTTTCCCTACAAGGTTTTTTGGGAGTTTTTCCTTGTCTTCTCAGAGAGTCAAGGCTGGGGGGCTGTCAAGAGGCAGGGCCTGTTAAAGCCCATTGCGGCACTTCCTGTGTGATTTTGGGCTATACAAAAATAAACTGTATTGTATTGTATGAAACAAAACGGTAACACTGTCCAAAATTTTTGAAAATCGTTACATTTGGGATGAGCTGAACGTACAGTGCTAAACTGCAGCAAAGGTCAGTAGGTGGTCGCACCTCAGGAAGTGTTCCCAGGGTCAGGCAGTAAAGGAACTACCCCTCAATCTGGGGGTCGATAGGAGAAGGACTGGAGTAGAGAACAAGTGAAGCCAGAGGATGACGAAAAGAAAAGAACGTAAAATGGAAAGAAAGAGTTTATGTCGTCATATACAGTCCCAAGTGCAAAGGGGTAGCCTGTGGCAAAAAATAAAATATGCTATCAACCTGGAACTGTTGTGGAAAGTGGTGTCTGATGGGTTTGGAGCATAGCAACACCCCCTGGTAGTGACAAACACAAGAAAATTATCACTGGTTCCATGCTGGTTTTCAGATTTATTCCTGCTGATGATGAATTAATGACATGGAAAGCATTTTGCTTAAAGCATTCTTGCAAATGTAAGAGGAGGTTTTTACGAAGCCAGGGTTTTGTCTTAACCAAGTTACTCACCTTATCTCGGTTTTGTTTGGATATGCAAATGCACTGAATGATTTCAAAACAGTTGGCAAATTGACTTAATAATTTATGATACTACGAGAGAATATCCAGCCATCCATTATCCAACCCGCTATATCCTAACAACAGGATCTCGTGGGTCTGCTGGAGCCAATCCCAGCCAACACAGGGCACAAGGCAGGAAACAAACACTGGGCCGGGCGCCACACACACACACCAAGCACACACTAGGGATAATTTAGGATCACCAATGCACCTAACCTGCATGTCTTTGGACTGTGGGAGGAAACCAGAGCACCGGAGGAAACCCACGCAGACACGGGGAGAACATGCAAACTCCACGCAGGGAGGACCTGAGATGTGAACCCAGGTCTCCTAACTGCGAGGCAGCAGCACTACCCACTGCGCCACCATGCCACCCAAGCTGTAACATACCTTTGCTAAAAAAATAATCACTTGTTGATGCCACAGTAATGTAATGTTTTATCATAAATCTGTTATTAAGGCAATAAACATGATGTTTTGATTCAAACTGAGTTCTTCTTGTTCTTAATTTCTGTTACAAGGATACAACTAAACTCCTCCTTTCATCACATTGCTTTCTTCAGTAGGATGCAGACCTGCACCCATAAATGTATTAATTACCCACTTACACACCTTTATAATGCATGAAAAGTTGCAACTTTAGATTAGGTGCTGAATAAACCCCCACAACTAATGAATAAATGATTTAAAGACAAGTGTGAAAGTCTGCAAAAATTCTTCCAGTGTTACAAGCAGGCCAGAACAAGAAATAAGCAGTTTTACAGACTGCACAACTCCTGAACAACACACTCGCATATGATAAATAAAACATATGTAAATAATATTTAAAGACATTTGTCACTAATCAGCTAGATATTTATGAATGCAGTCTCAACATGTGTGCTAACAAATGGTAAAATATATCATACAAGCCATTTGTTAAATAATTTGTAAATGTATGAATAATCAATTAATGCCAATTATAAATATCTCAATGAACACAAACTCATGATCTGTTGAACACTACATAATGCTTATTGATGCTTTATTAATAAAAGTTATTAAGAAGTACTACCCAAATCAAATATAAAACCACTGCAGTATAACAACTTTGAGAAGAACCTGTAATTTAATTACAAATGTCAGCAAACCTCTATATTTCATTTACTATTTAACTTTTAATGAATGTTAGAATGTACATTAACCCTTCAACTATTTTTTACATTTTTTTTCCTGCCCTTATTCCTTTAGTCACATTTAAACCATTTACAGTACCTGCTAGAATGTGCCACACTGCACCTCCTCAGTCCCTTTTCTGGATGCTTGTCTGCACTTTCAGGTCCTCCGGTCTTAAAAGCACAGGAGTGGAGTTACGTCACTGAGTGCCTCTGCGAAGACAGCAACCTTTGTAATGCAGCGCAAAGGAGAAAGACGCCCGCTGTGATTCTGAGACCTTGATGACTCCTCCGAGGTGCCTGGGTGACAGGTCAGCAAATACTGTACAGTAAGTGTGCAACACTCAGGTGTGGTGTGGAAAAACTGAAGGAATTCATCTGCCTTTGCTTTAAATAAAACTGATATAGTGTACATTTCAGTTTTAATAACTGACTTCACAACTTCACAGTCCTGGGTTCAAATCCTAGTCTCTTTGCGGAGTTTGAATATTCTTCCAATGTTCGTATGTTTTTTTTTCCCCAGAGCCTTCTTCCCAAAGACTTGTGCCTGAGATTCTTTGCCATAGATGGCACTGAGTCCTATATACTGTATGTATGAAATAGGAATCAAGTCCTGACCTTCACGTTACAAATCAAGTCTCAAGTTAAGTCATGTCAAGATGAGTCATAGTTGATAGGACTTGACTAAAAAAGTGCTTACACATAGATAGATAGATAGATAGATAGATAGATAGATAGATAGATAGATAGATAGATAGATAGATAGATATGAAAGGCACTATATAGTTCATTTAATTAGATAGATAGATAGATAGATAGATAGATAGATAGATAGATAGATAGATAGATAGATAGATAGATAGATAGATAGATAGATAGATACTTTATTCATCACAAGGGGAAATTCACATAATCCAGCAGCAGTATACTGATACAAAAAAAATATTAAATTAAATAGTAATAAAAATAGATAGATAGATAGATAGATAGATAGATAGATAGATAGATAGATAGATAGATAGTGTGGAGGATGGCCGCCAGGTGGAGCCCTCCTTGCAGCGTGGAGGTCCCCAGAAGACCAGCAGGGCATCATGGACAATGGAGTTTTTATGCACAGCCCTGCTGGATGCCATGGGGGCCACACGAGGGAGCTGCAGGAAAGACCGAAGATTTCTTCATGCCCTATGACCCGGAAGTTCGTCATAGGAAGAGCGACGGGCTTCCGGGTTGAAGAAAAGAACTTTTACCTGACCCGGAAGTGATTGAGAATCACATGGACTGGGGATTGGGAGCACTTCCGGGTCAGGAGATATAAAAGTACAGTGAAAGCTCCCAGACGGCGAGCTGAGCTGGGTGGAAGGCTGGCAACACATCTGGGAGCTGGAGGATTGCTTCTTAGTGATTATTATTGTGATTTATGAGTATAGTGGTGGAGAGTGTGCTTTGTGCACTGTTGCAATTGAATAAAGTCGATTTGAGGACTTTTACCTGGTGTCTGGAGTCGTGGTCAGGGGTTCAAAGGAGCGAGAGCGCCCCCTATCTATCACAATAGATAGATAGATAGATAGATAGATAGATAGATAGATAGATAGATAGATAGATAGATAGATAGATAGATGTGAAAGGCACTATATAACAGTTACATTGATAAACTAAAAAGGAAGAAAGTTAAAAAGGTAGACAATGTCTGACTTAGCAGTTCCAGTCCCTGAAAGCCATTATGCAGATGTATTGTTGTTGGTATAAAGGAGGCCCCCATTGTGTTTCTTAACACTCTACTCCTCAATAATTTGTTGGCTGAAAGTCCTCAGTGTTGGTGTGGCATGGCAATGATGTGCAGCATTGTTCCTAATGGCACTGAATTTTGTCATCCTTCCCTCCTTTGCTACTACCTCAGAGTACTTCAGAGCAATGCAGATACACAATCTAGTCTCATATTTATAAATTAACAAAATATTTTAGCAATCCCTTATCATTTCTGCATTGCACTTGCATAAAATTAGGATCAACCAGAAGTGATTGCTTATTTGTGCACATGTATGGCTCTACTATCACCCTTCTATGACTAAACAGCAGAATAAAAAGGGAGTTGGATGTGGGGACTGCCAGTATTTTCGCTTTGAACAATGAGGGAGAGTCAGTTTATTTACAGCCCATAATATTAGGGTAGTCGTTCCTCTGAAATCGAGTACTGCATTTGCATTTGTGTTAAAATGCTAACTGGCTCCTGTTCTTCTTTGAAGTCGTAGACTGCATTAAGATCTGCTAAAGCCACATTCTCTGTCCCACGATCATCTCTACTAAGCAAAAGTATTTAGAAATAATGAATGTCATTAGTATTAGATTATATATACTATATTTTAACTAATACTATATATTAATTCCCAAGGGAAATTTCAAATATATACTACAGCAAAACAAAGCCCAGAAAAGCATAAAATAAACACAGACACAAAGTATAACATAACACTTCTTTATCTTCTTCTTCTTCTTCTTTTCACTTCTATGTGGGGTCGATTTTTTTATAGGCTTCAATGTGATTTTTACTGCTGGATGTCTTTCCTGATGCCAACTCTCCCCATTTATCTGGACTTGGGCATTTTTCAAAATGAAGCCTGGGTTCATATGAAATGAAAACATGTACGACACATATTATGTTAAACAATGACTGTAGCAAATTCCAGTTTCAATCATCTTTCTATGGCTTCTGGCTGCAGTGAAGGAGGAGGTGTTGTTACACACTGTTGATGAGACTGGCTGAAGTGGTACATTAGTTGAAAAAGTGACACATCAGTTACTGTATTTGGGGCCAGCACTCTAGCAAGTGTAACAGTCCTTATCAGTTTCAAAATGACAAACAAATCTTAAAGATGTTGCTGTTGTGTTCATGATTTTTGACCTACCGATCTTGCAGATGGTGTTGTTGAAAAAACTTTCATCTGTTTTCAAAGAAGTCATTCATAGAGACCAGATGAAAATGCAGAAAGTTCTTTATTTGCACATAGATATGCACAAATGTCCATGGAGTGAGCAATTATTAATACAACTCATGCCCTTTCATACTTTTCTCTTAGCATTACCTTATCTAATGCATCACGTCATCTTACTCTTAATATGCAGAATTTAGCCATTGAACTACAGTCACCAGTAACTTCATATACATTGTGATGGATGGGCAGGGCCATTACCCGGCCCGGACACCAGCTGGGTGGAAGGATAGAGGGGGCATTATCTTCCCTGGAACACTAGAGGGCAGCCCCCCCAGGGCATGCTGGGAGTTGGAGTTTGTAGCAGCCCTGTTGAGTTCTGTGGATGACTCCAGGGGGTGCTGCAGGTACAGCTGAACCATTTGTGACACCACTTCCTCCACACCTGGAAGTTCTGTCAGATGAAGGTCATGGAGCACTTGGACCACTTCTGGGTGCCATATAAAAGGAGCCAGCTGACAATACTCGAGGAGCCAAGTGTGATCTGTGTCTCCAGGTACAGCCCATTAACATTCTAACTATTAGGGTGGCACAGAAAATTAAAGCAAATGATGCACACAAAAATGAGGTGACATGCACAAAATAAAAGCGGTGACACGCAATAACATACGAGCAGTATCAGAATTAAAATGTGGCAAAATATTAAAACAAGTGTTGTGCACAAACTAGGAGGTGACAGGCACGAAATAAGAGGGGTGTCAGCACTAAAAGGTATTTACTTTTGTGGCACATTTTGGATCAAGGATGTAGCAATAGCAGAAGGACACCCTGTAATGATGTGGGTTTTGACATCCTGGGATGGGATCTGTTTAATTTTTGGGCTGTTTGCATTTATGTTTGGGTTGGGTGTACATATTTTTGGCATATGATACCTGCTTAGCTCACAGCTGTAAGATCAATGGTGACAGATATCATTAATGTTAAGAAGTTATATGTGTTTATGTATTTTATTATTTTGTTATTTTTGAGTTATGGTTGTGTATTTTCTATTATGTGTATAATTATGTTCTCTCTCTTTAAATGTCCAACTGTTCCTTGTTCTTTGTGGGTGGAGTCCCAGGAGATGGGGGCCCTGACATCACCAATCCTGGTCCCGCCTTCTGTCTATTTAAGTAAGCTGAGACGGCTCAGGGCAGGAATTACTAGCTCATAGTAAGTACTGTGTTTTCTTTGTTGGATTTTTTGGATTGTTGATCATTATTATTATCCTACACAGTCACTTTTCTCACTTTCACTTCTGACAAATGCAATTGGACCAATTAAACTTGCATAAGTAATTTCAGAGGCAGTTTCTACCCCTAACTGTGAGGCTACTAAACAGTTAGACATAAGAACAAATATAGTATAGTGTGCAAATTGTATATAATTGTATATCCTGAATATGTTGCATTCTATGAATGCCATTAGTTTGGGTATGTCTTATTGGGTATTTCATTTCTGTGCAAAATTCTGTGGAGACCTGCAAGTGAGACATTCTCATCTTTCCCTGCAGATCAGCCGATGAACCCTTAGCCTAAAGTCACTTCCCCTCCTCAGAAGACAGCCAATGTCACTTCCTCTTCCGGTCCTCCAGATCCCACTTCCATCTGATGTAATTTCCGGTCCCAGAATTCCACCAACCTGTTACATCACTTCCTGTCTACCTGCTACATATGCTACCCATGTTCTTTTTGTCCTCAATTCTGTTTTGAGCTCATGTCTGTAAAGACCTACTCTACACCAACTTTATTTCAAGTATACGGGGTGGATCTCAAAACCTCTTACATTGTTTTGTGCATTCTTTTACAATACATATATATATATATATATATATAGTTCAGTCCATAAATATTTGGACAGAGAGAACTTTTTTCTAATTTTGGTTCTGTACATTACCACAATGGTCCTGTGTCACATCATCAATAAACACTAGTGTCCCAGTGCCACTGGCAGCCATGCATACTCAAGCCATCACACTGCCTGACTCCAATGTGTTTTACAGATGATATAGTATGCTTTGGATAATGAGCTGTTCCATGCCTTCTCCATCCTTTTTTGTTGCCATCATTCTGGTAGAGGTTGATCTTGGTTTCATCTGTCCAAAAGATGTTTTTCGAGAACTGTGCTGGCTTTTTTAGATGTTCTTTAGCAAAGTCCAATCTAGCCTTTCTATTCTTGAGGCTTATGAGTGGCTTGCACCTTGCAGTGCATTCTCTGTATTTACTTTCATGCAGTCTCCTCTTTATGGTAGACTTGGATATCGATACGCCAACCCCCTGGAGAGTGTTGTTCACTTGGTTGGCTGTTGTGAAAGGTTTCTCTTCACCATGGAAATGATTCTGCAATCATCCACCACTGTTGTCTTCCGTGGACGTTCAGGTCTTTTTGCGTTGCTGAGTTCACCAGTGCTTGCTTTCTTTCTCAGGATGTACCAAACTGTAGATTTTGCCATTCATAATATTGTAGCAATTTCTCAGATTTTTTTTCTGTTTTCGCAGCTTAAGGATGGCTTCTTTCACCTACATGGAGAGCTCCTTTGACCGCATGTTGTCTGTTCACAGCAAAATCTTCCACATGCAAGCACCACACCTCAAATCAACTCCAGGCCTTTTATCTGCTTAATTGATAAGACATAATGACGGACTTGAACACACCTGCCCATGAAATAGCCTTTGAGTCAATTGTCCAATAACTTTTGAGCCCCTGAAATGAAGGGATTGTGTTAAAAAAATGCTTTAGTTGCCCCACATTTTTATGCAATCATTTTGTTCAACCCACTGAATTAAAGCTGAATGTCTGCACTTCAACTGCATCTGAGTTGTTTCATTTAAAATTCATTGTGGTAATGTACAGAACCAAAATTAGAAAAAAGTTGTCTCTGTCCAAATATTTATGGACTTAACTATATATATATATATATATATATATATATATATATATATATATATATATATATATATATATATATATATATATATATATTATATATATATATAAAATATATATATATATATATATACAGTACAGGCCAATGACCCCAAACACACCTCCTCATTCAATGTGTTTTCTTAATTTTCATGACCATTTACAGCACTCCATCACTCTCCTTCTTGGTCAAATAGCCCTTACACAGCCTGGAGGTGTGTTTGGGGTCATTGTCCTGTTGAAAATAAATGATCGTCCAACTAACCTGACTTCTGCACAACACAACTGCTGGTCCCAACCCCATTGATAAAGCAAGAAATTCCACTAAATAACCCTGATAAGGCACACCTGTGAAGTGAAAACCATTTCAGGTGACTACCTGTTGAAGCTCATCGAGAGAATGCCAAGAGTGTGCAAAGCAGTAATCAGAGCAAAGGGTGGCTATTTTGAAGAAACTAGAATATAAAACATGTTTTCAGTTATTTCACCTTTTTTTGTTAAGTACATAACTCCACATGTGTTCATTCATAGTTTTGATGCCTTCAGTGAGAATCTACCAAAGTAAATGGTCATGAAAATAAAGAAAACACATTGAATGAGGAGGTGTGTCCAAACTTTTGGCCTGTACTGTATATATATATATATATATATATATATATATATATATATATATATATATATATATATATATATATATATATATATATAGTAACAGAAAGAGAGGACAACAATAAAGAGTTGGGGTGCCAAGCTGGCCACTCCATATAACTGTTTGCAGCAAAGTTTTTTGAAAAATAAATAAACATGCTATTACTGCAGAGTTGTCTCTGAAGATATGAATTCAAAACAAAACTGTCCCAAGATGGCAGAGCTTTTGGGCCTGTCTAACAGAAAGAGGTGGGTCCAGGTGGATGGGCACTGGAAGTGACATGAAATGTGTTCTAGCTGTCAATCAACTGATATGCAGATGGAGGAAATAAAAAAGGCATTAAAACACAGAGCCAACCCCTGAAACAGTGATAGAATTGCATTCAGAAGAGCACATCAGCTGTCCCTTATGTGCATATGTGTAACTATATATATATATATATATATATATATATAGTGTGACAAATCGGGGAGCTGTCGTCCCCTTGAACCCTCAGACCAGACGCCAGACACCAGATAAAAGTCCAAATAATTACTTTATTATTAATAATAATGTGCACAAGCACCTCCACCTCCACTATACACTATATAATAATCAATACAATTCTCAATAAATCAATAACAATAATTAATCCTCCACACCTCCCAGCAGCTCAGTCACCCTTCCTCCCAACTCGGCCCACTGCTGGGATCTCCCACAGTTCTTTTATAGTCCTTGACCCAGAAGTGTTTCTCTCCCTCTGTCCATGTGACTTTGTAACACTTCCGGGTCAGCTGAAAACTCCTTTTTCTTCAACCTAGAAGTACGTTATTTCTTCTGTCCCCGTGACTGGGATGTACTTCCGGGCTGTATGGAAAATATAAGTCTCTGGGTCTCCCTACAGCATCCCCTAGCGGCCCCGACGTTATCCAGGAGGGCTGTTCATTAAATCTCCAAAGACCATGAGGCCCTGCTGGAATTCGGGGCATCTCCACATCGCAGGGAGGGCTCCATCTGGCAGCTTGGGGGTATTGGCTGGGATAAGTTACCGGCCATAGTCCACAATAGTGTGGCAGGCGGCTGGGAGCTGTGCCCAGTCGGGATGCCTAGAAGGATCGGGAGAGGGAATATTCCTCCCCCGGACCACGAGAGGGCAGCCACTCAGGTTTGTATGGGGGCCACGGGAACTGAGCATGGGAGCACAACCCTATAGGGGCCCGTGGTCACCACCAGGGGGCGCCCAGAAGGCTGTGAAGCCCTGGATGTCAGCACTTCCACCACACCTGGAGGTGCTGGCGGAAGTATTACCAGGGACACCAGGAAGCTCATCAGGAGGCACCTGGAGCACGTCCGGGTGGGCATAAAAGAGGCCGCCGGGGCACTGGGTTGTGTGTGGGACTTTTATAAATAGTACTATAAATAAAATGTATATATATATATATATATATATATATATATATATTGTCACACACGTGTGCGAATAGATGGCAGCTAAAAAGCTTGAGTAATGCTAATACTACACCAGACCAGGGGGCAGCAGGGTGTACTGACTGTCTTTCTCAGTTCCTTGCAGGTCAGTCCCAGGAAATCCCACCTTCTTCCGGCACCAGAGATGACATCACTTCCAGTTCCAGCCCCGATGACGTCACTTCCTCTACGGGCCTTTAAAGCCGCCAGCTTACCTCCAGTTCTCATTTGGACTCAATCTTGTGAACACCTTTGTTGAAATATTTAAAGTTTTGTGGCTGCCCCGAACTTTTACGTTGTCTATAGTGGTTGACTTATCACTATATATATACCATATATATATGATATGGTATCTGCTAAAAAGTACACAACACATGTTTCATCCTTATTGGAGCTCATCTAGTGGACACACTTTTGCATCCCCTTACAGGGATCGAACCTCAGACATAGGTAAAGCCTAAGACGCTGTACCACATTGGCTGGTTCACTTATTTGGCAGGGTGAAGATGTTTTATTTTTGGATTTGTGCTCTTTGGACCCCATTTTAAAATGTAAACTCAGGCATCATCCCTTTTAACTTTATAAAAAATATTTCACTTTAGGTCACAGTTTCCCATTGAAAATTAATGTATACGACGATTGTGAAAAAATAACTTCACCTTGAAAACGTATGAAACGTATATGTTAATGACTTAGATTTTACCTTCTCCTATTTGCTCCTGTTTGTCTCTTTGTCATTCTAATCTCTCATGGTGTTCATAACAAACCAATTACATGGAATTAATTCTGTGCATTGGCCATATTAACCTCAGAGGAGGATTTCAAGCTGCCTCAAGCCCAGAGGTGCCACAGAGTCTGGAGTTGGGAGAAGAGATGGGGTGAAGCATTGGCTAATAAGAAAACAAAGTCAAGCATGAGAGATACAAAAAGTGAGAGCCGTCAAAGTAAAAGGAATGTGCTTTGGGAATGTGTAAGCTACGCCACTTGTTAGAGAAGTGTAATAACTAGCTTGTTGTTTTTGCCTGTTTATTTGTACTTTGTTTTCTGCCTTGTGTGCCTTTTTGAAATTACCCCAACATATTAGATACTATAAGCCTCCTTATATTATGGAGTATAAAGTGGTTTCCTAGGCAGGTGTTTAATTACAAAAATAAAACAGGAGTAGATATGGGGACACACCATCTTTGAAACACAACTGGAGCAGCATGATAAATAAAAAGTATCATATGAAATGTACCATAGCAGGCAAACATAGCTTTAGACTTTTGCAGAGTCAATTCATGAAAATTATTTCCAATATAAACAAATAATATTAATCTTAATGTAGCAAGTTGTAAAAGAGTGCATTGTTTTGTAGGGTCAATGACCAGCAGGGTGGTAACTCAGGCCTTATCAGCTACTTGTCAGTGCACTAATACTGCTACCATAAATGATTAATCTAATCTCACAAGTAGCACATTCATTTCTTATCTGTTCGTCCATTTTCTGTACTTTTTGTTTTTATTTTATTTTGTTGAGGTCACGGCTAAGGGTATTGAGCAAACGACAGGAAGCCACCATGCTGACGATGTGTCAGTCCATTGTTCTGTGGATGAATGACCAAACTTTTCACAAGCGTCCAGTGCGAAAGACTTTTTCTAAGAAGTTTCTGAAGTGCTAAGTGGCAGTGCACTTGACATAGTTAACTCTTCATTAGATACTCGTGTCTCCCAGGATTCATTGAAGACTACAATCGTTATACCCTGCTCAAGAAAAATAATTTTGACTTCTTGATCTTTGACAATTTTAGAACTATTTCTAACCCACCTTTTTAAGTTAAATTCTAGAAAAAAAGCAGTTATTCAGCAGTTAAATGATTATATGAATACAAATTCTACTTTCAGTCAGTTATTACACCAAATCAACTCCATTGGTTAGTTAGTTATTTGCAGGTAAAGGCTGACACTAACAGCACATTCTGTTCTTGTTCTCTTAAGGCTTTAACACAGGCTCTTGACATCAAAGACCAGAGTGTTTTCATTAATGGGCTTAGCACCCCAAACGGGTGTCTCTGGCAGTAACGTAGGCTAATTTCTGTCTTATATAACAGGTAAAAAATTATTTTTTAGTTGTTGTGATTCTAGCTCGGAGGTTCATAACATTTAATGTGGTGTACCTCAAGGATCCATCCTCTGGTCCACTATTATTCTCAATCTACACACGTTTATTAGGACACGATATATCAAAACACAAGATAATCTACCAGAGTTATGAAGATAATGTACAACTTTACTTAGCATCTGATGACCCTGACATGCTCAGCTCTCTGATCCAATATTTTACTTGCATTTCAGATTGGATGAGTAGTAACTTCATCAAGCTAAACAATGGAAAAAATGTGAGTTTTACTTGGCAGAAATTTAAACGTAAGGGTTTTTGAAATTAACCTGATTGTTTGGTTTTGATGCTCCATGACTTTGAACTCTTATACATACCTAGTTCCTGGACATCTGGAATTGCAACCTACTGGAATCAGTGGATCAGACTGGCAAAAATAATGTGTAAAAACAGTGGTCCATTATTTGCAAGTGCCAAGAACAAACAGCCAAGTCCAGTATCACTGAAATATTTAACACTGTTCAAATTGCAATGGCACGCCTATTAAGAAAAAAATAAACTATTATGAAAAATATTTACAGAGAAAAAACAAATCTTTCCTCCTTCTTTCTACAAAGCGATATTCAAGGAATAGAAAATTGTTCTTCAAAAAAAAATATATATACATATATATAAACTGCTCAAAAAAATTAAAGGAACACTTTGAAAACACATCAGATCTCAATGGGAAAAAGAAATTCTCCTGGATATCTATACTGATATAGACTGGGTAATGTGTTAGGAACGAAAGGATGCCACATCATTTGATGGAAATGAAAATGATCAGCCTACAGAGCCCTGAATTCAAAGACGCCCCAAAAATCAGAGTGAAAAAATGATGTGGCAGGCTAGTCCATTTTGCCAAAATTTAATTGCAGCAACTCCAAATTGTACGCAGCACTTTGTATGGCCCCTGTGTTCTTGTATACATGCCTGACAACATCGGTGCATGCTTCTAATGAGATGACAGATGGTGTTGTGGGGGATCTCCTCCCAGATCTGGACCAGGGCATCACTGAGCTCCTGGACAGTCTGAGGTGCAACCTGGTGGCATTGGATGGACCAAAACATAATGTCCCAGAGGTGTTCTATTGGATTTAGGTCAGGAAAGTGTGGTGGCCAGTCAATGGTATCAATTCCTTCATCCTCCAGGAACTGCCTGCATACTCTCACCACATGAGGCCAGGAATTGTCGTGCACCAGGAGCCACTGTACCAGCATAGGGTCTGACAATGGGTCCAAGGATTTCATCCTGATACCTAATGGCAGCCAAGGTGCCTTTGTCAAGCCTGTAGCGGTCTGTGTGACCCTCCATGGATATGCCTCCCCAGACAATCATTAACCCACCACCAAACTGCTCATGCTGAATGATGTTACAGGCAGCATAATGTTCTCCATGGCTTCTCCAGACCCTTTCACTTCTGTCACGTGCTCAGGGTGAACCTGCTCTCATCTGTAAAAAGCACAGGGCACCAGTGGTGCATCTGCCAATTCTGGTATTCTATGGCGAATGCCAATCGAGCTGCATGCTGCTGGGCAGTGAGCTCAGGGCCCATTAGAGGACATGGGGCCCTTGGGTCACCCTCATGAAGTCTTTCTGGTTGTTTGGTCAGAGACATTCACACCAGTGGCCTGCTGGAGGTCATTTTGTAGGGCTCTGGCAATGCTCATCCTGTTCCTCCTTGCCCAAAGGAGCAGATACTGGTCCTGCTGATGGGTTATGGACCTTCTATGGCCCTCTCCAGCTCTCCTAGAGTAACTGCTTGTCTCCTAGAATCTCCTCCATGCCCTTGAGACTGTGCAGGGAGACACAGCAAACCTTCTGGCAATGACACGTATTGATGTGCCATCCTGGAGAAGTTGGACTACCTGTGCAACCTCTGTAGGGTCCAGGTATCGCCTCATGCTACCAGTAGTGACACTGATTGTAGTCAAATGCAAAACTAGTGAAGAAACAGTCAGAAAAGATGAGGAGGGAAAAATGTCAGTGGCCTCCACCTGTTAAACCATTCCTGTTTTGGGGGTCATCTCATTGTTGCCCCTCTAGTGCATCTGTTGTTAATTTCATTAACACCACAGCAGCTGAAACTGATTAACAACCCCCTCTGCTACTTAACTGACCAGATTAATATCCCATAAGTTTCATTGACTTTATGCTATACTCTCATTAAAAAGTGTTCCTTTAATTCTTTTGAGCAGTATATATATGGGTATCCTGGTTTTAAATAGAATATGCTGCATCAACAGGAGCTCTGTCCACAATGACTGCTTGGTCTGAATGCGGCTCCATCTTCTTTTATAGCATTTGGGCTAAAGGAGGTGGGGCCATCTCAGGGAATTGTGGGTGGGGCTAGGTGTCCTCCTTTTCATCTCCCATCTTAGCTATTGGACAAGGAAATGACACATTTCCAGTGTGAATGCAGTGTTAGATGGACGCTCATCCTAACAAGGATTAAGTTGGTTTCTGGCCACGAATGGAGGCCACAGTGGAAAACAAAGGGTGTCTGTTTCACAAGGTTGTGTTCTCCCCCCATAAACATAGTGGTAGCATCCCACTGGTGGGACACCCATAAGGATATCTGCAGGACATGCAAGGAATTACAATTATATATGTTTTGATGATTCATATAACTTTCAGTCACCTCATGTAGAGTGAGCTAGTCTCATCAATGGATTTAAAAGAAATAGATTCAAAATTTCTAAAATTGAAATTTCAATGATTTGTATTTTTATTTTTTTATCATTTTAATTACACATATTATTATTATTATTATTATTATTATTATTATTTACTTTTATTTGTTAAAACTGAATTCTCCATTTTTATTAAATGAATCTTCTATCAAGCAATTATGTATGTATGTGTGGATTTATTTTTATATTGAGATTGCCTAATTACTGTACAGTGCACTCAGTTCTAAAATATTAATTCAAATTCATGTTCATTTACTTAATTTCTGTATTAAAGTGATAGTTAACTTTGGCATTATTTACCAAGAATTTTAAACTTCATTAAAACAAATATATACCTTTAGTTCACATTAAATAGTCAAGTCTCAAGTTATAAAGATCACAAACAAGTCAAAATGAGTCATAGTTGATAGGACTTGAGTAAAAAAGTGCTGATAGATAGATAGATAGATAGATAGATAGATAGATAGATAGATAGATAGATAGATAGATAAGGCACTATATAATAGATAGATAGATAGATAGATAGATAGATAGATAGATAGATAGATAGATAGATAGATAGATAGATAGATAGATAGATAGATAGATAGATAAGGCACTATATAATAGATAGATAGATAGATAGATAGATAGATAGATAGATAGATAGATAGATAGATAGATAGATAGATTCTTTATTGATCCAGAGTCAAATTTAACTTCCAGTAGCCAAGGATTATACAAAAATGAAATACAAACATTTAAGTACACATTATACAAATAACATTAAGTAAGTACACCGCAGTTATAATCTTTCAGTCCAATACGGGTAATTTAGATGGAGCAAAAAGTAATTCCAGTGAAATGGGAATTGTGCAGATAACATTACTACCAAAGTGACTGATGGCACATAATAATAAAGTTATAGTTACTAAACTGACATAATATTAAAGTAAATATAAAATATAGTGACATGGCTTATGCTGATAGAATGTTTGAGGTGACACATTATGAAAAAGGTTATACAGCAGTGACCAAATAGTGAAATATCAGCTGTAGTGCATAGCTAATATAGCTTATAAGCAGAGAATGAGCATCAGGTCCTGAACTAAACCAAACCACATACCCCACCACCCCATCCCATGTTTGGGAAAGAGTTGAATGGCCCTCGGGACAAAAGATCTTTTGTACCTGTGCATATTGCAGTTCTGTGATAGCAGAATACCACTAAACAAACTCCTCTGCTTAATTGTGGTGGTGTATAGTGGGTGGTGTTCATTGTCCATAATAGATAGCAGAAAATGCATACATGAACGTGAAGATATACAAATCAATTCATAGTCCATTTAAGCTACCAGATAACCAACAAAATGTTATATAGGTAATACTATATCAAGGAGGAAAATAGCAATAATCCTACCTTTATAATAATCTTACGTCACAGAAAGGGTCATATAATTGGTTTGGGAAGTGGGGGAGGTCGGGGACACCATTTACAGCTTTGCCTAACTTGCCTAAATGGCAGTGCTGGCCTTACAAATAGGTCCAATTTAGAATTGACTACCTAACCTACGATGTCTTTGGTATACGGGCATTAAGATCACACAGAAATTGGGAAAAAATAAAAATTCATACTCCACAAAGATAATAGCTGGGCAAAACAGCCAACTCAGGATGTGCTACCATGTCATCAATCTATAACAAATTCTATATAAAATCAAATCTGTTCAGTTATCATCACCAAATCATAATGTGATCATCTGCAAGTCTCTGAGCGTGCTGCTACCCACACTGTAGAAACGTGGCACATGAAATCTACCTCTAAAGCACCCAGATATGGAGAAGAAACTTCATCAGATTCCAAAGTTGCAAATTCACTAGATTAATGGTCCAGTTCTCCTGGCCAAAGAATTAGATGTTATTAGATGTTATTAGATGTTAGCAGGGCGGCACGGTGGCGCAGTGGTAGCGCTGCTGCCTCGCAGTTAGGAGACCCGGGTTCGCTTCCCGGGTCCTCCCTGCGTGGAGTTTGCATGTTCTCCCGTGTCTGCGTGGGTTTCCTCCGGGCGCTCCGGTTTCCTCCCACAGTCCAAAGACATGCAGGTTAGGTGGATTGGAGATTCTAAATTGGCCCTAGTGTGTGCTTGGTGTGTGGGTGTGTTTGTGTGTGTCCTGCGGTGGGTTGGCACCCTGCCCAGAATTGGTTCCTGCCTTGTGCCCTGTGTTGGCTGGGATTGGCTCCAGCAGACCCCCGTGACCCTGTATTCGGATTCAGCGGGTTAGAAAATGGATGGATGGATGGATAGATGTTAGCATGAACAGGGACTGTAGGCACCAAGCAATCCCAACATAACACCACGCCATTATACAGGGTGGCCCAAGAAAAAGTGGCCCACCTCCACTGAGACGACTCCCGTCTTGTCTGCTGCTGAGAGTGTACATGAACATGTTGAAACAGGCACAGAGATTTATTGACGCACAAGGAGATCACTTTTAATATCTTCTGTAAATATGAGTACCAAATTTGATCATTTTTTCTCTTCACCACGTAATGCAGTCTTCTCGGTGGAGATGGACCACTTTTTCATGGGCCACCCTGTATTACCATGCAGTTGTTTACCTCTGTATGATATTGAAGAACATCCTGAACTCTGACTTTGCTTGTCCCAATGGACTGCAGACCCCAAGAGGTCTGTTAACTGGAGTTGCTGTTTTCCTATTCAATTCTCTATTAACTCTCCAATAACGTTTGATGGCAGAATATTTTGTTAGCATGGAGTCAAATACAATTTAACCAATGTTTATGTAGCTTTTTATTGCTGTTTATGTAACTAGATAAGTATGTTTAAACATGTAAATGGCACATAGTCATATATTTTACGGTTATTTTATTATATCTGAATCTGTCCTCAGTGAAGAACACTATATAAAGTAAATGACATTGCATTGAATCCTAACAGCTGACTCCCATTGTTATACTACACAAAACACATTTCCTGTTTGTATATTTGTACAGTAGAAATTTGAGTTCTCTACTGTAACAATAAAACACTGTGAGTCACAATGAAAGGGGCTATATAAAATCACAAGGTCATCCAACCTGAGTCATGTGAGCCAGTGCTGACCACTTAATACATGAGGCCTCACACTGTATAAATATCATATCTGTCCTGTACCTACAGTATAAGGAACGCTGTGATGGTATTAACTGTGGAATTAACAACTATTTGTTATGTCATGGAGCCAATGATATTATTCACCATAATGGGGAAAGGTGATTGTCCGTCCATCCATCTTCCTAACCAGCTTACCCAGGGCAGGATTGAAGGGCAGCTGGAGCCTATCTTAGCAATCACAGGGAGCAACGGAGGAACAACACCAAGGCAGGGTGCCAGTCCATCATAAAGCAAACACACACATACACACAGTACACTCAAAGATAAAGGTACCAGACTGGCACTTCAGAGCGATGCCACAGAGTTTTGGAACAGTTTTGGTTCCCTAAAGACCCATCCATATGAAGGTTCCAGAAAGAGCAATCTGCACAATCCATTGCTGTGCCAGAGCTAATAACCCCCTAAATATTTTGACTATGTCAAGCGTCTTTAAGTTAACAGACTTAATTCCTTCCATGCTTATTTGGATAGCTTAACTGTCATAAACCTGTAAAAAATGATACATATGGTAAATTCACTTCTAGTAAAATAATAAAAAAAATCACTCTTTCCAATTTAGTTTATTTTCATTTATCTATGTTCTTTTATGTTTTTCCACTGAAGCTAAATCTGGGTTCTTGGATGAATATGAATAGAAATCTTTGCATAGCACACTACTGAAATTGAATCTTGGGAGCATTAGCCCCTCAATTGAATCTGTTCTGCCCTGCATATTTGCTGTTCAAGTAGTCTGTGAACTTGCACTTTCTTTTTGACATAACAGGTATTCCTGAATTTGTGTAAATGAAAGAATTAAGAAAGTATTTTTAGATTACTAGAAGAAGTGATTTATTAATTGATCAACTGATAACTAAAACAATATTGCATTTATATGACAGAATAAATGTGTGATCCATCCATCCATTATCCAACCCGCTATATCCTAACTACAGGGTCATAGGGGTCTGCCGGAGCCAATCCCAGCCAACACAGGGCACAAGGCAGGAAACAAACCTGTGGCAGGGCGCCAGCCCACCGCAAGGCGCACACACACACACACACACACACCAAGCACACACCAAGCACACACTAGGGACAATTTAGAATCACCAATGCACCTAACCTGCATGCCTTTGGACTGTGGGAGGAAACTGGAGCACCAGGGGGAAACTCACGCAGACACGGGGAGAACTAAATGTGTGATTTTTTTTTTTAATTAACTGAAGCTTTAATAGTTGTCTATTTTTTTTACAATTAAAAAATCCATTTTGGAACAACAGATGGTAATAACAACATTTTCCACTAAAATATTACAAAGCAGTACTTACTTTCACTTAAATACGACGGACTGTACCTGGCTGTATGAAATTTCTTGTTTAAGCAAGCTGCTGAAAGAAGAATCGAAAATAAGATTGTACATCTTGCATCAATTTTAATTTTGAATAGATTCACTTAGTTACAGTGAATTAGGATTACAAATAATTAAGAAGAGGAACATTTATAATGAACTGTCCACTCGCCAAGAAGATAAAGCTGAATTCAAAAGATTAAGTGAAAAAGCCAAGTTGGACAGATATCGACTATTCTCGTCAATATCTGTGTTGTGTACTGCCGGAATGGAAGTGATGATTCCTGGAAAAAAGTGTGCGCACTACTTCCGCAAATCCTGATTGGTGTATGGCTTTCAATTTATATCAATGATAAGGATATGGAGAGTTTCAAAGTTTAGGGCCCAAATTATGGACAGTCCATGGCACGTTAAAAATGAGGACATGTCCTGGAAAATGAGGACGGTTGGCAGCCCTAATAATCAGCCCCTAAGGAACTGCGAAAATGTCATCTGGGGATGAGTGAACCCACCCAAGGCTGCATAATGCTTTGTATTGCTTAAATTTGCTGCTCTTGGTTTGGATGCAAAGATATATAATTTTTAAGTAAAAGCTTGAAACCAGACTGATTGATTACTAGAAAACCAAGAGCTAAGATTGATCAGTCCTAGTCTAGCTGCGACACCTTAAGGGTATGAGAGTATGAACTCCTCTTATTGGTGGTACAGGAGTGAAAGACAAAGTGAAAGACAGACTCAGTCAGCGAGCAGCCTGCCATTAGAGATAGCTGGGATTGTGTTAGACCATCATTTCTTTTGTTTGTTAGGCTTTCTCTGAATTTACTGTCTTAATCTTCTTTATTTATTTATTTGGTTTGTACTATGCTATATGCTGTATACCCTGCCATTCTTTCTTATATTCTGTAAGTGCCTTGAGCATGGGAAAGGCACTATATAAATAAAATGTATTATTATTATTATTATTATTATTATTTAATATTATTATTAATACACAGAGCACAATACGGACAGTGAGACGGGTAGGAGATCACAGGTAACAGCTGTAAAGCTGGTGTTGACCTTTCTTAATATCCCAAATTAAGAAAAGGACCCAAGAGGTTAGTTGGTAAGTTTTGTGTTAGGTGCAAATCACAGGCATTCTGATAGCAAGACAAAACAGGTGGACAACACACACCTAAGTTGCATGTGTGAATAGAAACCACCAAAAGACTCAAGTAAGCATGTCGATGTCACACTGAGGCAGGAACGGTGCTGTCGGCAAAAATATCTCCTACTTTTTCAACAGCATTGTATTGTCTCCAGGAGAACAGGCCTAGCTTAGCCACCTTGAGCAAAATAAGTCTCACCATTTCTGAGCTTGGGCACATTTAGACAGACACTCCATCAAGATTGGCATCATTCAACCGGATAAAACCGAAGAAACAGAGGAGACAGAGTACCCCGACACTGACTTTGTTACGTATTAATGCAACTGCCACTTGCTTTTGTTTCAGTTTTTTCCTTTTTAAGCTAAAAAACATATTAAAAGGTTTTTTATCTGACTTGGCCCCTCAAAAATCTCTATCTCTCTCTGTCTCTGTCTCTCTCTGTATATACTGTATATATACAGTATATAACACAGTATATAATACCCAAAAAAGTTAAAGGAACACTTTTTAATGACAGTATAGCATCAAGCAAATGAAACTTCTGGGCTATTGATCTGGTCGGTTAAGTGGCAGAGGACATTGTTAATCAGTTTCAGCTTCTTTGATGTTCATGAAATTAACAACAGGTGCACTAGAGGGGCAACAATGAGACAACCCCCAAAACAGGAATGGCATAACAGGTGAAGGCCACTGACATTTTTCCTTTCTCATCTGTTTTTTCACTAGTTTTGCATTTGGCTACGGTCAGTGTCACTACTGGTAGCATGAAGCCATACCTGGACCTTACAGAGTTTGGTGGCACAGGTAGTTCAACTCCTCCAGGATGGCACATCAATACATGCCATTGCAGAAGGTTTGCTGTGTCTTCCAGCACATTCTCAAGGACATGGAGGAGATTCCAGGAGACAGGCAGTTACTCTAGGAGAGCTGGACAGGGCCCCTCGTAGAAGGTCCTTAACCCATCAGCAGGACCCACCAGTATCTGCTCCTTTGGGCAAGGAGGAACAGGAAGAGCATGGCCAGAGCCTACAAAATGACCTCCAGCAGAACACTGGTTTGAATGTCTCTGACCAAACAATCAGAAACAGACTTCATGAGGGTGGCCTGAGAGCCCGATGTCCTTTAGTGGGCCCTGTGCTCACTGCCCGGCACTGTAGAGCTTGATTGGAATTTGCCATAGAATACCAGAGTTGGCAGGCCCACCACTGGCGCCCTGTGCTTTTCACAGATGAGAGCAGGTTCACCCTGAGCACATGTGACAGACGTGAAAGAGTCTGGAGATGCCGTAGAGAACATTATGCTGCCTGTAATATCATTCAGCATGAGTGGTTTGGTGATGGGGTCAGTGACTGTCTGAGGAGGCATATCCATGGAGGGACGCACAGACCTCAACAGGCTAGACAACAGCACATTGACTGCCATTAGGTATCGAGATGAAATCCTTGGACCCATTGTCAGACCCTATGCTGGTGCAGTGGGTCCTGGGTTCCTCCTGGTGCACAAAAATGCCCGGCCTCATGTGGCAAAAGTATGCAGGCAGTTTCTGGAGGATGAAGGAATTGATACAATTGACTGGCCCCCACAATCACTTGCCTGACCTCAAACCAATAGAACACCTCTGGGTGGGACATTATGTTTCGGGTCCATCCAACGCCACCAGGTTGCACCTCAGACTGTCCAGGATCTCAGTGATGCCCTGGTCCAGATCTGTCCAGTCACCATCCATCATCTCATTAGGAGCATGCCCCCCACCCTGATGTTGTCAGGCATGCATACAAGCAAGTGAGTGACATACAAACTACGTAGTATGATTTGGATTTGCTGCAATAAAATTTTGTCAAAATGGCTGCATCATTTTTTCCTTTTGATTTTCGGGGACTCTGTGAATTCAGTCCTCTGCAGGATGATAATTTTCATTTCCATAAGACGATGTGCCATCCTTTCATTCCTAACACTTTACCCAGTCCAGATCGGTAGAGATAGCCAGCAGGATTTTTTTTCATATTGAGAACTGATGTGTTTTCAAAGTGTGCCTTTGAGCTGTTTATTTTACAATATATATAAATCTATATGTAAAACACTTAATACCTTCCATCCATCCATTTTCCAACCCGTTGGTATTGTATTATATAGTATATACTGTACTAATTATAGATGTACTTCCACCTTGTGAACATACTTGATTTTTCTGTAGTTAAGTTAGCTATTTATAAAAGCACGTTAGCGCTTTCTGCCAAATTAGTATTACATATTATTATTGTCTTGATTTCCACAGTCACATTTCTCCATAAAGGCAGAGAATATAAAAACAACTTTGATTACATTGATTAAATATCCAAATGAATCCAAGTGCCCTCTTTGTAAAAAGCAAAGAGACTACAGCATCCTGCTGCCTGCCCTCAGAGTCATGAAGACCACATTGTTAAGTATGTAGGTAGTGTATGTATGCCAGGAGTGTGTGCTTGCAAACAATACTGACGTTTAGATTTCTGAACTGCTGTTTTTGTTTAAAAGTCATTGTCAACATTTTACTGTATGTCAGTATTTAATATTTTTCTTTGATAAATTTTATTTACCCCTTGTATTAGGGCCTCCCTAGTGTGTGCTTGGTGTGCGGGTGTGTGTGTGTGTGTGCGCCCTGCGGTGGGTTGGCACCCTGCCCGGGGTTTATTTCCTGCCTTGCGCCCTGTGTTGGCTGGGATTGGCTCCAGCAGATCCCCGTGACCCTGTAGTTAGGATATAGCAGGTTGGATAATGGAGGGATGGATTAGGGCCTTCCAAGTCAGATGAATAGCCATGACTGTGGAATTTCCATGTTGATGGTATCAGGGGCGGTCCCAGTCTGTTTGGTGCCCTGGGCGAACACTCCCTCTTGCGCCCCACCCAGCGTTCTAATAAACAATGAAAAAATACAGTGCAATAAAACAAACTATTGGAAATGTAATGTCTAACAGAGACAAAATCAAATTTTACATTTATACAGCACCAAAATATTTCATTATAGTGTAAAGAATTTTCACTTTAGTACCATCTCCAGTCATCATTTCACCAAGTCACTAACAACTACATAAACCTGGGTCACATGTTCTGGGCCTGCACCAAATTAACATCATTCTGGACAAACATTTTTAATTACCTTTCAGACAGCCTTGGATTCACAATCCCTCCTAAACAATTAACAGCTGTGTTTGGGGTTCTTCCAGAGGGGCTTAAAGTGGAGAAAGACAAACAAACTGTGATTGCATTCACTACACTGTTGGCACGCAAACTCATTCTGATAAACTGGAAGAACCCAAACTCTCCTCTTTTAAGTCAGTGGGAAACCGATGAGTTATATTATTTAAAATTGGAAAAAATCAAATACTCAGTTATAGGATCCATACAGACTTTTTTCAAAACATGGCAGGATCTAATCAGTAATATTTTAAAATAATCTCATAAAGCACAGAGAATCTATTAATTTAGGTATGTTTATAGGTCTTAAATTTCATGCTGTTTGGCTTGCTCTCTCTCTTAGGGGTGGGGATCGGTTTGTTCTTAGCTCAAATTTTCTTTATGTAGTTTAAGTTAATTTGTTTTGGTTTCAACAGATGTTTTTTTCATATTTTTGATTCTTGTTTTCTTTTTTTCACATCTTCGCACCCCCCCAGGGGGGCCCACCCCACAGGTTGAGAACCACTGATCTATATCATAATGTCTGGTGCTTTTGTGTTTGTTTGTTTTTATTTTGTTTTATTTTGCGAACTGGTTATTAGATGTTGCGCCATCCAGCCAGAGAATCCCCGCCCCTCTCCTCCCTTTTCTGCAAGCAGCAAGCGCACCTCGCAAATGGAGGGCTCCCTTAATCCCCGCAAATGGGCAATAGAAAACTGATCGGTACCCATGCAATTCCAAAAATGCACTGGCATGATGTCGGGGCAGCATGGGCACGCGCAAAAATAATAAAAAAAAATTTTTGCCAAAGCCCAAGATGCCACCCCCACCACGATGCTACCCTGGGCAGCAGCCCATGTCGCCCATATCAAAAACCGCCACTGGATGGTATGACCATTTCATATTGTAACTATCTTTTTTTGTATGTCTGTATTTAATGTTGTGCCCAGGTTTCCAAAGGACCAATTTGTTGTGTCTCTGTATTTCATCCTCGAGGCCCCCTTCAATTTTAATGAGGTGTGTCTCAACTTTTGTCTTCTCTTCTTTCATTGTAGTATTTCTAGAGAGAGGATTATATCTGGTTGCTGGGCTAACTGAAGCTTTATGATATGTATATGGCAAGGGGTCCAAGAGCAACATCAGAGACACTGCAACTTTCTTAACATTTGGACACCATGATCACAGTTTTATTATCATTTAGTTTAAGAAGATGCATTGCCATCCAGGTTTAAATATCATTCAAGCACGCATGGAGTGTCTGTATTTTCTCGCTTTGATTTTAGTGGCAAAAATAGTATATTTAAGTATATATTTAAGTGTCACCAGTATAGAGAAGCCATACTTGATAACAATGAAGCCTAAAGGTAACATGCCTATCAAAAAGATAGTTGGTCCAACGATGGAACCCTGTGGAACCCCACAAGTAAGAGGAGCTACAGAGGATGAGAACTCACCCAAATGAATAGGAACGCTCCTATTTCTTAGATAAGATTTAAACCTTTTCAGGGCATTACATTGAATGCCTACATAATGTTCAAGGCGAGATATCTTAAGATCCACGGCATCAAAAGCTGAGGTAAGATCTAGCAGTACAAGAATGGCAGAATCTCCAGAATTAGTAATTGGGAAGAGGTCACTGTTAACCTTTAACAAGGATGTTTCAGTGCTGCAAGAACATCTGTATCTGGATTGGAATTTTTCCAAAATACTATTTTCATCTAGAAATGTTTGAGTTAGGACAACTTTTTCTAAGACTTTAGATAAAATAGGCAGTTTAGAAATTGGCCTGAAACTTGACACATTAGAGGGTCCTTTTTTTGTTTTTTATCATACGTTTCTGCACCACAGCGTGTTTCAAGGCGGCAGAAACACAACCAGAAATCAAGCTAGCATTTATTAAGGTAACAATACTTGGTCTGACAGAATGAAAGAAACCCCTTAACTAATCAAGAGGGGACACAGTTCAGGGGCAATTTGTAGGATTCAGGCGTTGCACCAAATCAGACAACAGAGATGATGACACACACAGGCACAAAGTGGTCAAAGACAGCTGAACACACTATGGGAAGAGATGAATCCTTAGCAAGCAGTGAAACCGATGACCTAATAACGGTAATCTTATTTACAAAAAAGTATATCTCCGTTTGGAGGGTAAGTTGGGGTATACGACAAATGACAAATTCCTAATACAAAAAATGATATATGGCGATTAAAGGATTCAAAATCACTAAAAAATGTATTTGTAATTATTGCATCGACCCAAACAAAACATTTTAAAAGTTAAGGTTAAAATCTGTTAGTTCAGTTCCAAAATAAACAAAAAAGACGGTTTATGGAAGTGCAACTTTCAATAATGCAAATTTTTACATTTTTTTAGAAAAATAAACGATATAATATCTATTAAGCAATTTAAGAGATTTGCTTCACTTTTTTTGATAAGTACATACTTATAAGTTAGGGTCCCAGGGTGAACAATTACGCATTAAAATTAAAAACCAGGTAAACGTTTGAAAGTTTAATAACTCCACTTGACATGTATCAACATTATAGCAGCAGCGTAGATCAAAATTAAGAAAACACAATTCAAGACAGACAATGGAAATGAAGGTATGAACTGTATAGTAAGCTGGATCTTTTAAAAATTGTTCAGTATAAACAATTTTAAAAGTTTCTTTTACTGAGAGCTCGAAAGTTTAGACTTTCATTTTCATGCCTGTTGATTGCTTTGTTGTGTTACTGATCATTATTTATTTTGTAACATAATACATTAACGTCATTAACGGAATTTTCCTTTATTGAACGACGTTCCAGAAATAATGTCAGACATGTCATTCAGTACAAAAGTACCATAAAAATAATTTCAAATATTTTGAATGATAGAATTCACTATAATAGCAGTTAGAGCAACCACATTCATATTTAGTATGGTGTTTCCTTAATCTAAAAATGTTATGTCCTCTTTCTTTTAACTATATCGAATCCTGACTCATAAATTATAAAACTGTTTTTTGTTTCTAAAGTTAAATACGAGCGTAATACCATAAACAGAAACTCGGATCCTTGTCTCGTGATTGCAGGAAGTCATATTAATATCGTCTTTTAAGGTTACATGGTAAATCTACGTTACTAGTTATTCAACGAAAGCGAAGTGACAGAGGACGGACGCGAATGCTGGGGGCGTGGTGTGGAAGGCAGGAGGCGCGGAAGGCAGGGGGCGTGGAAAGCCGAGTCTGCGACCTGCAGCCGGATAAAAATTGGAATCTGGCCTAAGCTAAAGTTCAGGCTGTCTCGCCTGCAGCTACGAAGCAATGGGTCACCTCTAAACCTATCTTTTGCCCTCCCGGCTGTCTGTCTATACATTGCTCCTTAATTTGCAGCAAGTGTCAAACATTAGACGGCTTCACTCCGTGTGACCCTTTGTAAGAAAATAACGCCTTCCTAACGTTTCAAACCTGCCAGATCTCCATTGGGGAGCTGCCACACTTCCGCCTTATATTGCCGAGCACGCCCACTGCGCACCCTCTTTTAATACTTCTGTTGACTTACAACCGGACGTGGAGACTGATTTGAGTTTTTAAAGAAACTTCAGGTATGGCTTTAAGTGCGCGTGCCTTTTGAATGTCACCCGTGATGCCGTCAAATATCGACTTGCAGGCGAGCACGAGCTGGTAGTTAGCGCGTCTACTGTTGCCTCTCTTAATAGGATGGCTGCGCCTTTTTTGTTATTACTGATACTGAGACTCGAGTGCATTTTTTGGGTTCGTTGTTCTTTTCCAGTTTTGGTATTGCAGCAGCGCTGTGCCTACTGGTTTTCATAATGTCAAAATTCAGGAATAGAGGACGATAATCAGCTATAAATTGCAACAGAACTCACCCTTATGTTTTAGTTTGACTCTCTTTGCTAGAAGGAAAATTACATAGCCTTGTTGATTGAATCTCGTTTCCCTACGCGTGCATGAGTAGCGAAGAGTATTCAACCTTAAAAATGGCACCACCATCTGGCGAGAGACTAGTGATGTGTCGTTCGCGAACGAACCGGCTCTAAGAGCCGATGCTTTGAAGCGAACGAGAGGAGCCGATGCCCGTCGAGCAGAGCCGAATCTTCAGCAGCTCCTGCTCAGCTTTGCTGAAAATCCATTCGGCAGGGACGGGACTTTATTCATATGGGCACACAGAACATTTGCTCATATTGCTGGCTCGTTCACAAACGACACATCGGACTAGGATCGTACCACAGCCGCTTTTCCACTGCATAGTACGGCACGACACGGTTCAGTACAGCTCACTTTTGCGGGGCTTTCCACTGGGAACAGTACCTGGTACCTGGTCCTTTTTTTAGTACCACCATATGTGAAAGAAGGAAGGGGGGCAGATACTCCGAAGACAGCGAGTGTTGGTACAGGCCAGGTACACAGAGCGACACTGTCGATGCGATAGACGAGGAGCCAGATTTAAATGCAAGCACATCGTGAAGAAAAAAAATGAAGAGTAATGAAATGAGTGAAAGCCGAAAAAGAAGCAGCATCTGGCTGCATTTAAGTGATATTGGAGACTGCAAAGCTAAGTGCAGAATTTGTAATATGAAAATATCCGTTAGAGCAAGGTCAACAACAAACCTGCACAGACATAGGCTATAACAGTGTTTCCCAACCTTTTTTGAGCCATGGCACATATTTTACATTAGAAAAATCCCACGGCACACCACCAAACAAAAATGTCACAGCCGAAGCATCACTAATTCTACTGTTTGAATGGCAACAGGTAGATACACAGATTAAGAGTATTTAATTGTTCTGCCTATCACTGTCCCATAGACGAACAAAGACAAATTATTTGCAGTAAATAAATAATCATTTTCATACCAATTAAGTGAAATTGAATAATTTTCCACGGTACACTTGATGATCTCTCACGGCACACTAATTGGGAATCACTGGGCTATAAGATCCACCCACCCATCCGTGCAACTGGAGGAGAGCGTGCCCTCTCTCCTGCCATCCACTGACCCTGGAAAAGAGACAAGTACTTCTGCTGCAGCATCCACTGTCTTACCGAAAACTGCAGGTATAACACGGTCTTCAGTTCAAATCAAAATAAGCACATTTATTCCAAAACAAATGATGCCAGACAAATAAATAAGTGCCGATGAGGAGCTGGCTAAAATGATAGCAACCATTTTCCATTGTGGAGGACATTGGATTTACAACTTTTGTACAGGCCTTAAACCCCATGTATGTTCCTGGCCTAAAAACTTTTATTCAAAGAGTCATAGTGTTGTGTTGTTGTTGAGATTGGCCTTTATTTGTTTGCTGAGGTTTTGTGTTAAGTTGTTCATTTAAAGCTTTTATTAAAATGTTAAACAATAGTAACTGTGTATTTTTTGTAAAGGAAAAAATGCATAAAAATACGTAATGTTTGAAAACAATGAATAAGAAATTGCTTAATTAGGCCAAAATATAAGCATCCAAGTGATACTAAACAAAGAGCCATTTGGGAGCCGTAAGAGCCGGCTCTTTAAAGGGAGCCGATCCAAAAGAGCCGGAGTTCCCATCACTATGAGAGACCAAAGCGAATGTGCAAAGCAAAATACTCCATGGACGTTTTACGTAATTTTGTTGAATAGGACTCTGAGTTTGGTGCAAGTGATCTGGAGATGTATATAAAAAACGAAAGTGAGGGACCAATATCATCTCGATCAGTCCCCAGCTGATCCTGGTGCTGAACATTTTTGTGTAGCTGAGGCACCTACAGCAGTGTTTGCCTGGGAGGACCACCACTTATGATGACAAGAGGTACAAACCATATTGCGTCACACTGTGAATGCCGCCACCACCCACCTGCTGTGCGAAGGCAGCCAGGCAGCTGGCCAACCGTGCATTTCTGTTGACCAACGAGGTGCCCCCAAGCAGCCACTGTCGCCAGAGATGCTGAACATACGCCAACAGCAGCCACAGCACATAGCAACTGACATTTTATGTTGACTTGTGTGTGAGACCATTGCTTTGTGTGCTTTCCAGAAAACTCAGTTTTTTTGGAAAAAATATTTAGCCCTCAAAGAGTTAATTACATTCATTTAATTAAGTCAGCCCTTTTCCTTTTCAAGTTGATTTTGCACATTTTGAGAAACATTTGCAACTTGTACGAAATTCTCGTGTATGTGTCAGATGTAATATGTTTATTGCAATCACATATATTAATATTTAGGAATGTGGATATTTTATTAAGTACAGTTTCTGAATTGTTTTGCCACAGTTGAACCATAGGTGTCTTTGGGGTAGGCGTAGAGATTTAGGGTTTGGAATGTGAAAAAATAAGTACACCCCACAAAATGACTTGACTTTTTTAACATATGTGGACAAAAATAAAATGTGATCTCCAGCTATACAGTATCTGTAGATAAAGTTGATGTAATGGACCGGGGTTAGGGAGTTTAGCTAATTGTTTATTCCAATAAAAAATTAACAGATATTCTATTTGCATCTGTAGAAAAAGTAAGTCCATCCTTTCCCCCCAGCAGCCTCAAGTCAGCATTTCCTATAACTGTCTGGCAGTTTCTGACATTGACTCCCACACGCAGAGTTCTTTTAGCTGTGCGATGTTTGAGGGGTGTTTTGTGTGCACAGCCCATTTCAAATCCCTCCACAGCTCCTCGATGGGAGTTAAATCTGAGCTTTAACCGTCTATTTCAAAACCTTCCATTGCTAAATGGTGGATTTACTGGTATGTTTAGAGTCATTGTCATGTTGCAAGGTCCACTTTCAGTTGAGCTTCAATCTTCTGACAAAGGGTCTCGTATTATCCTCAAGCACCCTCTGGTACAATGAAGTATTCATTTGGTGAGCTGAACAGGCCATGATGCAGCCTCAAACCGTAACATTTCCATCACCATGCTTTACATTTGCTGTCAGTTTCCTCTGGTGAAATGCTGGCTTTGTTTTATCACTAAACCTGTGTTCGGGTGTGGAGACTCTTAACTCTTCTCTTTGCCTTGCCTCTGCAGGGCACATTGTTCTAGAAATCATGGACTTTGCCTAGGTGTTCATGGTAGATTTTAGTCTCACTCAGAGTTTCTTTCTGGACTGCATTGGTTTCCTGCTTGCACTCCTCCCATGTAGCCATACCACATGCACCGCAGTAGAGGTCGGCCACCTGAAGCAAAGCATAGTTGGGCCAGGCCAATACTTGGATGGGAGACCATCTACAAAAAGCTTGGTTTGCTGCTGGAAGAGGTGTTGGTGAGGCCAGCAGGGGGTGCTTACCCTGTGGTCTGAATGAGGATGTCCCAGTGCAGTGACGGGGACCCTGTGCTGTAAAAATGGTGCCATCCTTCAGATGAGACATTAAACTGAGGTCCTAACTCTCTGTGGTCATTAAGGATCCCTCAGCATCCTTTCTAAAAAGTAGGATGTATCTCGATGTCTAAACTAAATTGTCCACCATAGCCTAGTCATTCTGGCCCCCTAATTATCCCCTGTCTCTAATTGGCTAAGTATCTCTCTCTCTCACCACTTTACCACCTAACAGCTAATGCAGGGTGAGTGTACTGATGCAAAATGTCTCTCATCGCGTCATCCTGATGAATACTTCACAGTGGTGGTAGTTGAAGTGGCCCACCACTCACTATGAAAGGCGCTTTGAGTAGATGACAAAAGCACTATATAAATGTAAAGAATTATTATTATTTATGTAAATCTAAATTGCTCAGCCTCTTTCTAATGGTAGACTCATGCACTTTGACATCAGCAGTGGCAGGAGGTAGCGGTAGGTCTTGTAATGAAATTCTAGTTCCTTAGAGATTCGTTTCAGCAACCTGCATTCATCTCCTGGGCCGAACTTGCTAGCATGTGAAATCGGCAGGTGTTTGAAATCTTCTGGACGGTGGAATGGTTGATATCCAGTGTTTTGGAGGTCTGTTTAAATTCCTCCCCAGACTCGTAGGTTTCTATAATCTTCTTTCGGGTCTTGTTCAGAAAGCGAACGCCACTTGAGATGCCCTTGCCCTCGCCCAAGCAGTAACCTTAAGGACAATAAAATAGGTCCCTGATGTTAAGTCACTATTTTAGGGCTAAAATGATAACAGAAGGCGGCACGGTGGCGCAGTGGGTAGCATTGCTGCCTCGCAGTTAGGAGACCCGGGTTCGCTTCCCGCGTCCTCCCTGCGTGGAGTTTGCATGTTCTGCCTGTGTATGTGTGGGTTTCCTCCCACAGTCCAAAGACATGCAGGTTAGGTGCATTGGCGATTCTAATTTGTCCCTAGTGTGTGTGTGTGTGTGTGTGTGTGTGTGCGCACTCTGTGGTGGGCTGGCACCCTGCCTGGAGTTTGTTTCCTGCCTTGCGCCCTGTGTTGGCAGGGATTGGCCCCAGCAGACTCCCGTGACCCTGTAGTTAGGATGTAGTGGGCTGAATAATGGATGGATGGATGATAACAGAAATGTGAAACCTACTTATATACCTAATCTTAATTATTGTGAAGCAACCAAGTGATGTCCGTGTGAAACAACCAATTGGGGTCCACTTTCTGAACAAGAGCCATTCTTTCTGAAGGGCTCAGGGGGCTCTTTTGATCCAGTCATGGTGATAACACACAGCTTAACAACAAAAGCCAGACCAAACTAAATGTCTGAGGTTTACATAAGATTGATTCAAACAAGATCCTCTCCAATAATCTAATCATTTGCACCTGATGTGGTGTACCTGACTCTTTTTTCAGGTAGCTGAGGTAATAATAGATGTGCAAATGCATTCATTCCACATGAAAAATGTGCATCTATGTTTATTGAGTGGACTACAAATTGTAAATGTGGCCAGATGTTTGTTTTATTATATGACCATCATCTACAGATACTATTTAAGCAAAGATCACATGTTCATATGTCCATATATTTAAAAAAAGAAACTTGTAATTACATTTTCACATGACTATATTCTTTATGGGCGGCATGGTGGCGCAGTGGTAGCGCTGCTGCCTCGCAGTAAGGAGACTTGGATTCGCTTCCCGGGTCCTCCCTGTGTAGAGTTTGCATGTTCTCCCCGTGTCTGTGTGGGTTTCCTCCCACAGTCCAAAGACATGCAGGTTAGGTGCATTGGCGATTCTAAATTGTCCCTAGTGTGCGCTTGGTGTGTGGGTGTGTGTGTGTACGTGTGTGCGCCCTGCCTGAGGTTTGTTTCCTGCCTTGCGCCCTGTGTTGGCTGGGATTGGCTCCAGCGGACCCCCGTGACCCTGTAAGGATATAGCGGGTTGGATGATGGATGGATAGATATATTCTTTATGACAGTTCCAACTTATCGATCATGCCCCAAATTATGACTCATGAATTACTCTTCCTCCCCTGAACTTAATTTCTGGCTGTATCTGAGGTAAGCATATATGAAGATTGGGCATTGAGTAGGTGCCACCCATCTGTGTCTTCAGTGCTGGATTAAGCATGTTATGCTCGTCACTATATAGCACAGATCAAGTAGTGACAGGGACAAACCCCTCCCAAGTATATAACACTGATCTTCAGCATCGCATGATCTGCGGGTGTTAGTTAGTCATAGTGATAGGATCTCTGGAAACACAGAGTGAGACATAAAGGATTTGGAGTATTCTTGACACAGAGTATCATCTTGTCTTGGTGAGGCACGGTGACACAGTGGTTATGTCTGCTTCCTCAACACTCAGGTCACATTTTTGACCACAATAATCAGTCCAACATAGTTGATAGGTGCTTTCCTAGCCCCCAGGGACGCTTAAAAGACTATCGCACCATTATAATACACTCAAAACTAGTTTTGATTTCTCCTTCCCCATTGACTTCATTACATTTTGCAGAGTTTGAGAAGTATCCAGCTGCAGTCAGGACAGTTTTAGGCCTCTGACAGATCTAAGCACCTCAGACATTATGAGGCCTTAAAGCCTGTTTGTATTCAGGTAAGAAACACAAAGGCGTTTATTTTTTAAATCTTGTATAACTGTTCAATTAAATAATTTACTAACTGGATTCAGTAGACACTTTTAATGTGATGAGTTGCGTTACCTAGAAAATAGATTTATTATTTCACGCAAAAAAATTAAAACTCTCTCTCTCTCGTAACCAATAACAAAAGACATCCATTCTGTGGTTATGCTTCGGAATGCAAAACTGAGAGACCTCGATTGTTTAGACCAGGGGTGTCAAACTCTGGGCCTGGAGGGCCGCAGTGGCAGCAGGTTTTCATTCTAACCCTTTTCCTAATCAGTGCCCAGTTTTCACTCATAATTAACTCTTTTTCCCTTCATTTTCATAGCCCTGTTTTTAAGGATTCAGTCTTCTGAATTGATTCTTTTCTTCATTAAATGACAGCCAAACAGAAATTAGATGTGAAATGAGACAACGGATAACCAGCTAAATTGGGGCTTCAAACTCCAACCAATTTCACTCTAACCAATCTCTTAATGAGGGGTTGATTCTGGCTGATAATTTACCTCATTATTTAATTCCATGGCTTGTCTCATTCTGCCACAGCAGACATTTCCAGAACTGTTGATTTTTCTGTTTTTTCTAAGGCCACCGTCAGAATGTTTTGGTGAGCTGAGAGATTAGCCTTACTGAGACCTCCACCTTTCTTTATTTTCACATATTTTGTGATGGGCACAGGTGAGCTGGTCATATGGATTCTTGTTTTGTGTCTCATTATTGTTTGGCTGCTAATTAAGAAAAAGGAAACAACTAAGGGGCCTGAGTCAAGGTACTTAAAATTAAGGCAAAAGAAAGGAATTAGCAGTAAAACTGGTCACAAATTAAGAAGATGGTTAGAATGAAAACCTGCAGCCATTGCAGCCCTCCAGGACTGGAGTTCGACACCCGTGGTTTAGACGTTTAATAAATGCTGTATACATGGGACTCAGAACTGCAGAGTCCACATGTTTGAGAGCAGGAACCATTAGGAATTGAAATCGACATGTGGGATGTGTAATATAAGCCGTCAGTACACCGGTCGAAACAGGGGAGTGGCTCTTGGAAACTGGGTGGAGTCAAAGAGATGTTGCTGACAAGGGTGTAATCTTACAGGTCTCCGATCGCTGAATCTGTCCGAGGCTTCAGAATGTCTTGCTTGCAGCTGGACTCTATTGCCGAGTTCGACAAAATTCCTATCCATTCCTCTGTTTTCAGCAACCTCAAGGTGATGTGAATTCAGTGTATTTCGCTGATCACCAGTGACGTCCAAAGCCACAGAGTTTTTTTTCCTTGAGTTGTAGGTTACGTTTGCTCCTACCATTTGAACTTTGATGGTCATGTGCACCTCTGGCCTTCAATCTATCAATGTAAGGACTGCACGGTGCTCTGATCAGGTGGTGGTGGGGCAGAACGCCACTACAGAAAACCAAGAAAAAGAACAGCAGAGAAAGCAGGGGTTAGTATGGATTGTGGTGCCTTGATGAAAATGGTAATTCAATGCACATATAGCTTAGCAGGAATACACTATAATGTAGCTATGAGAAAACCATGTTAACGTAATGGATTTTTAGCAGTTTTTTTAAAGTGCTCCACTGTATTAGCCTGGCGATTTTCTATCGGTAAGCTATTCCAGATTTTAGGTGCATAACAGCAGAAGGCTACCTCACCACTTCTTCTAAGTTTAGCTCTTTGAATTATAAGCAGACCCTTATTTGAAGATCTAAGATTATGATTTGGAGTGTAAGGTGAAAGACGTTCTGAAATATAGGATGGAGCGAGATGATTTAAGGCTTTATAAACCATAAGCAGGATTTTAAAGTGAATTCTAAATGACACAGGTAAGCAATATAGTGACTTCAAAACTGGAGAGATGTGCTTGGATTTTCTTTTCCTAGTTAAGATTCTAGCAGCTGCATTTTGCACTCATTGTAATCGATTGATGTCGTTTTTGGGTGGTCCTGAGAGGAGTGCGTTACAGTAATCTAGTCAAGTAAAAACAAAAGCGTGAAATAAATTTCTCAGCACCTTGCAATGTTATAAGGGATCTGAATTTTTGCTATATTCTTTAAGTAAAAATAATGCTGTCATGGTAACCTGGTTAACATGTGATTTTAAAATTTACTTCAGAGTCAATAATTACCCCTAAATGTGTTGATTTTTAAGCCTAATGGATCAAGTTTATTTCTAGTACCCTCATTATATCCATTTTGGCAAATCACTTAGATTTCTGTTTTCTCCATATTTAGTTTGAGAAAATTACTACTCATCCATTCAGAAACACAAGCAAGACATTGTGTCGGTGAGACAAGAGAATCGAGGTCATCGGGCGCTATTGATAAGTAAAGTGGTGTGTCATCAGCATAGCTGTGGTAGCTCAAGTTATGCCTTGAGATAATCTCTCCTAATGGAAGCATGGAGATCAAAAAGAGCAGGAGACCCAGGATAGATCCTTGTGGAACACCATGTAGAATATCATGTGTCTTGGAAGTATAATTACCACAACTAACAAAGAATTTTCTACCTCTTAAGTAAGACCCAATTTAAGACATTACCAGAGTGGCCTAACTAGTGACAAAGACAAAACAGTAACATGGTAAATAGAAACATTGCAATAATAACACTCCAGATTAGACCAGAGAATTTGTAACTGAAATAGCTGTAAATTCAAACACGCTGGTGTTCAAAACTTCTTAACAAAGCTGCCTGACTAGTAACCCTAATGAAGCTGGCACAAGTTACATCAGTGTGGTGTAGTGTTGCACAGATTATCCTTTGTGAAAAAAGCACTGAAATACCAAGCTAATAAGGCAGAGCTATGCCAACAATATGCTAAATTCAGTATTGGCATTTTGTATTTGTACATCACCCCCCAGTCTTTGATGCAAAGGTTGTATTTTAGTGCACTTGAACCACAAACACTCCATGTTGTATTATGTGTATATCGATGGAGAAGAAGCACTGATAGAGAAGTGTCCAGCTGCAGTCAGGACACTTTTACACCTGGGACAGATCGAAGCACTTCAGGCACTCCGAGGTCCATAACTTGACGCCCCCTTCCCTGTTTCGTTAGTGAACTGACATCTGTATTACACTCCCCTCATGACTATTTCAATTCCCTTTGATTCCTGCACTCCAAAGTGTACTCAGCATTTCTTAAACTTCCAAACTATCGAGGTCTTTCAGTTCTGCATCCGAAGCAGTTGTTTTGGTGTCATATATTTCAAACAAATTGAACAATAAATCTTAACATTTTTTATTTTATAGTATACGTTTTATATCTGCATGTGCCATGCCTCAATCATGAGACTGCACTTTTTAATGTGTTAGTTATATGCTACACTCAATGGAGTACTGGCTGTGTGGCTAAGGATCCATACTGGTAATCAGAAGGATGACCCCATAGATAAATGAGAAATGCTAAGGAAGAAGACGATGAAGAATAAATTATATTCTGCACTCATCTACGATTAACATATTCTTATAGACTCTGAATCGAATAAATCATATAGTTTGTGTAAACAGTCAAAATATTCAATACTACGCGCCGGACGTCTAGGAGTTCTTTAGAGTACTGTCTTTGTGGTTCTCTTTGTGTTATATCATTACTACTGTATTATTACTGGGGTACAAAATTGTAATGTTTATATTGACGATGTATTAATTGTGGTGGAGTTTATGCTCTATAGGAATGATGCACTCGCCCTCAGAAGCACAAAGAGGTATAAAGTAGTCATTTGAGCAGCAGCTAAGACCTTCTCCATTAGCCGAGCAGCTTTGCGTACCCATTGGGGATGATGGCTCGCGACCTCGCCGCAGGTATGAAGAGACGTTAATTACATTAGCATGACAGTTTATCCTGGTGACAGTTTTTAATATTTCCAATAAATATTTTTTGCACAGACGTTCAGTTTGCCACCATTACTATAATAGTACAAAAGTGTACCTCAAACATCTTATAAGTGGGTGGGGTCAAGAGAGATACTCTGAGGCCCGTAAAATGATGCCCCTGTCAGCTGTGTCTCAGGTCATTGAATCTGTCCGAGGCCTAAAACTGTCCTGGCTGCAGCTGGACTCTATTGTACTGATTTAGGGTGAAGCTCAGTTAGACAGTTATGAGTCTAGGACAGGTCGTGGAAAAACCGGGTAATAGTTTGGCAGCTGGGTTACCAGTTGATGGTATGGTGAGTGGGGTGCAGGCTAGGGGTATGAAGCAGCTGGTAGCTAGAAGAGTGGGAATTATCCATTATTCGCTTCAGTATTGTTTTGGTACCATTACTAAAGTGTGAAAACTGGTATCGGGGACAAAGTCAAAATTTTACTACAACACTAGTGTTGGGCCATGTCCTGTTAACAACCTGCAGATACCTTTACATATGGAGCCAAGGCTGTAAATATGTAATTACTGTATATTTGTCATTTTACATTGTGACAACAAGGGGCTGCCACTGAACCCCAAACCTTAGACACAATAGTACCCGACACAGTCCTTGTTTCAAATAATGCATTTTATTTCATAAACTGAATCCCCAAACATGCACAAAAAACCAAACCAAGTGAAAGCAAAGCAAGTGAATGTTCATTCTCTCCTTCCATTCCTCTTGTCGAGTGTCACCCACTGGCTCCTGTCTCTGACTCATCCAGATGAGGCAGCGGGTTCCTTTTGAGCTGGACCCTGGGAAAGATTCTGGTGCCATGGTGTGCCCTCTTGGAAGCACTCCTGAATCATGTGGAAACCAGGGAGGTCCTCCCCTGACATCAACCCTCTAATGGCACCCAAGGACCCCGTCAGGGCTGACCTCCTGGACTCCAGTTCCCATGTACCCCTTCAGGTGTCCAAACTGGGACACCTTAGGAGGACCACTGTCGCCTGTTTTAAGTGCCCTTGGTCGCCGCCTTTTTCTGCTCCCCCCCTTTATATGCCTCCAGCCAGGCAAGAAGCTGTTTCTTCATCCAGCTGGCATGTCCCACTGTCCTCCATGGTACTTACAACACCTATTAAAAAAATTTGGCCGCTGGTACATGTGCTGAATGCGGTATTTGTTGCCATGGTTCAAACTCAACATGGCATGGGTATCCAAATGTGTACAGTAATTCACTCAGAGGATCAGCGCAAATAATCACAAAGACCAGGGCCTAAGCAACCATTCTTTGGAAAAGCTTAGAAAGCACAAGTTCAGGTTTATGTCCAAGTATACTTGGTATAGTGAAATTATTACTCCACAGAATAGTGACAGTCATACAATAATAGCAAAAGAGGCAAAACATTAAAACAACAGCATGCATACAATTTAACATACATGCAAAGTACATGGAGATCAGTGACCACTGGGCAGTACTTAGCAGGGGATTGTCATACAAAGGAGTTTTTTCTTTGTGCAATTAAAAAACACCCAGCTTAATTTTTAGTTTACGAATATAACCAAACAGCAGGTTTATTCTGTTTTTACTAACCCAATTTTGGAAGGTATAGATCAGTACTGATTGCTTTCTGTCATTGTATATTTTTTTACATTCATTAAAGGATTTTTCAAATTCATTAAAGGATAGGGTTGGAATTTTTCAAGTTACAGTTATTTCTTCACAAATATACATTTGTCGCATGAAATTGTGTTCCAAAGTCAAGCGTTTTCTGTACATTTTAAAGGACATCTTGTCCTCTCTGATGGCAGGTGGAGTGGTGGCTCTGAGGCTAGGCATCTGCACTGGTAATCGCAAGGTTGCCGGTTCAAATCCAAAATGTGACTCTACTCCGTTGGTCCCTTAACCTGCAGTTTGCTCCGTCCTGAGTATAACGTTAATCTGCATCCAGCCCTGCATGTAGGCCCTCCAACCGGCTTCCTAACAACACTCAATCAGCATAAAAAGACTCCCAAGGAACAGGGCTCTTGAAGACATGAGAGCGACTACTGTTACTGGCCATGCCAAAGACAGGGGTTTCTTTATTTTTACAAGTGAAGTTTTGGATTCAGCACAAAGAGAAGTACAATTTCTCACAAACTCGCGTCTGAAATCACAAGCTCTTAATTCACTTGTGACTGTGGTTTGATGAGCTTCAGAATTCCCCTGACCCTGTCTCCTTTCTTTGTTTCTGAGATGTGTGAGCGTTACGGTGCAGTCAGTGATGTTTTGGGCAGGCTTTGCAGAATAACTGATCATCTGATTCATAATGCTCACCAGAGTACTGCTAGGCCATAACTTTGGCAGCGTCAAATGTCTCTCTTTTATTATATTTTTTATTCATTTAATGTTTTTTTGGCAGCTTAGACATTTTAGTTGTGTGACGCTTTACAAACCTGCTGTTTGCTTTGTGTGCACTCATTTCTCGAAATATGATTTGATACTCGTAACTATCAAAACTACTCTCTTACGCAACATTGTTTGATGCATTTAGCCACATCAATTTAGCACATATTTTTTTTTATTTTTCTTAGATATGTGATAAATGGTTTGATGATTTATTATGGTGGAATAAGAGAAAACGTCTGTGTGATTCCACTTTTATAGGTAAATTCCATTTTCATGTGCAAATTCAGCAGTTTCTTCTATGATTCTACAAAAACAGGCCCTGCTTAATTATTAATGTGAAATCAGTAAGTAGTTGTGGATTATTGAAATATTTTCATTTGTTTTTCTCAGAAATGCTTCTGTGTCTGGTCTCTTTGATCACCATTTTATTTTTGTGTCGCTGGCTGAGAGCGAGAAAGCGAGTCTCTGGAATATCTAATAAATACGTGTTCATCACCGGCTGCGATTCTGGTTTTGGAAACTTACTAGCCAAACGCCTGGACCAGTTAGGCTTTCGAGTGTTCGCTGCCTGTTTCACTGAGAAGGGTGAGGATGAGCTGAAGAAGACAACGTCTGATAAACTTGTAACCGTTCATTTGGATGTGACCAAGTCGGAAAGCATCCAGAGAGCCATAGAACTGGTTAAGTCTCAGGTGGGACAGGCTGGTAAGTGCAAGTGATTTCCTTTGCTATTTGTTCTTATTTCAACTATTGTAATCGATTTGGTTAGATGTTTGCACCTGAAACTGTAATGAAATTAAGCTTTTACATTATAGTATTAAAATAAGATGCAGACCCAAACCAACTTCTTTCATCTGCTGTTGTATCCTTTGTGATTGACAACACATATGGGCAGGCATCCCGGCTGGGAAGGAGTATGGTTCCTTCAGCGGACAGGAGGCAAACCCTATGTCAACACAAGAAACTGGGTGAAGATCATCCTACCTCACCCAGAAGACATGCAGAATTTGCCGTTGCCATTGACAGAGTGGGTACACTGGCATCCTGGCTGGGTGGGACCCAGGAACAATACCCAACTGGTAGGACAATATAATATAAGGACAGAAGGAGACAATCTGGCAGGACTACAGGCTCTCCGAGACAACAAGAGACAACTTTCTTGGTCAATGTTATCTTTATGGATATCCGCAAGGCACTCTGAGTATTGTAATTCCTTAGAACAGCCTTGTTGAGTTCTCTAGGGCCACCAGGGGGTGCTGCAGGGATTTTCTCATCCCTACTTTGTGGGACTTCCATTTGATACAGAAAGGAATGGAATCACACTGGAAGTGCTCCTGTGTCTGGGATAAAAGAAGCTTCTCAACCTCATCCAGGCAAGCCAGAGTCAGGAGGAAGGTGGACAAAGCTTGCAAGAGAGAGAAGACAAGAGTTGTGCTTAGTACTGTGTTGTGCTTGTGGCTGTGTTGTGGGAAATCGTGGACCTTTAAGGAACTTCACACAATAAAGACTCCTAGTGCTCGAGCCTTTGTGTCTGGTGTTTGAGGAGCTGGAGCGCCCCCTGGTGTCCACAACGTTTTATCCTGAATACCACCCTGAGTTGTGCTATTAATGCATATTACATTTCTTTTATAGATTTTTGCATACGAGTATAAAATGTGTATATATGTTACATATCTATATATTTTTATGTTATTGTCATGAATTTGTTTTAATTATTTCTGTATGTTATTTATTTAACATTGTAGTGTTTCTTAATTATGATTTTTTTGTCTTATTTTATTTATGTACAGTATAAATTATGATGAATTTTGTCTTATTTTATTTATGTATATACAGTTGTGCTCATAAGTTTACGTACCCTGGCAGAATTTGTAAGATGTGTATCATACTTTAAAGAAAAGATGGTAGACCATGCAAAACACATTTCATTTACTTTTAATGGAATCCAAATTAAACTATAAGGCATCACAGAATCGCAAAACCATTTAACAAAACGTAGTAATACGGAAAATAATGACGTGGTCCCTTTTCAAAAGTTTCAATCTACTGATTTGTCTGATATTTTTGTCTGTTTATTGTATTTCTTCTACTCTTGGATTGTGTTGTGGGGCTTGTTTCTCTTGGATTTCTTTTAGGCAACTCCTTTTGGCTGTTTCGAGCATGTTGGTTATATTTATTGATTTAAATCAATATTTTCACTTACAGTATATTGATTCTTTTGTTTCAGAGTGTCTCTATAAGCCAGAGTGTTTTCACCCTTGAGGGACATTTTTAAATTTTTAGAAATCTTAAAGTACATGTTGAACTTTAAAAGATATTTTCCCCATTTTAGGCCTAGTCAGGACTAAGCCTAAAGCTTTCAGTTGGCGGTTGGCTGGTTTAGGGTGAAGCTGTTTAGGACGGGCCATTGAGGATCCTGTCCTGCTTAGGTGACTTTATGAGGCCTCACACCCTTTTCATTATGTTCATCTCTCCTTATCATGAAAGCTGTGTGAAATTGTTAAATCAATAAAATGCCATATCTGGCCTGCTTTCCAGGTCCAGCCCTATCTCTAACCCTGTGTGGGATGAGCTATGCCAATGATGAAGATGTCAGCTAGAGAAGAGTGGCTGCATAATATTTTAGTTGAGCAATATAGAAAAGCCTTGTGAATGTTATAAATATAAGTGTTCATGTTGGTTATGTTCGGTTTCACTGTCATCTCAACCATATATACAAGTATAGAGATAAAAAAAATTACTAAGCTCAGGGTCCACAGTGTAACTACATGAAGTGCAAATAAAAAATTAAAATTTAAAATTAAAACACAAACAAGACAAGACACTGTGCAAAAACATGACAAAGAAGTATCAGCAATATCGACGTTTAGTAAGCAATATGAACATTGATGCAATGTATGGGATTATGCAATCTAGATACATAAATATAGTCAATAAATATGTAATTTAATAAATAATATATATAGATACATTATCAGAAATTATCAGCGTATGATAATAGTTGTTTAAGACATGTGTAAACAATGACAGGTCAGAATGTTTCAGAACAGAAGGATATCAAGAATGTCAAAATACTTAAAGGTCAGTATGAGATTTTCAGTTCTTTTCTACATACACACTCGTTTTTGCAGGAAAGTGGCTGGCATGTATAAAAGTTCTGTTTTTAGAGGTGGTTGAGGCGGTGTGGAAGATCTCAGGGGCAGCATGGTGTTAAGGAGTCTGACAGCTTGGGGGTAAAAACTCTCCAGCAGCCTGGCAGATCTGGCTGTGATGCTACAGTATCTTCTCTTGGATGGCAGAAGTGTGAAAAGTCCATGTGAGGGGTGTAAGGGGTCCTGCACAATGCTGCAGGCTTTGCGGACACTGCATTTGTAAAATATGTCCTGTAGTGAAGGGAGAGGCACCCCAATGATGGTCTCTGCTGTCTTCACTATCCTTGGCATGTGCTTGTGGTCAGATACGTTGCAGTTGCCACACCAGACAGTGATGCAGCTGGTCAGAACACTCCCTTAGTAGGTCTGGCTTAAAACCTCTTGATCACTCCTTCTGTGTTTCACTGCAAGTACATGGTGTGCTTGTTTTTATGTTAGGTATAATGCCTAGTGGGAACTGGGTGGTCTTGTGGCCTCGGAACCCCTGCAGATTTTTTTTTATTTTTCTCCAGCCCTCTGGAGTATTTATTTATTTATATATATATATTTTTTTGCTTTTTCTATCCTCCCTGGCCTTCGGACCTTACTTTATTCTTAGTATTATCTAATTTTATTTTAATTTTTTTCTTTCTTCATCTTGTAAAGCACTTTGAGCTACATCATATGTATGAAAACATGCTCTAGAAATAAATGTTGCTGTTGCCAAATTTCAACGCCGGTATTACTGGCAGGAAGTGAGAGTCATAAAGGGAGAGCAATGATGTGGGTTTATAGCTCACCAGTTTAGCAGAAAGCCACATGGCATAGTACACTTTTGTGGAAGGATCACAACAGGAGGTGCAACAGAAATTTAAATTCTAAAAGAAAGTTTTTAGCAGATCAATTATATAGGAAGAAACAAGTTCAAAGTCTAACCTGTAAGATATCAATCACTGCAGTTTGGGTGAAAGTCCGTTTTTGTCTCTGTCGTTTTGTATTTCATGTTTAATGATTTGTGTTTTCCATTCTTTTAATGTCTCTGTATCAGGTCTTTGGGGACTGGTCAATAATGCTGCAGTTGGAACCCCCTTTGGTCCCTGTGACTGGCTCAATGTGCAGGAATTCAGAAGCATGTTTGATGTCAACTTCTTTGGATTGGTCGACGTCACCCTGGGCTTTGTTCCCCTCATAAAGATGGCCAAAGGAAGAATCGTGAATGTGTCAAGTGTGATAGCAAGAATAAGCCTTCCTGCGGCACCATACTGTGCAACCAAAAGTGCTGTGGAAAGTTTCACCGACAGCCTTAGGTGAGACCTGCACTTGTTTGAGCAGAATTACTCGGGCTAACGGAGCTAATTCTGCAATCCGTTTTATTGTGGAAGTGATCAGAAAGGTGGCAGAGAATACATGAAACACTGAAAGATAGTGGGAACTTAGCCAAAATCAACCAAACGTTTATGTTCAGACTTTACCGATCTCTGACTTCACACCAGATTTCCTGCTTCGTTTTATGGGTTGTGTGTTTTGTTGTGGTGGGGTCCTAGGGTGACCCAGTTTTTCCTTTATTATGTAGACCTTAACAGAATGCCCGAAATCTCATACTTTTACCACACTGTCAGGACTGAGTGCTACTGTAGTTTAACGCTTCCCCCATAATTTTAGTATTCTATAACTCCAGGCAACTAGCTAGGGTACCCATAGTGCAATCATCATCATCCCCTTTAAACATCATTTATAGATATTGTTGTACAGTGTTTTGAGGTTAGGGGACCTGTCGGTTTTGAGACTGAACCACCATTTTAACAGAAAAAGGCCAAACTTGCTTTTATTGAAGTTCCTATAGTTTTCAATTTGGCCACAGGGTGTCCTCACTGTTAATTGCTTTGCGTTGTGACAAAGTATGACAATATCCTCGTTTAAAACGGCAAAACACAGATGAGCAAATGATTGGCTAAGAAGAAATCAGCCAATCTGATAACACTTTGTCTTCAGAGGAAATCAGTCAGATTAACCAAAGTAAGCAGGAAGGTTTATATTGTGAAAGATCCACAACATACTCACTTACACATACAGCATGCAGCAGACAACGCAGTTGCAAATCTCACCTGCTGTTATTTATTGGTGCTTCTGAATTGAGAAAAAGTTCAAAATACAAGCAGGGCAGAGCAAGATGGACACAATGGTGCTACAGCTGTTTTACATTAATTATGTGAATGAATTACATTTGCTCTTCATAATACGTATTTTTCTCACTATGGCACATATGTCGGCTTTCAACCTTTGCAAAATGGCACACTATGCAGAAAATTAGCCTGGAGTTCAATTAAGCAGGAGCATCCCTTGCGGTTGTAATCAGGCCCGGTTCTGCCGGTCGTGCAAAGGGTGCATGCACGAAGGCGGCCGAACATACAGTAGATGGTGGCCGCAAACATTGACTTGGCACAGGGCTCGTCTTTTCCCGTTGAACGTCGGTAACTTGCTTCAAAGAAAAACGGGCATGTCACAACACGTGAATTGTGTGAGCTCAAGTACGCAGCACATCAATCAAAAGTTTTTGTAGTGTTAATCGGAATTTTACTGATGAATTAATTAAACTTGTCGCCGATTCATTAAAGGTGTAAGTCAAGTTTTCTTTTACCTATGAAGAAATTTTCTTTAATATTTTTTGACATTAAGGAAATTGTGAAAATTTTTAATTTTAAATACACAGGTTTAGAAAACGAGTGAAGGTATTATAGGGTGAGGGGGTGGCTGAAATTAAATGGCACGATGGTGGCTTTACCTCTAGAACCGGGCCTGGTTGTAATGATCCATCTCGAATTCTTTTTGGGGAAGTGACAGGGATATGTGAGGCGTCAAATGCACCGCCGTACTTGTGGGAGCCTGATGCAGAGGTGATTGGGGAGCACAACAGAACTGTCAAATGCACCGGCTTACTGGTGCTTGCTTTTTTATTCTAATTAAGCTGTATAATGTGTTACAGCCGGAACCAGTGGCAATATTCCATGACACCAGCTACGATATGCTTTTTGAAAACAATATATGTTTGAAATCTCGTATCTTTTCTTCTTGGCAGACTGAGAGGCTGCAGACTTTTGCAAATACATAAAAATATTAAATAACACTTGGAAAGAGCAGGCAGCAGTAATAGTCACTGAACAATCCATGCAAAAAAAAAAACAGATAAAATGAAATAGAGCCTGCCGTACAGCCCAGTGCACAGAAACGTATATCCTCAAGTGTGTATATTTCTAAGTGAGTCTTGCAGTCAGACGCCATAATTAAACGTCCCTCTCAACATTCTAAAATTAGATAGATAAATAAAGTTCTATCATCAGAAGGACATTTGGCTTTTAACAGAAGCTCAATGAATAATTATACACATACACTTTGGTCTGAATACACACCAGAATGACTATAAAGCAAGAAAATTCAAATAATTGAAAAGTTCTGACTTGGCCGTCACAGTCACAGTGAGGCATTATGCAGGTGTATTGCCATTGGTATAAAGGAGCCCCCATAGCATTTCTTGACCCACTTCTGCTGAATGATTCATTGGCCGAATGTCCTCAGTGTTAGCGCATCAGAGAGAGGATGTGCAGCATTGTTCATAATGCCACTCAGTTTTTTTTAGTTCTCTTCTTCTCTATGATACCCATGGGGTCAAATGTGCATCCTATAACTGAGCCTGCTATTTTAATTAGCTTGTTGAATCGGTGGGCCTCTCTTGAATTGTTGTTACCAACCCAGCACACCACAGGGAATAAAATCTCACTGACCATCACAATGTTGTAGAAGATATGCAGGATGTCAATTCACATGTTAAAGAAGCACAGTCTCCTAAGGAAAAAAGAGTCTGCTCTCTCCTTCCTTATATTGTTCCTATGTGTTCTGAGACCAGTCCAAACTGTAATTAATGGGAACTCAAAAGTACTTGAAGCAGTACACCGCCTCTACATCCACTCCCTGATTAGTGACAGGATATTGAGGCTGTTTGGTGTGGTGAAAGTCAATAACCAGTTCTTTGGTTTTGCTGAGGAAAGTGGTAGACAATTCTCTTTGCACCAAGAAATGAAACTTTCCACCTGACTCCTCTCCTCTGTCTCATCCCCTTTATCAATACACCCCATAAGTACAGGAAATTGCTATATTGCTGTTTTGTTTTAAACCACATCTTGTTACCACCAGTTCTGGCTCATTTCTTGTGTCCTCAGGTTTCAAAGTACATGCATGGCAATGGTGATCCTACTCAAAGCATCCTTGTGCACTTGTGAGCTGGCAAAGTCGCAGACATTCAGCACTGCAAACAATTTGAAGTCATCATATCAGCAGTCAGCATGGGAGGCTGCCCCTTTGATCCCACATAGATGAAACCTATGCGTACAGATCTCTTAGGGGCACCCTAGTGGTCGAGGACCCCTATGTAATGCATACTCTGCACACCCCTCATTTATGCCCCTGTCAGGGAGAATGTGGAAAATCAACATTGATGGCAACTGAGTGTGGGATTCAAATACAGGACACAGCCACCGCCTCACCATTTCTAAAGAATGACCCAGGCACATTATTTTTAATCACAGAAATGATACACACCACGAGTACGTTGTTTTTATGAGAATTCCGTCATACTGTCTTCGCGTGTTTTTATTTATCCAAAGAATGACCCAGGGCCACTGGTAAAAATGAATTGTTTATTTCTTATTGGCATTATTTTCCAAAACTAGAGGAAATGCATAAATGTTTTTTTCTCTCTTTTTCAGGAAGAACATGGCCTATTTTGGCGTTAAAGTTTCATGCATTGAGCCTGGGTTCTTCAAAACAAGCATTATAACTTCAGAGTTGTTCAAAAGTACCTCTGAGCAGCTTTGGGAGAGACAAACCGAAGAACTGAAGGAAGAATATGGGAGAGATTATTTAGAAAAAGGTAGGCACTGTGATAATTGTTAACTGTAGTTCACATCTTGAAGAGAATGGCAACAATGTATGGAATGGTGTTAAAAACTTGGAAGGGCCAACTTTTTTAATTTGATTGAGGATCAGATCTATGGACCCTTCTGTGTATGGGATGAGAAATGTGGGAATGCGTGTGTACCATTACGCAACTTCTAGTTGTTAGGTATGTCAGATTTGTGGATGGCAGTTGCTGATCTCGTCGTGTCAATTTACATGACTGAAAATCACCAGGAAGCCTGCTGATGTTCCAGCTCCTATTTTGAAAGAAGTCTTGAGACTGGACCTGCCTTCTCTATCCTTATATTATTTTGATTGTGTCTGTCCGTGCTTGATATAAACAATGGTTGCCACCACTATATCCCTCCACAACAATAGTGAGCAATGCATGTTCCTGGCAGTGTTTTGGTCAGGCTTATCTTCAAGTCTTTAATTCCTCAAAGTGACGAATTATCGACTGTGGTATTTGACTGTTTATTCGGTGCATACTTTGTTACTAACCGAAACTGAAGCTACCATTTTACAACTCCAATTTCCTTCACTTCAAGGTAAGCCTCCTGCCTTTCTTACTCACTGAAACTGCATTATCACACTACCATTTTACACCTCCTTTTTCTTTCACTTCAATGTAAGCCTCCCGATAAAATAAAAAGGCACATACAGCCTAGCTGCAACCAACAGAAACTGTCTTGCCGCCTACATATTGACTCCAATGCACAGAAGCAGAGACATCAACATCACGCCAGACCAACCAGCACAGGCAAGATGCCTTAAGAACAACAAAGATAATGTATGACAAACCACAGAGCGACATTATCTAAAGATCGGTGGCAGCAAGTCTTGCACCTAGACTGTGAACGAAAAATGAAGACAATCCACAAACTGCCATACAACAAAAAACATTACGACAGAAAAACTACAGGGATTCCATAACACTGACAACTCAAAATAAGATATTCCCATTATATTACGGCGTAGGCAATTCCCCGTTCGTTTAGCGTATTGTATGACTATCACCAAGTCACATTGACAAACGTTTAATAACGTCTTGAGTTTATTTGCCAGGCCCTGTTTTTACCCATGGCCAGTTGTACACTCCATTTTCCAGAGTTGCATCGAAACCCAGGTTAAAAATACAGGTACTTGCAGGTTACACACGGGAATATTTTCAATGACAATAACATTTATGCAACAAATTGCATTTTCGACAATTATTATAGACGTTGGTATAACAGCGGTGTTGAACTCCAGGCCTGGAGTGCTGCTGTGGCTGTAGGTTTTTATTCTAACCCTTTTCCTAATCAGTGCCCAGTTTTCACTCATAATTAACTCCTTTTCCCTTCATTTTCATAGCCCTGTTTTTAAGGATTCAGTCTTCTGAATTGATTCTTTTCTTCATTAAATGATAGCCAAACAGAAATTAGATGTGAAACGAGACAACGGATAACCAGCTAAATTGGGGCTTCAAACTCCAGCCAATTTCACTCTAACCAATCTCTTAATGAGGGGTTGATTCTGGCTGATAATTTACCTCATTATTTAATTCCATGGCTTGTCTCATTTTGCCACAGCAGACATTTCCAAAACTGTTGATTTTTCTGTTTTTTCTAAGAACACCATCTAAATGTTTTGATGACCTGAGAAATCAACCTTACCAAGACCTTCACCTTTCTTTATTTTCAGATGTTGTGTGATGGGCACAGGTGAGCTGGTTATTTGGCGGCTTGTTTTGTGTCTCATTATTGTTTGGCTGCTAATTAACGAAAAAGATACAATATAATACTATACAATTTATTTTTGTATAGCCCAAAATCACACAAGGAGTGCCGCAATGGGCTTTAACAGGCCCTGCCTCTTGACAGCCCCCCAGCCTTGACTCTCTAAGAAGACAAGAAAACACTCCCAAAAAAAACCCAGTAGGGAAAATGGAAGAAATGTCGGGAAAGGCAGTTCAAAGAGAGACCCCTTTCCAGGTAGGTTGGGCGTGCAGTGGGTGTCAAAAAGAAGGGGGTCAATACAATACAATACACAGAACAGAACAAATCTTTAATACAGCATAATAATAAAGATTTTAGAAGTACGGAGCAGAATTTAACAGTAGATGATATCACATAATATGATTTGGATTTGTTTAGAGTCCTGGAGACCTCATCCATCAAGCTGCCTCTCACGTTTGGCCATTCCAAGGCTGAATCAGTACTGGGCCAGCCAATCCGATGAAAGGACCCCTATTTACCACGATTCCTGCGATCCTCCATCAGTGATGACTTTATGTTAGGCAGGCAAAACAACTTGGCAGGTGGGCCGTGGCACCAAGTGCCACATTTGAGTATCGAGAACAGAAACCGAATAGGTGAAGGTTAAGACAACTAGGGGGCCTGAGTCAAGTTAGTTAAAATTAAGGCAAAAGAAGTTTATTAGCAGCAAAAAAGTGGCCAGTAATGAAGAAGATAGAATGAAAACCTGCAGCCCTCCAGGACCGGAGTTCGACACCCCTGGTATGCTACATTACCTGACGGCCACCCTTCACACATACTGACTTTCATGTGCCTGCATTTCCCTTCTTATCGAATATGTTCTATTAACCTGTTCATGTTACACATTGAAAAATAAAAAAATATTTATTAAATATTAAATATTTTAAATATTCATGCTGTTTTAAGTGACTATAATAACATTCCATACTAGTCATGTGACTATTCTAATATTGTGTCCTCTTACAAATTCACTACTTATTAAAATAATCTCCTTTCTTACTGTAACGTGTGATGTTCTTCTCTCCGTCATCCTCATTTCATTAACGCTTTTATTCTTGAGTAATTTTCATAAGCACGATTTGCTAGTAAAGTAATAAAGTACCTGTACCTGTGATTTCCTTGGAAACCTGGGCTCACCTTACTGTGTCTCATGCAGCTAACACTGTGATTCAAGCTTGATGAGACCTGTAGAAAAGTACATCTCTTCTTAAACTGCAAAATAATATCCATCCATCCATTATCCAACCCACTATATCCCAACTACAGGGTCACGGGGATCCGCTGGAGCCAATCCCAGCCAACACAGGGCACAAGGCAGGAAACAAACTCAGGGCAGGGTGCCAGCCCACCGCAGGGTGCACACACCAAGCTGCAGAATAATATTTCATTTGAAATGAAGCATTAGATATAACTTTTTTCAGCATAAACTAAAAAAAACAATGAGGAAACTATTCTCCCTACTGGCCACTTTCTAAACACATTAGCAACTTTTTTTCCTTCTTCCCAAGAACCGGGTTTCACTTACTGAATCATCAAGGTGAAGATGTTTCTTCTTGTTATGGTGGCTCAGACAAAGTTTCTCCCTCTGTTTCCAATTCAATGAAATGCACAAGTTCATGAAACCCTTAGATTGTGGCTAGGAAAATTCAAACAACAGTCACTCGAAAACAGTGAATAAAAAAACAGAAGTCAACTTCCTCTCATGATGTTTCTGCAACGTAAAAATACGCCCATCCTACACCCAAAAATGTCAGCCTTGACTGATCCTTCCTCATATACAGGAAAAGAAACTGATACAGCAGCAATTACGCTCATGTGGTATATCATTTCAGTTCTGTATGTATAAATATTAGGAGCGTTAAGTTGCATTTTTTTCCTTAGTGAAATGAATACAAGTATGTAAAGTAATAAAACTATTAAAATTATTTTTAAATTATTACCATATATACCCGCGTTTATGTTCTCCACTGGATAAGTCGGGGCTTGATTTTACTGTATAATTTCCAGCATTTTATAATGTCGGTCGTAAAAGTCGAATGCAGAAAACTCACGCTATTGGTCCAAGAGATTATGATATGCTAACGCCCACCTGAGAGAGTAACCACACTGCCTTCTTTTCTACGTATTGTGCCTACGTGACCACATGGTAAAACCTGAACTATTCCGAAGTGACGTTTGCACTGTTTTATTGTTTTTTATATCTCACACCCTCATACACCTTTATCGTAAGAGCATCCCTTATCTAAGATGGAACGTTTGATCAGGAGAAAATATGAAGCTGGTTTTAAATTAAATGTCATTGAAGTAACGATAGAAATTGGTAACTGCGCTCCTGCACCAAAATTCGATGTGTCTGAGAAACTGGTATGAGATTGGAGGAAACAAGAAGATGTAAAAAAAAAAAAATTTGTGTCGTATTTTTGAATAGGCGTATAAGTTGGGGTCTGATTTTTATGATTGATTTTTCGGGTTTCAATACTCAACTTATACATGAGTATATATGGTAATTATGGATCTAAATCTCTTTTACATTATATGATCTTGTATATCTCATTAAAAGTTACACATTTTAGTGAGAGCCATAACATTCACGGATGTCCATTTTCACGTGTGGTGTTGGCGCGTAACCCCTGCAATTACAGAAACCTTACCTGTAAACCACTTACAAAATAGTGCCCTCTGCTGGGAATGGGGAGGGGGGTGGCAGTGCCCCAATCTGCCCTTGATGTAGAGACTCTACTAAATTCAATTGTTTCAAACTGAATATCAACTTTCTTGTTATAGTTCACTTCTAATAGTTAATTAGTGACTCCATTTTCAACAAAATTAAGGAGAGATATGAATTTAAAATGTTTCTGCAAGAGTAACAGAAAATTCCTACAAACAAAAGGGATTTCACCCGAGAAGTCTTGATATAGTAATGGGGAGACAAAACTACAGAAATGAAGTCTTTTCCAAGAGATAGTATTTCATTTTTGTGACCCCAAGGATAAATCACATTGAGAAACATGACTGCAATGCCATAAAAAAGTCTACAAAAAGTTAAGATTAACCGTATAAAATCAGTTAATTCTTAATTCTTTTTTCCCCTTATTTTATTTGAAGAAAATAACATTAGCTTACAATCAAGTCGAATTTTTCGAAAATAGAAATCAGGAACAAAAAAAGGGGCCAAAATCTAACGAAACAGAATTCAACCCCTACCCGATTCTACTTAATTCTTCATCATCCTTAGTCTGGGTGACATGACTCCAAGTGCTACTGCTCCGTGAGGGCTACTTTAGACCCTAAAAAGCCCTGGAGAATCATAGGTGAAATCAGGTGATGGATATGCAGTGTTCACATAGGTTTGGAGTGAATGTGTGTGTGTGTCTGTGCACTGTCAGGAGCGTCCCCTGTGATAGACTGGTGTCACCTCCAGATTGGCTTACTTTGCTGCAGTCAGAACAGACATCAGTCAGTAAGGGGATGGATGGATGAAATTAGACCTCTGGTTCTGTTGTCAACCACTCACCATTGTATGCTATGTCATGACACATCTTGAATTCTGCCTCTAAATCTGAAACCTATCAATTTGTTAACAATGTTTTGCATGTCTTTCTTTGCTTGTAATTCTTACATTTTTTTATCATACCCACAGTTGTGAAAAATGTGGGAAAGCAGATAAACAGTTATGCAGACCCGGACCTGATGAAAGTGGTGAGCTGCATGGAGCATGCTGTTTCAGCTGAACATCCTTGGACTCGCTATGCACCTGGATGGGATGCCAAATTTTTTTGGATTCCACTTTCCTACATGCCAACTGTCATTATCGACTACGTATTCAGCCAGACCATGGTCAGACCAGCCAAGTCTGTGTATTGAATTCAGGCTACAGCAGCATTCTGGGACCTGGGCCTCTCCACTGGGACTGATGATCTGCTAAGTTTTCTGCAAATGTGTAACAGCTGAAAACAGAGACGTAGTTCTGATAAATTGTTATGCAATAAATACCATTTTTCACACTTCTTGGTAACTTCCTCAGACTTTGTAAAGTTTGCAGGCACAATTAAATATTAAGGTTATAACTCCTGCACAATGCATCCGAACAGATACTTTGCAGTTTGAGGAGACAATGCACTCCTTCTTTGCTCTTCTGTAGAAGTAGATTTTTCGTATTTGTTCTTCTAATACTCTGTTATTTACCCTTTATTGTAATGTCCAGGAATTCGACCTTGAGATTTTGATGAATCTGGACATTTTAGACATCCCTGAGTCCTATTTACTTTCTCGTAGGGAAAGTATTATAATCATCTAAAAATTCGATTTCGAGAGTTTTAGACCTCCCTGAGTTTTGAAATTATGTCTCTGTGTGTGTATATATATATATATATATATATATATATATACCGTTGTCCGTCTGTCTGTGTCGGCCACGTTCCACAATATATATATATATATATATATATATATATATATATTGTGGAACGTGGCTCGGACACAGACAGACGGACAACGGTTTATCACCCAACACACACATGTTTATTCTGTATAATATTTACAAAAGTTTATAAGTCCGTGCACAAACCCAGTGCCTCCAGCAACGATCCCCCAAAGTCCAGGCCTCTCTTCCCAGTGCCTTCCTTCCAGCTGCCTCCGCTCCTCTCTCTCTCGTCTCTCGTCCACTTCCACCCGACTCTTGACTCCAAATGAAGGGAGGCGGCCCCTTTTATAGCAACCTTGATGGGATCCAGCTGCTCCCCAACACTCATCTGCGGACACTCCCCTGTGTGGCGGAAGTGCCGGCTGCGCACCCGGAAGCCCTCCAGGTGTCCCCAGTTTTTTCCCCCTAGTACTTCCTGGTGTGGTGGAAGCGCTGAGGTCCAGGGCTCTTCAGGCACCGGGGCGCCCCCTGGCAGTGGCCACGGGCCCCTACAGGGTTGGGCTTCCAAGCCCACTATCCGTGGTTCCCAAAACAACCAGAGCGGTCGACCCCCTCGTGGTCTGGAGGAGGCGCAAGCCCTCCTCCGGTCCTCCTGGGCGTCACGGCTGGGGACCACCCCCAGCCGCCCGCCACAGTTCCCCACCACAAGTTAAGACCCCTAGGGGCTAACAGCCTGTCCCACGAGGGCATGTCCTCCTCGGCGAAAAGCCGACACGCTTCAGTCCAGGGCCCTGTCCTGCAGAATAAAAAACAGAACAAGGGCCGGAGACATTGCCCTGACGCCGCCACTCTGCCTTGAATAGGGGCAACGCTCCCCCCTCTGACTGGCACCCCGGTGCCTGCAACCTCGGCCTTCCCTCCAAGACATCCGTGCCCCCCCGTGCTGGGACCCTGGACGGGGCCGCACATGCCCCCGTCACCTCAGCCGGTTGTTGGGTTTCCCTCTGCGCCCGCAGAGGGTGGCCCTTCACTGGACGTATGCACCTAGCAGCTTTCCTTTTCCTCTTGGATGCATTGATGGTCTGGGTCTGAGCATGGCGAATGCTCAAATCCAATCCTGTCTGCGTCCCTACAGAGTGACATGAGACTGCCGCGGGCTTAGATTGCAGGGCACTAGGACCCAGGGCACTCATCAGCCCTTGTCCTGCCAGCCCCTGCGATCTCGCTCTCCTCACCACGCGCACAGCCTGCACCGCCGCGTTTGTTGTCGGGGAACCGCTTACTCGATACCGATCGTTTACATCACGGGCAATTTCGGCGGATTCTCCTTTATGCTGTACGAGGACGGCTATATTCAACTTCCCCGCCGTACTCCTCCGGCCAAAGGCTCCAGCGTCGTGCCGTTCCTCTGCAGCACACGGTGTCGCTGATAACGTGACCGCCTTCCCCTTCAGCTTCTGCAGCTCCGCACGGAGAGCACTCAGCACCTGTGACAAAGGCGGCTCTACAGGTCGAAGGCACTCCTCCAGCTTGTGCAGAGCCACCAGCAAGGACAGGAAGACAGCCGACGGTGGGCTTACCTGTCCATCAGCCACAAACATCGACTGCCTCCTGTGGGCCTTTCCCTCTGGCCCAATAGGGTCTCTCTTTGGCACGCGATGGACATTCCTTCGTCCCGCCTCCATCCAATCATCAGCGGGCCTGCAAGACACACCATCCAATCGCGTGCCTGTCGCAAGGCGGGACCTACGGTCCGTGTACATCTTGTCTCCTCCTGCTGCGGTCTCTCGGGCTGCAGCGGATCCGTTTCCACAGTGTCTCCTGCTGCCGCCTCTGCACTGCCGACGGAGCGTGGACCGGCATGCTCCTGCCACAGACGCGGAACCGGGCAGTCCCTGCCTGAAGAACAAAAGGTTAGTCCGACCCCAATGGGCCAACCGCCGTGGGGCAGGGCACTTACCTCTCGGATCCCGTCACTCCGAGCCGCCTGCCTCGGTGTGGCCTTCTTTGTTGCAATGCTAGCCTGGCCGTCTGTTACGACAGTGCGACACTCGGAGCCCGCTGCACTCCAGCAACGCTGGAACATGGGGAACATGGCCTTTCTGTGGACCGGCGGCGGTCCATGGGGAGAACCTCTCTCGCGGGGTGTGTGTGGGTTCCGCTGCTGCGTAGGGCTGTCCACAGACTGATTTTGAACTGCAGGTCCCTGCCTAGAACCAGGCAGAGCATCCTGCCGGGTACGCCACTGTGGAACGTGGCCCGGACACAGACAGACAGACAGACAACGGTTTATCACCCAACACACACATGTTTATTCTGTACAATATTTACAATAGTTTATAAGTCCGTGCACAAACCCAGTGCCTCCAGCACCGATCCCCCAAAGTCCAGGCCTCTCTTCCCAGTGCCTTCCCTTTGGCCGCCTCCACTCCTCTCTCTCTCTCGTCTCTCGTCCTCTTCCATCCGACTCTTGACTTTTATAGAAGCCTGGATGGGCTCCAGCTGCTCCCCGACACTCCTCCGCGAACAAGCCCCTGTTTGGCAGAAGTGCTGGCTGCACTCCCGGAAGCCCTCCAAGTGTCCCCAGTCTTCTTCCTCCCTGCACTTCCTGGTGTGGCGGAAGTACTGAGGATCAGGGCTCTTCAGGCACCGGGGCGCCCTCTGGCAGTGACCACGGGTCCCTACAGGGTTGGGCTTCCAAGCCCTCTATCCGTGCCCCCAACACAACCAGGGCGGTCGCCCCCTCGTGGTCTGGAGGAGGCGCAAGCCCTCCTCCTGTCCTCCTGGGTGTTCCAGCTGGGTACCACCCCCAGCTGCCCACACAATATATATATATATATATATATATATATATATATATATATACACATACAGTGTCACACGTGTGATTAGGAGGCAGTCAAAGAGCCTAAAGGTGAGTAAAACATCGCAAGATAAGGGGTTGTCACGTGGTGCTTACCTGAACTCTTTCATCAACAGAAAACAAGAAGAGAAATAATCCAGCAATTTCTGGGTCCCAAAATAGCCGCAATGACGCCACTTCGGGCCAACCTTTATGACATCACTTCCGGCACCCACAAACCACCTCACTTCTGACTCATCAGAATGACACTGTTTCCTGTTCCTGCTGCAATGCCAACCATTTCCTGTCACATGTTTTGTTGTGCTATATAACCACCATTTTGTATTAGTAAATTCATTCATTGTACTTTCAAGACTTTGAATCACTGCATTTTTCTCATATTGTCTGTACGACAATATATGGGGACGGTCCCCAAAAACTTTATTTTTGTATTTGTGACGTTTATTCTACCACAACAATATATAACACAGTATATATAATGCTCAAAAAAGTTAAAGGAACACTTTTTAATGAGAGTAAAGCATCAAGTCAATGAGGCATCTGGGCTATTGATCTGGTCGGTTAAGTGGCAGAGGGGGTTGTTAATCAGTTTCAGCTTCTTTGGTGTTCATGAAAATAACAACAGGGACACTAGAGGGGCAACAATGAAACGACCCCCAAAACAGGAATGGCATAACAGGTGAAGGCCACTGACATTTTTCCTTTCTCATCTGTTTTTTCACTAGTTTTGCATTTGGCTATGGTCAGTGTCACTACTGGTAGCATGAGGCCATACCTGGACCCTACAGAGTTTGGTGGCACTGGTAGTTCAACTCCTCCAGGATGGCACATCAATACGTGCCATTGCAGAAGGTTTGCTGTGTCTTCCAGCACATTCTCAAGGACATGGAGGAGATTCCAGGAGACAGATAGTTACTCTAGGAGAGCTGGACAGGGCCCCTCATAGAATGTCCTTAACCCATCAGCAGGACCCACCAGTATCTGCTCCTTTGAGCAACAAGGAACAGGAAGAGCATGGCCAGAGCCCTACAAAATGACCTGCAGCAGGACACTGGTGTGAATGTCTCTGACCAAACAATCAGAAACAGACTTCATGAGGGTGGCCTGAGGGCCTGATGTCCTTTAATGGGCCCTGTGCCCTCTGCCCGGCACCGTAGAGCTTGATTGGCATTTGCCATAGAATACCAGAATTGGCAGGCCCACCACTGGCGCCCTGTGCTTTTCACAGATGAGAGCAGGTTCACCCTGAGCACATGTGACAGACGTGAAAGGGTTTGAAGATGCCGTGGAGAACGTTATGCTGCCTGTAATATCGTTCAGCATGAGTGGTTTGGTGGGGGGTCAGTCTGAGGAGGCATATCCTTGGAGGGATGCACAGACCTCTACAGGCTAGACAACAGCACCTTGACCGCAATTAGGTATCGAGATGAAATCCTTGGACCCACTGTCAGACCTTATGCTGGTGCTGTGGGTCCTCGGTTCCTCCTGGTGCACGACAATGCCCTGCCTTATGTGGCAAGAGTATGCAGGCAGTTCCTGGAGGATGAAGGAATTGATACCATTGACTGGTCCCCATGCTCACTCACCTGACCTCAATCCAATAGAACACCTCTGGGTGGGACATTATGTTTCGGGTCCATCCAACACCACCAAGTTGCACCTCAGATAGTCCTGGATCTCAGTGATGCCCTGGTGCAGATCTGGGAGATGATCTCCCAGGTCACCATCCATCATCTCATTAGGAGCATGCCCCCACCCTGATTTTGTCAGGCATGAATACAAGCAAGTGGGTGACATACAAACTACGTAGTGCGATTTGGAGTTGCTGCCATGAAATTTTGTCAAAATGGACTAGCCTGCCTGCTGCATCATTTTTTCACTTTGGATTCAGCCCTCTGTAGGATGATAATTTTCATTTCCATCAGACGATGTGCCATCCTTTCATTCCTCACACATTACCCAGTCCAGATCGGTAAAGATAGCCAGCAGGATTTTTTTTATTTTGAGATTTGATGTGTTTTCAAAGTGTGTCTTTGAGCTGTTTATTTTACAATATATATAAATCTATATGTAAAACACTTAATACCTTCACTTTGTTAATACAATTGTATTGTATTATATTGTATATACTGTACTAATTATAGATGTACTTCCACCTTGTGAACATACTTAAGATTATGATCATTCTTATCATCAGTCTAACAACTCTGAGGAACTGGGTTCAAAAGCTGGCCAGAACCTGGCCTTTGAAGACCCTGTAAAAAGTGACTATGAGGTTGTGTATGATGGCCATGGAATGAATCAGCGTCCTGTCCAAGGCTTGTTTCAGTCTTCAGTAGAGACCTTGTAATTTGTAAAAAAAAAACTTTGTAAACTCGATGAAGGTCTTGTTTCTGCTTTGTTTCCTTTGCTGCCCACCCTAGCTCAGAAAAAGAATGAATGACGAACAGAAAATAATGGCCACAGAGCTAAACGCCTGTTACTTCGTAAAACATTTTCGTACAAAAAACATAAACCTGAAGGCCAAAACAAAACCTTGAAATATACTGCCATCTAGTGGCAAGCATGGGCTTTACAGCATTTTTAAGGTTTTCATCAAATTAATTATTAATGAGAAATTTGAATCCGCAGTCTTAAACTAATGACCTTGTATAGAACAAGACTTTATTTTAAATGGCATCTTTCCACAATTGTATGGTATTTTAGGAGTAATGTACCATAGGATGCATGTTTGAATCGAGAAGGTTGAAAAAGAGAGAGAAGAGGGCGTTAGAGCATTGAGTGTACTGGACTGTTATGTTTTACTGGTCAGTGGCACGAATGCTGGGGACAGTGGCACGGAACAGAGGCTCGCGCGGCTTTCATTACAGAATACTGATGTGCCTGCACACTCCACGGAATACTAAAAACGAGATAAAAAGTGTCACGGAACAGAGTCGTGCTCACACGAGCCGGAGGCTTGCCTTGCATTGCTGGGTAACCAATAAGAAAAGACACATCCATTCTGTGGTTTTGCTTCGGATGCAGAACTGGGAGAGCTCGATCGTTTACACGTTTAATACATTCTTAAATCACGGGGCTCACAACTGCCGAGTCCACAGGTCTGAGAGCAGAAACCAAGAGGAATTTAAATCGACATGCAGGGTATGTAATGTAAGACATCAGTACACCGGCGAAACAGGGGAGTGTCTCCTAGAAAGTGGGAGGAGTCAAAGAGATGTCGCTAACAAGGGGCGTAATCTTACGAGTCTTGGATCGCTGAATCTGTGAGAAGGTCCGGCTGCAGGTCGTAGACTCGGCCTTCCAACAACAACATTTATTTATATAGCACATTTTCATACAAAATGTAGCCCAAAGTGCTTTACATAATAAAGAATAGAAAAATAAAAGACACAATAAGAAAAACAAAATAAATCAACATTAATTAACATCGAAATAAGAGTAAGGTTCAATGGCCAGGGGGGACAGAAAAAACAAAAAAAACTCCAGACGGCTGGAGAAAAAAATAAAATCTGTAGGGATTCCAGACCATTAGACTGCCCAGTCCCCTCTGGTCATTCTACCTAACATAAATGAAACAGTCCTCTTTGGATTTAGGGTTCTCACGGAAGGACTTGATGATGATGATGGTCACGTAGACTTCTGCCTTTAAATCCATCCATCGTTGTTGGAGCATCATGAAGCTTTGAGTAGGTGGAGGTGGCGCAGGCCGGAAAAAGAAACAGAAGAGAGAGTAGGGGTCAGTACGGATTTTAGAGCCACCATGAGTAGTTATTATGAGGAAATTGAACATACAGAGTATCAGGATTAAGTTAAATTAAATTAAATTGAAGTTATAGAAAGGCCATGTTAAAGTAATGTGTTTTCAGCAGTGTTTTAAAGTGCTCTACTGTATCAGCCTGGTGAATTCCTATTGGCAGGCTATTCCAGATTTTAGGTGCATAACAGCAGAAGGCCGCCTGCCTCACCACTTCTTTTAAGTTTTGTTCTTGGAATTCTAAGGAGACACTCATTTGAGAATCTGAGGTTACGATTTGGAATATAAGGTGTCAGACATTCCGATATATAAGATGGGGCGAGATTATTTAAGGCTTTATAAACCATAAGCAGAATTTTAAAGTCAATCCTGAATGACACAGGTAACCAGTGTAGTGACATCAAAACCACGCCCCGCCGTCCACGCCTCCTGTCTTCCACAGTCCGCCCCCCGACCGCATCTGTAGAAAGAGAAGGAGAAGAGCTGCTGTACAGTTTTTCCAATTCGAAAAAGAAAAGAAGCTGAAAACGTTTTCCGACACGGAACAATGGCACAACAGAACCAGGTATGGACTCACAGACTAAAAAGCTCAGTATATTCAAAGAAACTTTATATCCATTAAACAAAACTAATGAGATGTACGAGTATGTACTGTATAGCGAATCCAAGTGTTCTCTGCTTATCGTCATTACTGACATATCCTATTTTTAAGCATATTGTTTTAATTATTTTTTACCTCTTGTATTATTTCTTTTTAATATTTGCCATATTATTTCATCTATATTAACTTTTTCACTTATGTATGAGATGTTATGTAGAGAATCTGCAATGTTAGTGTACAATATGAAAAGTATTTATCTTTATCGTCGTCATTAATGTATGTTAAATATCTTATTTAACTTAATTTTTTTGTAGTTAAGTTAGCTATTTATAAAAGCACGTTAGCGCTTTCTGCCAAATTAGTATTACATATTATTATTGTCTTGATTTCCACAGTCACGTTTCTCCATAAAGGCAGAGAATATAAAAACAACTTTGATTACATCGATTAAATATCCAAATGAATCCAAGTGCCCTCTTTGTAAAAAGCAAAGAGACTACAGCATCCTGCTGCCTGCCCTCAGAGTCATGAAGACCACATTGTTAAGTATGTAGGTAGTGTATGTATGCCAGGAGTGTGTGCTTGCAAACAATACTGACGTTTAGATTTCTGAACTGCTGTTTTTGTTTAAAAGTCATTGTCAACATTTTACTGTATGTCAGTATTTAATATTTTTCTTTGATTAATTTTTTTTACTCCTTGTATTAGGGCCTCCCTAGTGTGTGCTTGCTGTGCGGGTGTGTGTGTTTGTGTGCCCTGCGGTGGGCTGGCACCCTGCCCGGGGTTTGTTTCCTGCCTTGTGCCCTGTGTTGGCTGGGATTGGCTCCAGCAGACGTAGTTAGGATATAGCAGGTTGGATAATGGATGGCTGTATTAGGGACTTCCAAGTCAGATGAATAGCCGTGACTGTGGAATTTCCATGTTGATGGTATGACCATTTCATATTGTAACTATCTTTTTTTTTTTGTATGTCTGTATTTAATGTTGTGTCCAGGTTTCCAAAGGACCATTTTATGGTGTCTCTGTATTTCATCCTCGAGGCCCCCTTCAGTTTTAATGAGGTGTGTCTCAAATTTTGTCCTCTCTTCTTTCATTGTAGTATTTGTAGAAGGAGGATTATATCTTGTTGCTGGATTCCAATTTTTGTCACCTTCTACAATTTGTGTTGGATATTGGTGTTATGTTTAATTTATTTTATTATATATTTTTCTTTAATTTCAGCATACTGTCCATAGTGGTTTTGAAGCTCCAGAAACGCCTACCTTTCAAAATCAAGATATTTTAAATATATGTTTATAATGGTTTGCATAATTATTTTTGTAACATTAAATTCCTTTTAACAACATGACTCTGCTCAGTCCTCTTTAGAATGACATGCCAGCTTTGAGGAAGTGCTGGTGTAGAATGTTACTTGAGAACTCCAAGGGGTAAATGAAATTTAAATTTCCTTTAATAACTTTTATTCACTTCTGCGGTAATGTGGCAAATATACTTAGCCATATTATAAATCAAAGACAAATAGTCCAAATGTTTACCATTATAAACTTAGTGCTTCGTTTTGAAATCACTGAAGTAACTGCTCACATCGGACTGAGCGAGCAAACGCCCTTCTAAATGAAGGCCAAGAACCAAAGAAAAAATTAGAAGGTACAGAAATAATGGCCAGCCAGGAAAGGGTCATTTATTGTCTTTATTCTTTTGGTTCTTTTTTAACATTTCCTTAGGTAAATATTATTTTCTCTGTTTTCAGGTTTAGACTTTATTGAGCCATTAATGAGAAGACAGAGTAAAGACTTGGCACTACATCTGAAATGAAAAAAAAATGTCTTGCTATTCTGTTCCATAGCACTGCGTTCTGCAGGTTTCAGATCTTTTCTTTTAGAAGAAACGTCAGCCACCCTTCTCCAACATCCAGCACAGGGCACCGATGAGCAGGTACAGACACATCATTTTATAAACTTCCTTAAGAAAGATGAATTACATTTTGTTGATGCTGGCTTACAATGCCTATGGTATAGTGAATAAAATGTATAAAAAGATTTAATGCTTGTCTCAGATGCCGACTGTTAATCGTTAACCAGTAGGAGTCAAAGCCCAAAAGACTAAAAGCCTGTTTTACATCTTCTGACAAACTGGAATACTAGTACAACTCTTAAAGGCCTTAAGACATTTGAAATGCATTGTGTGTTATATTAATAATAGTGTATTGTAAGAAACATTGAAGACTTGTAGAATCTGTGATTGAAAGCAGTAATGTTAATAATGTATAACAAATTAAATATACTGTACATTATTTTTTTTACTTTCCTTACATTCCTTGTAAATGTGGAGGAGAAGCCTATAAGCTTTATGATGACCATTTAAAGAATTTTCTTTTTTTTTTTTTAAAACGTATTACAGCAACATGGAATCCTTCAGCATTTTACTGAGGCAGAGAAGTGGTGTGCTGAGAACATTTCTGTGTTCAGTGGGCAAGTCTCACTCCCTTCATTGCTGTCAATGGACAGAGACAACATTGAGGAGGCCCATCAGAAATTTGATTTACTATCTGAATTTCCAGAAGAAGAGGAGAGGGAAGGTGTCCTTAGACATATTTTGTTTCACATATGGAAGACATGCATCTGTTTTCAGATAACGTGAGAGGAAAAATGAAAATGACTGTGTTTTGTGAGAAAATGTAGCAAACATACATGTCCCTCACTGTTCAGTTACAACCTACAATTCTTGATTTATATTTTATATATTCTTTAACTTTGGTTGGCGCAGTGGTAGCGCTGCTGCCTCGCAGTTAGGAGACCCGGGTTCGCTTCCCGGGTTCTCCCTGCGTGGAGTTTGCATGTTGTCTGCGTGGGTTTCCTCCCACAGTCCAAAGACATGCCGGTTAGGTGGATTGGCGATTCTAAATTGGCCCTAGTGTGTGCTTGGTGTATTTGCGTGTGTCCTGCGGTGGGTGGCACCCTGCCCAGGATTGGTTCCTGCCTTGTGCCCTGTGATGGCTGCGATTGGCTCCAGCAGACCCCTGTGTTCAGATTCAGTGGGTTGGAAAATGGATGGATGGATATTCTTTAACTTTTTTGTAATAAATGTTGCAAACCAACTTCATCTTTACAGTCCATTGTCTCAGATCTGCACTTCTTAGCGTTATGTATTAAAATAATGTTTTATAAGATAGGGCAAGGCAATTTTTATTAATAAACCACATTTACAACAGCAGACAGAACTGAACCAAAGTGCTGTACATGAAAGGGTAAAAGAAGCAGTTCAAATATACTGTGTGTACACATCACAAAACTGCAAGAATAACCAACCATTACATAAAAGTTAAACTTAAAATACCCATATATACATATTTCTAATTATGAATATATGTGAGCCAACATATACAAACAATGTCAACCTCTTGCACGGTCAAATGGCAGCATGAAGAAATAAGACTTTAATGATGACTTAAGAATGGCCTGTGTTGGAGCAGACCTAACATAATAAGGAGAGCCATTCCAGAGAAAAGGAGCAGCCACTGCAAACACCCGATTCCTCCTTTGCTTCAGCCTCGACCTCAGCACAACTAAGAGCATCGGGCTAGTAGACCGCAGGGCTCTTGTTGGCACATACAAGTGAAGAGGTTCCAAGAGGCAAGATGGGGCTGAACCATTCAAACATTTGAAAACAAGAAACAGAATTTTAAAATCAATTCTGAAATGGACCAGAAGCCAATGAAGCGAGGTCAGTATTGGTGAAATATGGCCACACTTACGAGAGCCATTTAATAAGCGAACAGCAAAATTGTGGAATAGCTGTAGGTGTCGTAACAGGGCCTGACCAACACCTACATACAAAGAACTGCAATAGTCCAAATGAGATGTTGTAAAAGCTTGGATGGCCTTTTCAAGATCACTGAAAGAAAGAAAAGCCTTACCTTAAAGTCTCAGCTGGAAAAAGCTTCATTTAACCTCACAATTTATCTGTTTGTCGAGTTTGAATGAGCTGTCACAGATCACACCTGGGCTAACTGAAGCTTTATGATATGTATATGGCAAGGGGTCCAAGAGCAACATCAGAGACACTGCAACTTTCTTAACTTTTGGACACCATTATCACAGTTTTATTATCATTTAGTTTAAGAAGATGCATTGCCATCCAGGTTTAAATATCATTCAAGCACGCATGGAGTGTCTGTATTTTCTCACTTTGATTTTAGTGGCAAATATATTTAAGTGTCATCAGTATAGAGAAGCCATACTTGTTAACAATGGAGCCTAAAGGTAACATGCCTATCAAAAAGATAGTTGGTCCAACGATGGAACCCTGCGGAACCCCACAAGTAAGAGGAGCTACAAAGGATGAGAACTCACCCAAATGAATAGAAACGCTCCTATTTCTTAGATAACATTTCTACCATTTCAGGGCATTACCTTGGATGCCTACATACTGTTCAAGGCAGGATATAAGAATCATAAGATCCATGGCATCAAACACTGAGGTAAGATAGCAGTACAAGAATGGCAGAATCTCCAGCATTAGTAATTGGGAAGAGGTCACTGTTAACCTTTAACAAGGATGTTTCAGTGCTGCAAGAACATCTGTATCTGGATTGGAATTTTTCCAAAATACTATTTTCATCTAGAAATGTTTGAGTCAGGACAACTGTTTCTAAGACTTTAGATAAAATAGGCAGTTTAGAAATTGGCCTGAAACTTGACACATTAGAGGGTCCTTATTTTGTTTTTTATAATACGTTTCTGCACCACAGCGTGTTTCAAGGCAGCAAGAACACAACCAGAAATCAAGCTAGCATTTATTAAGGTAACAATACTTGGTCTGACAGAATCAAAAAAACCTTAACTAATCAAGAGGGGACACGGTTAAGGGGGCAATTTGTAGGATTCAGGCGTTACACCAAATCAGACAACAGAGATGATGACACACACAGGCACAAAGTGGTCAAAGACAGCTGAACACACTATGGGAAGAGATGAATCCTTAGCAAGCAGTGAAACCGATGACCTAATAACGGTAATCTTATTTACAAAAAAGTATATCTCCGTTTGGAGAGTAAGTTGGGGTATACGACAAATTCCTAATACAGGGTGACACAGAAAAACGGGAACTTTTGAAATGCGTAGTGGCAGCCATGTATAGTTGGCAGCACTGCAGAACAGGGACCTTAAGTTGTAAACAATTTCGCCATTTAGTAATTTAGTAATCATTTGCAAGGCAATCAATGGCAGCTGTGCGAGAATTGTTCGGTAACCGTGTCATCTCAAGATTCGGTGACATTCCCTGGGCCTCAAGATCAACGGATTTGTCCGTTTGTGATTTTTTCTTGTGGGGCTAAGAATCGGGTCTACATGGCTCAGCCAAGGACACTGACTGAAATGAAGTAAAGAATTCAAGACGAAATTCGTGGTATCCCAGCTGAGATGTTGCAGCGATCAATGGGGAACCTCAACAGCAGATTGGAAGAATGCATACGTACAGGAGGACGCCATCTACAGGACGTAATTCTCAGACATTGATAATTTGGATTACTGTCTCTTAAAAGGCAAGTTGTAGTGGTTCAATTGCTGTCAATAAAATTTTTTTGTTGGATTTCTTCTATTTTTATTGGGTTTTTCAAAAGTTCCCGTTTTTCTGTGTCACCCTGTACAAGAAATGGTATATGGCGATTAAAGGATTTAAAATCACAAAAAAATTGATTTGTAATTATTGCATCGACCCAAACAAAACATTTTTAAAGTTCCAAAATAAACAAAAAAGACGGTTTATGGAAGTGCAACTTTCAATAATGCAAATATTTACATTTCTATTTAAATTAAGCAATTTGCTAAACTTTTGTTGATAAGTACATACTTATAAGTTAGGGTCCCAGGGAGAACAATTACGCATTAAAATTAAAAACCAGGTAAACGTTTGAAAGTTAAAAACTGCACTTGAAATGTATCAACATTATAGCAGCAGCGTAGAACAAAATTAAGAAAACACAATTCAAAACAGACAATGGAAATGAAGGTATGAACTGTATAGTAAGCTGGATCGTTTAAAAAATAGTTCAATATAAACAATTTTAAAAGTTTCTTTTACTGAGAACTCGAAAGTTTAGACATTAATTTTCATGCCTGTTGATTGCTTTGCTGTGTTATTGATCATCATTTATTTTGAAACATAAATTAATAAATTAATGTCATTAACGGAATTTTCCTTTATTGAACGAGGTCCCAGAAATGTCAGACCGTTTAGTACAAAAGTACCATAAAAATAATTTCAAATATTTTGAATGATAGAATTCACTATAATAGCAGTTAGAGCAACCACATTCATATTTAGTATGGTGTTTCCTTAATCTAAAAATATGTTATGCCCTCTTTCTTTAAACTATTTCGAATCCTGACTCATAAATTATAAAACTGTTTTTTGTTTCTAAAAGTAAATACGAGAGTAATACCATAAAGAGAAACTCGGATTCTTGTCTCGTGATTGCAGGAAGCCATATTAATATCGTCTTTTAAGGTTACATGGTAAATCAACGTTACTAGTTTTTCAACGAAAGCGAAGTGACAGAGGACGGACACGAATGCTGGGGGCGTGGTGTGGAAGGCATGAGGCGTGGAAGGCAGGGGGCGTGGAAAGCCAAGTCTGCGACCTGCAACTGGATAACATTTGGAATCTAGTGATGGGAAGTTCGGATCATTTTACCGACTCGGACCTTTGAGTCTCGTTCAGCCAAATGAACGAATCATTTTTCGAGTCATTTCGTTCAATTCTCTTTCCGGCTCAGAAGTTGGTTAAGCTTAATGGGCTGTCACGTGATGAACGAATGACTCGAAACAGGTGAATCAATTCCAATACAGAAACTATAGGAAGTTGCGCAAATGCGCATGCGCGACTGAACGAATCACTCCCAGGAGACTACTCGTTCTTCCCGAGTCACATTAAAGATTCGTTCAAGAACGACTCATCACTATCTGGCCGAGGCTAAAGTTCAGGCTGTCTCGCCTGCAGCTATAATCTATTGAAGCAACGGGTCACCTCAAAACCTGTCTTTTGGGTTTTGCCCTACCGGCTATCTGTCTATACATTGCTCCTAAATTTGCAGTAAGTATCAAACATTAGACGGCTTCACTCCATGTGGCCCTTTGTAAGAAAATAACGTCCTCCTAACGTTTCGGAGCTGTCACACTTCCGCCTTATATTGCTGGGCACGCCCACTGCGCCCCCTCTTTTAATACTCCAGTTGACATACAACCGGACGTGGAGACTGATTTGAGTTTTTAAGAAACATCAGGTAACGACCGACCGACAATCTAACAGGATGGCTTTAAGTGTCAATGCCTTTTGAATGTCATCTGTGATGCCGTCTAATGTCGACTTGCAGGCGAGCACGAGCTGGTAGTTAGCGCGTCTGCTGCTACCTCTCTTAATAGTATGGCTGCGCCTTTTGTGTTATTACGGATACTGAGACACTCGAGTGTATTTTTTGGGTTCGTTGTTCTTTTCCAGTTTTGGTATTGGAGCAGCGCTGTGGCTGCTGTTTTTCATTAATTACATTCATTTAATTAAGTCAGCCCTTTTCCTTTTCAAGTTGATTTTGCACGTTTTGAGAAACATTTGCAACTTTTACGAAATTCTCGTGTATGTGTCAGATGTAATATGTTTATTGCAATCACATATATTAATATTTAGGAATGTGGATATTTTATTAAGTACAGTTTCTGAATTGTTTTGCCACAGTTGAACCATAGGTGTCTTTGGGGTAGGCGTAGAGATTTAGGGTTTGGAATGTGAAAAAATAAGTACACCCCACAAAATGACTTGACTTTTTAACATATGTGGACAAAAATAAAATGTGATCTCCATCTATACAGTATCTGTAGATAAAGTTGATGTAATGGACCGGGGTTAGGGAGTTTGGCTAATTATTTATTCCAATAAAAAATTAACAGATATTCCATTTGCATCTGTGGAAAAAGTAAGTCCATCCTTTTCCCCCCAGCAGCCTCAAGTCAGCATTTCCTATAACTGTCTGGCAGTTTCTGACATTGACTCCCACACGCAGAGTTCTTTTAGCTGTGCGATGTTTGAGGGGTGTTTTGTGTGCACAGCCCATTTCAAATCCCTCCACAGCTCCTCGATGGGAGTTAAATCTGAGCTTTAACCGTCTATTTCAAAACCTTCCATTTCTAAATGGTGGATTTACTGGTATGTTTAGAGTCATTGTCATGTTGCAAGGTCCACTTTCAGTTGAGCTTCAATCTTCTGACAAAGGGTCTCGTATTATCCTCAAGCACTCTCTGGTACAGTGAAGTATTCATTTGGTGAGCTGAACAGGCCCTGATGCAGCCTCAAACCGTAACATTTCCATCACCATGCTTTACATTTGCTGTCAGTTTCCTCTGGTGAAATTTTGGCTTTGTTTTATCTCTAAACCTGTGTTCGGGTATGGAGACTCTTAACTCTTCTCTTTGCCTGGCCTCTGCAGGGCACATTGTTCTAGAAATCATGGACTTTGCCTAGGTGTTCATGGTAGATTTTAGTCTCATTCAGAGTTTCTTTCTGGACTGCATTGGTTTCCTCCTTGCACTCCTCCCATGTAGCCATACCACATGCACCGCAGTAGAGGTCGGTCACCTGAAGCAAAGCATAGTTGGGCCAGGCCAATACTTGGATGGGAGACCATCTACAAAAAGCTTGGTTTGTTGCTGCAAGAGGTGTTGGTGAGGCCAGCAGGGGGTGCTTACCCTGTGGTCTGAATGAGGATGTCCCGGTGCAGTGATGGGGACCCTGTGCTGTAAAAATGGTGCCATCCTTCAGATGAGACATTAAACTGGGGTCCTAACTCTCTGTGGTCATTAAGGATCCCTCAGCATCCTTTCTAAAAAGTAGGGTGTATCTCGATGTCTAAACTAAATTGCCCACCATAGCCTAGTCATTCTGGCCTCCTAATTATCCCCTGTCTCTAATTGGCTAAGTATCTCTCTCACCACTTTACCACCTAACAGCTAATGCAGGGTGAGTGTACTGATGCAAAATGTCTCTCATCGCGTCATCCTGATGAATACTTCACATTGGTGGTAGTTGAAGTGGCCCACCACTCACTATGGAAGGCGCTTTGAGTAGATGACAAAAGCACTATATAAATATATAGAATTATTATTATTATTATTTATGTAAATCTAAATTGCTCAGCCTCTTTCTAATGGTAGACTCATGCACTTTGACATCAGCAGTGGCAGGAGGTAGCGGTAGGTCTTGTAATGAAATTCTAGTTCCTTAGAGATTCGTTTCAGCAACCTGCATTCATTTCCTGGGCCGAACTTGCTAGCATGTGAAATCGGCAGGGGTTTGAAATCTTCTGGACGGTGGAATGGTTGATATCCAGTGTTTTGGAGGTCTGTTTAAATTCCTCCCCAGACTCGTAGGTTTCTATAATCTTCTTTCGGGTCTTGTTCAGAAAGCGAACGCCACTTGAGATGCCCTTGCCCTCGCCCAAGCAGTAACCTTAAGGACAATAAAATAGGTCCCTGATGTTAAGTCACTATTTTAGGGCTAAAATGATAACAGAAGGCGGCACGGTGGCGCAGTGGGTAGCATTGCTGCCTCGCAGTTAGGAGACCCGGGTTCGCTTCCCGGGTCCTCCCTGCGTGGAGTTTGCATGTTCTCCCCGTGTCTGCGTGGGTTTCCTCCCACAATCCAAAGACATGCAGGTTAGGTGCATTGGCGATTCTAATTTGTTCCTAGTGTGCTTGGTGTGTGTGTGTGTGTGCACTCTGCGGTGGGCTGGCACCCTGCCTGGAGTTTGTTTCCTGCCTTGCGCCCTGTGTTGGCTGGGATTGGCCCCAGCAGACTCCTGTGACCCTGTAGTTAGGATGTAGTGGGCTGAATAATGGATGGATGGATGATAACAGAAATGTGAAACCTACTTATATACCTAATCTTAATTATTGTGAAGCAACCAATTGGGGTCCACTTTCTGAAGGGCTCAGGGGGCTCTTTTGATCCAGTCATGGTGATAACACACAGTTCAGCAACAAAAGCCAGACCAAACTAAATGGTTTACATAAGCAGTGTTCTCCCCAGAAATTTTTTTCCTGCCAGGTGGCAAGAAAAAGTAGCCGGGTGGGGCGGGACGGGGAAATTTGGTGGTGGGGAAAATGAAATGTGCACTATTTTTATTAGTTAATTATTATTCATTATTTTCCAAAGCTCAAGATGACTTCCTTTTTTTAAGGTTTGACACTTCTGCCAGAATATTTGTATTAAATTTATGAAGTCAGGATGCTGCAACCCTGACAAAAATTTTAAATAACAATTGTTATGACATAAACCAAGAGGCACAAGTATTGTCGCTGTGGGGAAGAAAACTGAAAACAATGGGAAAAAAAAGTATAGGAAACCTAATGAAGAAAAATGTAAAACTATTCTTCAAAGCCAGCTTGCATATGCAAAAGTTGTCTTCAGTTAAATATTTCTTCTTCTTTTCTTCCTAGAGGCCCAGTTGTCTGCAGCTTTCCCATAATCAAAGACCCTAGGATCTGGGCCCTCCAAGGAGATCACTCATCATACACTGTCGTAGTGACTGTACTGCAAAGTCATCAGACAGCCATTTAGTGTCACTGGGCGTTTTCAGCTTAATCTGGGGAATGTTCAGAATATTTTGAATTTCCGTTAAACCAGCCATGCTAAGTGAAGAATTTTGGAAGAAATAGAATAGCTGCCTTAAGATGTTCAGTTTTGTTAAAAAAGGTACAGCAGCTGCTGTTTGGGCACTTGCAAGGGCCAATTGGCGGTTTACACAGTGGCAGTTGACCAAGATTCCTGATGTTTTATCTCTAAGCAGTTTTGCCACACCTTTCTGTTTCCCAATCATAACAGCTGTTTCATCTGACCCTAGTCCAACCAGATTAGCAGTTTTCAAGCCTAGAGTGTCCGTAGTCTCACTCAGTGTGTTCGTTATAGTCCCCACTTTGTCAGTCATATTGCAGGTTGATACGAAACTAATTCTGACTTCTTTAGTAACCTGGCAAACATATTTAATGTAAATAATTAATTGTTTTACATCTGAGATATCTGTGGTTTTATCACACAGAATACTGAAAAACTTTTCTGTGTGTATATTTTTCAGTATGTTAGATTTTATTTCTGATGCTAAGACATCCAGCAGCTCTTGCATTATTCTTTCAGAATGTGTAATGTGCATTTTTACCAATATTGAGATGTTGTAAAAAGGAACAACCTATTTCTTTACAGTGTTCCAACAGCTTTCCAAACAACGTTGTATGTGGCAACTCATTTTTTTCCAAACAATGCATCCCATAAAGGCATCTCTCTGTAAGTTATTTAACATAGATACAGATCTTTCAATTTGACCGATTCCAGTTTGCTCTAGTACACGCTTTCCTAAAATGTCAGCAGAAGACTCAATGTGCGTTTTACTTTTTTCATGGTCCACAAGCTTTCTTTTCGAATTGTTGTGTATGGCACGTTTACCCAAAGTAACCCCTCCTTGGGGGGTGTTTGTTTGAGTATTTCATGCACAATGAGCACCACATAACATTTTCTTTGACCATTAGCCAATCAAAATCTTTAAACCATTGTTTGTTTATGCCGGATAAGCTGTGTTTAGATTTATCAAATGGCAGAGTGTGTGCTAAAGAGACTTCCCCTGATGGATTAGCCTCTGCAATGTCTTTGTCTGAAATTGCCACATGAGGAGTTGACGCCGCACCTTCATTTGTTTGTGACGTCTCTTTTCTGAAATAACTGAGCAGTGTTGTTTTCTGATCACTTCTTTTGCTCATGTTGGTCAAACATTTGGAAAAAAATTTAAAGTCCCTGTGAATAAGACTTTTGAGTGGGAAAGGGAGAGCCTGTTGGATATTCAGTTCACACTTGCACTACGGCAGGTACACATTCTCGACATTTCCACTTTAATCTCAAGGCTTATGTCGAGAATAAAGTTGACATTTCCACTTTATTCTTGACATTTCCACTTTATTCTCGACATTTCCACTTTATTCTCGCCGTTTATCTCGAGATTAAATTTGACATGTTGACTTTATTCTCGTAGTTTGTCATTAATGTAGAACATCGTAAACTAAACTTCATCTTAAAATGAATGTTTAATTTACTAGATTTTCTCAAACCCCGTCATAAGTTATGTAGCAACATGTCGACTTTATTCTCATCATAAGCGTCAAGATTAAAGTGGAAATGTCGAGAATAAAGTCAACATCTCGACTTTATTCTCGACATATAGTTTTTTTTCTTCACTTTGTCCGTATTTTTTTTTTTCTTCACCATGGCCCTAATACGCTTCCATACAAAAACCTCAACAATTCAGTGAGAAAACTTTTGCTCAGGACACAGTGTGTGCTGCAAGGGTTTCTGCACATTTGATATATGAGCAAATATAAGAATGGCAGATGGGGTCACTTTAAACAGGAACCGCAGTGAGTGCTACAAGGATTTTTGCACACAGAACACACATATATATATATATATATATATACTCAGCAAAAAGAAACGTCCCTTTTACAGGACTGTGTATTTCAACAATAATGTTTTAAAAATCCAAATAACTTTACAGATCTTCATTGTAAAGGGTTTAAACAATGTTTTCCATGCATGTTCAATTAACCATAATCAATTAATTAACATGCACCTGTGGAATGGTCGTTAAGACCTTAACAGCTTACAGAAAGTAGGCATTTAAGGTCACAGTTCTAAAACGCAGGACACTAAAGAGACTTGTCTACCGACTGTGAAAGAGGCCCAGGGTCCCTGCTCATCTGCGTGAACGTGCATTAGGCATGCTGCAGGGAGGCATGAGGACTGCTGATGTGGCTAGGGCAATAAATTGCCATATCCGCACTGTGAGACGCCTAAGACAGCGCTACAGGGAGACAGGAAGGACAGCTGATCATCCTCGCAGTGGAAGACCACGTGTAACAACACCTGCACAGGATCGGTACATCCGAATATCACACCTACGTGACAGGTACAGGATGGCCACAACAACTGCCCGAGTCACACCAGGAACACACAATCCCTCCATCAGTGCTCAGACTGTCCGCAATAGGCTGAGAGAGGCTGGACTGAGGGCTTGTAGGCCTGTTGTAAGGCAGGTCCTTACCAGACATCACCAGCAACAACGCCGCCTATGGGCACAAACCCACCTTCGCTGGACCAGACAGGAGTGGCAAAAGTGCTCTTCACTGATGAGTCACGGTTTTGCCTCACCAGGGTGATGGACGGATTCGTGTTTATCGTCAAGGAATGAGCGCTACACGAGGCCTGTACCCTGGAGCGGATCGATTTGGATCGATGGCTAGGTCATTCCCCCAGAAATGTCCAGAAACTTGCAGGTGCCTTGGTGGAAGAGTGGGGTAACATCTCACAGCAAGAACTGACAAATCTGGTCCAGTCCATGAGGAGGAGATGCACTGCAGTACTTCAAGCAGCTGGTGGCCACACCAGATACTGACTGGTACTTGATTTTGAGCCTCCCTTCATTCAGGGACACATTGTGAAACATTTTTAGTTTATGTCTTATGGTGTTGACTCTTTTAGTGTTCATACAAATATTTACACATTAAGTTTACTGAAAGTAAAACAGTTGAAAGTCAGAGGACATTTCTTTTTGCTGAGTATATATATATATATATATATATATATATATATATATATATATATATATATTGGTTTGCTATGTACTGTACAAGAAGAGAGCTGCTGTATGCCTGACCGCACTATACAGACTGTGCTGACACTGAGAACAGAGATATCACTTCCTGACGCCTTTTTTCTGATATCTGACAGGCTGGTTCAACTAGACTTTTTTTTATTTTTTATTTTATCAGTCCTCCTCTTGCCCGCCCACCTCCACATCCTCTTTGCTTTTGAACTGCTGCTCTGCTCCCGCTATTAGCATGTATAGCCCCTCCCCCGCCCACCTCTCCATACTCCCCCTTGCTACTGTATTAAGCTGCTACACCCCCACTATTACCATGTATAGCCCACTCTCGAAACCCCACCTCCCCATGCTCTTTGCTTGTGAACTCTGTGCCACCTCGTCCCCGCCATTAGCTTTAGCAATATTTGCCCACCTGTCCGCTCGTTCCTTGCCATCTCTGCAGGTCACTAGATCTGCCTGTGCCTGCAGATCTGCGGCTGTCATCTCACAATGTCATACAAGATGACAGCCGGGCGCTCAACTAAATTAGCCAGAGAGCCGCTAAAAGACGCTAGGGAGAACACTGCATAAGATTGATTCAAACAAGATCCTCTCCAATGATCTAATCATTTGCACCTGATGTGGTGTACCTGACTCTTTTTTTCAGGCAGCTGAGGTAGTGATAGATGTTCAAATACATTTTTTCCACATGAAAAATGTGCATCTATGTTTATTGAGTGGACTACAAATTGTAAATGTGGCCAGATGTTTGTTTTATTATATGACCATCATCTAAAGATACTATTTAAGCAAAGCTTACATGTTCATATGTCCACATATTTTAAAAAACGAAACTTGTCATTACATTTTCACATGACTATATTCTTTATGGGCGGCATGGTGGCGCAGTGGTAGCGCTGCTGCCTCGCAGTAAGGAGACTTGGATTCGCTTCCCGGGTCCTCCCTGTGTAGAGTTTGCATGTTCTCCCCGTGTCTGTGTGGGATTCCTCCTACAGTCCAAAGACATGCAGGTTAGGTGCATTGGCGATTCTAAATTGTCCCTAGTGTGTGCTTGGTGTGTGTATGTGTGTGCACCCTGCCCAAGGTTTGCTTCCTGCCTTGCACCCTGTGTGGGCTGGGATTGGCTCCAGCAGACCCCCGTGACCCTGTAGTTAGGATATAGCCGGTTGGATGATGGATGGTTGGATGGATATATTCTTTATGACAGTTCCAGCTTATTGATCATGCCCCAAATTATGACTCATGTATTTCCCTTCCTCCCTTGAACTTAATTATTGGCTTTGTATCTGAGATAAGCATATGAAGATTGGGCATTGAGTAGGCACCCATCTGTGTCTTCAGTGCTGGATTAGGCATGTTATGCTCATCACTATATAGCACAGATCAAGTAGTGACAGGGACAAACCCCCCTGAGTATATAACACTCATCTTCAGCATCGCTGGGTCTCTGGGTGTTAGTTAGTGGTAGTGATTGACCTCTGGAAACACAGAGTGAGACATAAAGGACTCGGAGAATTCTTGACACAGAGTATCATTTTTTCTTGCCGAGGCACGGTGACAGAGTGATTATGTCTGCTTCCTCAACGCTCAGGTCACATTTTTGGTCCCAATAATCAGTCCAACATAGTTGACGGGTGCTTTCCTAGCCCCTAGGGACACTTAAAAGACTATTGCACCATTATAATACACTCAAAACTAGTTTTGGTTACTCCTTCCCCATTGACTTCATTACATTTTGCAGAGTTTGAGAAGTATCCAGCTGCAGTCAGAACAGTTTGTGACCCGACATTTGCGCGATAGACATATGCGCGCCGACAAAATAGCGGCGATTAAAACGCGGCGTCAAAATCGCGTCGACAAAATCTCGAAAGTTTCATTAAATATGAATTACTAGTTTAAAGCATATATAATAATGTTTATTTTAGAAGTCAATATTATGAGACGCAGCATGCCATCAGCACGGCACGCAGATAGTCCTTAAGATCACATCCTGCATACAGTGGTGTGAAAAACTATTTACCCCCTTCCTGATTTCTTATTCTTTTGCATGTTTGTCACACAAAATGTTTCTGATCATCAAACACATTTAACCATTAGTCAAATATAACACAAGTAAACACAAAATGCAGTTTTTAAATGATGGTTTTTATTATTTAGGGAGAAAAAAAATCCAAGCAAATAGTTTTTCACACCACTGTATGTAGGAAGAATTGCAGCAAGACGTCTGGATAGTTGAGCGTATTTAGACTTGCTGACTGCTGGTAATTCCGCTTTGTATACGACGCGTTATGCCAGCCCTCGACTGAGTTATTTGTTCGCGGCATGCCATCACCAGTTATAACAGTTATAACCTAGCACATAAGGTGTACATAATGCGCATGTACGCGTCCCACTCTCTTGGCCTCTCTCGCGATTTTTGTCGGCGCGCATTTGTCGAAAACCAGTTAGCGGGTTTGTCGGGGCGCATATATCTATCATGCTTTTGTCGGTGAACCGAACAGTTTTAGGCCTCTGACAGATCTGAGCACCTCAGACATTATGAGGCCCGGAAGCCTCTTTGTATTCAGGTGAGAAACACAAAGGCGTTTATTTTTTAACTCTTGTATAACTGTACAATTAAATAATTTACTAACTGGATTCAGTAGACACTTTTAATGCGATGAGTTGCGTTACCTAGAAAATATTTATTTTTTCACGCAAAAAAATTAAAACTCTCTCACGCTCTCCAGTAACCAATAACAAAAGACATCCATTCTGGGGTTTTGCTTCGGAATGCAGAACTGGGAGACTTCGATCATTTAGACGTTTAATAAATGCTGTATACATGGGGCTCAGAACTACAGAGTCCACTTGTTTGAGAGCAGGAACCATTAGGAATTGAAATCGACATGCTGGGTGTGTAATATAAGCCGTCAGTACACCGGTCGAAACAGGGGAGTGGCTCTTGTAAAGTGGGCGGAGTCAAATATGTTGCTGACAAGAGCGTAATCTTACAGGTCTCAGATCGCTGAATCTGTCCGAGGCTTCAGACTGTTTTGCTTGCAACTGGACTCTATTCCCGAGTTCGACAAAATTCCTATCCATTCCTCTGTTTACAGCAACTTCAAGGTAATGTGAATTCAGTGTATTTCGCTGATCACCAGTGACGTCCAAAGCCACAGAGTTTTTTTTACTTGAGTTGTAGGTTACGTTTGCTTCTACCATTTGAACTTATCACATGCCAATATTACCATGTGTTCTGGTTCCCTGCAGTCTGGTACGGGAAAAAGGAGAGCCGGACGAGTGGTTTTGGTCATAGTATTTATTTGTTCTTTTTGAGTTATTTCCTAGTTTGGCCTGTTTTTTTATAATTTGGATTGTTAACTTGAGTAACCGCTTTGATTCTGCGTAGTAATTGTATTCCTAAAAAAAAATAAAACATGGAACTTTACAGGGCATATGGACCAGGAGATGGTTGTCAGTAAGAATATAATTGCAATATAATATAATCGCACCCAAGAGACTGTAATACTGTTGTTGAAACAAAAATGCTAACCAAACGTAGAATAGCCAGAAGTCAGTAAGCCTAAGAATCCCACTTGGAAATTCACACTAAAAGACTCTTATTATGAATTCACAGTATTGGACAGCATATAGCAGGCACCCTGAGAAACGATGTGCAACAGAACCTCAAAATGGTGGTGCCCACAGAAACAACAACAACATGTATTTCTTTATTCCATTTACATACAAATGATGTAGCTGAAAGTGCTTTGTAAGAAGAAAGGAAAGTTTGTAAAAAATAGAAATATAAAAATAAGATTAGGCAATACTAAGTTACAAAAAATAAAGTAAGGTCTGATGGCTGGGAGGACAGAAAAAAACAAACAAAAAAAAAACTCCAGAGGGCTGGAGAAAAAAAAAAAAAAAAACACAAAATCTGCAGGGGTTCCGAGGGCATGAGACCACCCAGCCCCCTCTAGGCATTCTACCTAACATAAATGATCTCAATCAGTCCTTGGGTTTACAGGCTTCACGTGGAACAATTAGACGACGATGGTAATATGGTCTTCTGGCCTTCAATCCATCAATGTAAGGACTGAACGGTGCTCTGATCAGGTGGTGGTGGGGCAGAACGGCACCACAGAAAACCAAGAAAAAGAACAGCAGAGAAAGTAGGGGTTAGTATGGATTGTGGTGCCTTGATGAAAATGGTAATTCAATGCACATAAAGCTTTGCAGGAATACACTAAAGTGTTACAATGAGAACACCTTGTTAAAGTAATGGGTTTGTAGTGCTCCACTGTATTAGCCCAGCGATTTTCTATTGGTAAGCTATTCCAGATTTTAGGTGCATAACAGCAGAAGGCCACCTCACCACTTCTTCTAAGTTTAGCTCTTTGAATTATAAGCAGACCCTTATTTGAAGATCTAAGGTTACGATTTGGAGTGTAAGGTGAAAGACGTTCTGAAATATAGGGTGGAGCGAGATGATTTAAGGCTTTGTAAACCATAAACAGTATTTTAAAGTGAATTCTAAATGACACAGGTAAGCAATATAGTGACTTCAAAACGGGAGAGTTGTGCTTGGATTTTCTTTTCTTAGTTAATATTCTAGCAGCTGCATTTTGCACTCATTGTAATCGATTGATGTCTTTTTTTTTTGGGTCGTCCTGAGAGGAGTGCGTTACAGTAATCTAGTCAAGTAAAAACAAAAGCGTGAACTAATTTCTCAGTATCTTGCAATGTTATAAGGGATCTAACTTTTGCTATATTCTTTAAGTGAAAAAATTCTGTCATGGTATCCATCCATCCATCCATCCTCTTCCGCTTATCCGAGGTCGGGTCGCAGGGGCAGCAGCTTAAGCAGAGATGCCCAGACTTCCCTCTCCCCGGCCACTTCTTCCAGCTCTTCCGGGAGAATCCCATGCTCCCAGGCCAGCCGGAGACATAGTCCCTCCAGCGTGTCCTGGGTCTTCCCCGGGCCTCCTCCCGGTTGGACGCGTGCCGAACACCTCACCAGGGAGGCGCCCAGGAGGCATCCTGATCAGATGCCCGAGCCACCTCATCTGACTCCTCTCGATGTGGAGGAGCAGCGGCTCTACTCTGAGCCCCTCCCGGATGACTGAGCTTCTCACCCTATCTTTAAGGGAAAGCCCAGACACCCTGCGGAGGAAACTCATTTCAGCCGCTTGTATTCGCGATCTCGTTCTTTCGGTCACTACCAATAGCTCATGACCATAGGTGAGGGTAGGAGCGTAGATCGACTGGTAAATTGAGAGCTTTGCCTTACGGCTCAGCTCCTTTTTCACCACGACAGACCGATGCAGAGCCCGCATCACTGCGGACGCCGCACCGATCCGCCTGTCGATCTCACGCTCCATTCTTCCCTCACTCGTGAACAAGACCCCGAGATACTTGAACTCCTCCACTTGGGGCAGGATCTCTCCCCCAACCCTGAGAGGGCACTCCACCCTTTTCCGGCTGAGGACCATGCTCGGATTTGGAGGTGCTGATTCTCATCCCAGCCGCTTCACACTCAGCTGCGAACCGATCCAGAGAGAGCTGAAGATCACGGCCTGATGAAGCAAACAGGACAACATCATCTGCAAAAGAAGTGACCCAATCCTGAGTCCACCAAACCGACCCCTTCAACACCCTGGCTGCGCTAGAAATTCTGTCCATAAAAGTTATGAACAGAATCGGTGACAAAGGGCAGCCCTGGCAGAGTCCAACTCTCACTGGAAACGGGCTTGACTTACTGCCGGCAATGCGGACCAAGCTCTGACACCGGTTGTACAGAGACCGAACAGCTCTTATCAGGGGGTCCGTACCCCATACTCCCGAGCACCCCCCACAGGATTCCCCGAGGGACACGGTCGAATGCCTTTTCCAAGTCCACAAAACACATGTAGACCGGTCGGGCAAACTCCCATGCACCCTCCAGGACTCTGCTAAGGGTGAAGAGCTGGTCCACTGTTCCGCGACCAGGACGGAAACCACACTGTTCCTCCTGAATCCGAGGTTCGACTATCCGACGGACCCTCCTCTCCAGAACCCCCGAATAGACTTTTCCAGGGAGGCTGAGGAGTGTGATCCCTCTATAGTTGGAACACACCCTCCGGTCCCCCTTTTTAAAGAGGGGGACCACCACCCCGGTCTGCCAATCCAGAGGCACTGTCCCCGATGTCCATGCGATGTTGCAGAGACGTGTCAACCAAGACAGTCCTACAACATCCAGAGCCTTAAGGAACTCCGGGCGTATCTCATCCACCCCCGGGGCCCTGCCACCAAGGAGTTTTTTGACCACCTCGGTGACTTCTGTCATGGTAACCTTATTAATATTTGATTTAAAATTTACTTCAGAGTCAATAATTACCCTAAATTCTTTACCTCTGTCTTGACTTTTAAGCCTAATGGATCAAGTTTATTTCTAGTACCCTCATTATAATCATTTTTGCAAATCATTAAGATTTCTGTTTTCTCCTTATTTATTTTGAGAAAATTTCTACTCATCCATTCAGAAACACAAATAAGACATTGTGTCGGTGAGACAAGAGCATCGAGGTCATCGGGCGCTATTGATAAGTAAAGTGGTGTGTCATCAGCATAGCTGTGGTAGCTCACGTTATGCCTTGAGATAATCTCTCCTAATGGAAGCATGGAGATCAAAAAGAGCAGGAGACCCAGGATAGATCCTTGTGGAACACCATGTAGAATATCATGTGTCTTGGAAGTATAATTACCACAACTAACAAAGAATTTTCTTCCTGTTAAGTAAGACACGAACCAATTTAAGACATTACCGGAAAGGCCTAACTAGTGACAAACACAAAACAGTAACATGGTAAATAAAAACATTGCAATAATAACACTCCAGATTAGACCAGAGAATTTGTAACTGAAATAGCTGTAAATTCAAACACGCTGGTGTTCAAAACCTCTTAACAAAGCTTCCTGATCAGTAACCCTAATGAAGCTGGCACCAGTTACATCAGTGTGGTGTAGTGTTGCACAGATTTTCCAGTGTGAAAAAGCACTGAAATACCAAGCTAATAAAGCAGAGCTATGCCAACAATATGCTAAATTCAGTATTGGCATCTTTCATTTGTACACCATCCCCAGTCATTTAGGCAAAGGTTGTATTTTAGTGCACTTGAACCACAAACACTCCATGTTGTAATATATATATTTATATATATATATATATATATATATATAATGACGGAGAAGAAATACTGATGGAGAAGTGTCCAGCTGCAGTCAGGACAGTTTTACAGCTCGGGCAGATCCAAGCACTTCAGGCACTATGAGGTCTGTAACTTGACGCCCCCTTCCCCTGTTTCATTAGTGAACTGACATCTGTATTACACTCCCCTCATGACAATTTCAATTCCCTTTGATTCCTACACCCCAAAGTGTATTCGGCATTTTTTAAACTTCTAAACTATCGAGGTCTTTCAGTTCTGCATCCGAAGCAGTTGTTTTGGTGTCCTATATTACAAACAAATTGAACAATAAATCTTAACATTTTGTATTTTATAGTATATGTTTTATATCTGCATTTGCCATGCCTCAATCATTAGACTGCACTTTTTAATTTTAGTTATATGCTACACTCAGTGGAGTAGTGGCTGTGTGGCTAAGGATCTACACTGGTAATCAGAAGGTTGACCCCATAGAAAAATGGGAAATGCTAAGGAAGAAGACGATGAAGAATAAATTATATTCTGCACTCAGCTATGATTAACATATTCTTATAGACTCTGAATCGAATAAATAATATAATGTGTGTAAACAGTCAAAATATTCAATACTACGCGCCGGACGTCTAGGAGTTCTTTAGAGTACTGTCTTTGTGGTCCTGTCTGCGTTATATCATTAATACTGTATTATTACTGGTGTACAAAATTGTAATATTTATATTAACGATGTATTAATTGTGGCGGAGTTTATGCTCCATAGGAATGACGCACTCGCCCTCAGAAGGACGAAGAGGTATAAAGTAGTCATTTGAGTCCCCCAGCTAAGACCTTCTCTGTTAGCCGAGCGGCTTTGCGTACCCATTGGGGATGATGGCTTGCGACCTCGCCACAGGTACGAAGAGACGTTTATTGCATTTGCATTACAGTTTATCCTGGTCACAATTTTTAATATTTCTAATAAATATTTTTTGCACAGACGGTCAGTTTGCCACCATTACTATAATAGTACAAAAGTGTACCGAAAACATCTGGAAAGTGGGTGCGGTCAAGAGAGATACAGCTGACAGGGGCGTCTTTTTACAGGCCTCAGAATGTCTTAGATCACTGAATCTGTCCGAGGCCTAAAACTGTCCTGGCTGCAGCTGGACTCTATTGTACTGATTTAGGGTGATGCTCAGTTACACAGTTATGAGTCTAGGACAGGCCGTGGAAAAACCAGGTGTTAGTTTGGCAGCTGGGTTACCAGTTGATGGTATGGTGAGTGGGGTGCAGGCTGGGGGTATGAAGAAGCTGGTAGCTAGAAGAGTGGGAGTTATCCATTATTTGCTTC